>NC_090358.1:7072604-7376219 GCF_035084215.1 Heptranchias perlo
ATCATCCCGACTTGGAAATATATCGCTGTTCCTTCATCATCACTGGGTCAAAATCCTGGAACTCCCTTCCTAACAGCACTGTGGGAGAACCTTCACCACACAGACTGCAGCGGTTCAAGAAGGCAGCTCACCACCATCTTCTCAAAGGCAATTAGGGATGGGCAATAAATGCCGGCCTCGCCAGCTACGCCCACATGCCATGAACGAATAAAAAAAGGTCCAGGGGATTTGTCAGCTTTTAGTCGCATTAATTTCTCCAGTACTTTTTCATAACCAATATTAATTACTTTAAGTTCCTCACTCTCATTAGGCCCTTGATTCCCCACTATTTCTGGTATGTTCCAAGGGCCATTGCCATTATTTTCAAGCTGCTGCAACAACTTACGATGTAAATGTATGCACAAAGCAATGCTTGTTGGCGTCAGAATGCTGGACGAATTGTTAACATTCGCAAAGAGCCTACTGTCCCGGAAACCCTTGACAAACTTTACAGAGTTTAAAAGGTACTATTAGATCACTCGAGTGCCAAGTTAGTGCTGCCAGCTCCAGACACGGGGTTGTCACGCAGCAGGTGGTGACACCAAGGATACACTTGCCACATTCGCTAACGCTGGCAGCTGGAGGACCCAGCTTTTGTGACTATGGCGAATTTATCTTTCGCGTTGCTGCCAGCTAGACGCAGCCTGCATGTCGCGAGCTGGTGGCTCCCAACACATGATCAAAGCAGCTTTGGAAAGATGGCTTCGCCTCCTTCAAAAACCTTCTCAGGATCCATTCTTTAGACCCAGCTTTCAGGTCACCTTTCCTAACTTTCGCATCATGGCATGCTGTCCACTTCTTTTATCTATTTTCTTTTTCCCCCTCCGCTGGTAAAGCACTGTGGGAAATTAAAGGCATTATATAAATGCATGTTTTTTGCTGGCTACCATTATGCCCCAGGAGCTGAAGCCATTTGTAGCGACCACCGTCCCAATATCCTGGCCGAGATCAGCTAGCTCAACACAAACCAACAATCAAACCCCAGACCTCGCCCGTCTGTATGGCTCCAACAAACTATTCAGGACCCAAGTACAGTCTTTACAAAGAAATACAAATAGAAAGAAAGAAAGTCTTTTGGTTTTGGAAAAAAAAACGTCAACATACTTTAACCATTTGAGATGGTTTTCTCTGAAGTGGCATCTCTGACAGTACGTGGGTTGACAGACGTACATGATGTATGACTAAGAATACTAGCGCTAAGAGGAACTGTAATTGAATGTTTCTTTTTGAGCAGACTACTGGGAACTAACAATGTCCATAGTCTAGTTCAGTGATAACATGGTTGCCAAATTACATTTGCACATAGATGCAAACTTTCGAAACTACAATTCTCACCATCCAGGGGAAAGTCACTCCCCCGAAGGCTGTGTGGGTACGTACACCAAGTGATGGAGTAAGCAGTAGGTCCCAGGTTTTGATTCCTGCCATTTGCGGACCTCAACCAAGACATGAGTGGGGGAACTACAATTCGCCTCAGTGTTCCTGGGCTAGAAAGGCCAGCAAGGGAAAAGATATCAAGATAGATGACCCCTGCTAGAAAGTGCACACACAGATGTTGAGTAATCACAGGACCAGGCTTGGTTTGTTCTCCCCCAATGTTTGAGCATCCTGCCAACATACAGAATGTCCATCTGGGTGACCTACTAGAGGGACCGTACTGCAGCAAGCCACCGGAGAGGAGAAATTTGGCAAAATAGAACAGTTACATTTTGCTCTGTAAATTGGAAGAGGTCAGGATATCGTGCTGACTGATGCTTCTGCTCAGAAGGTGCAAGAAAGATTTCATAAAAAGCAGAAGTTTTGGGATGACGTTATTGTTTTAAAGGGGAAAGTCAAGTCCAGTATAGTACAGTAGTGTAGTGATCACTGCACTGAAATAGAAATCTAGAGGTTGAGTGTTCAAATCCCACCATGGCAAATGGTAAAATTGAATTCAATAAATTTGGTAATTTATGACCTTAAAAACTATCACATTGTTTTAAAAACCTAACTAGTTCACTAATGTTCCTTCAGAGGGGTATTAAAAGTCAACCCCATAGTGTGAAACTGGAGTTGCGTGTAGGTCAGACTGTGTCGGGTAGGAGAGGGGTGGCAGCTTCCAACTTTTCAGGTTTTGGGGGAAGGGAACCTAACTCCTGCAAGTGACTCAGATGGACAACAAATACAACCTTGCCAGAACTCAAGACGACACGCAGTACAAAAAAGCAGTACACAAAAAATCAAACTCATGCTTCTTGGATTCTTGACCTGTGTTCTGCGTTTCTTCACCACCCTCGGTAACTGCATACTGAAATTTAGAATCATGGACTTCACACTTCTGTTGTCGAACTAGATTTCCCTTTGAGGATTTTCCTTTGTTTTACAAAAAAAAGTGAACAGTTTTTTTTTGTCTCAACGTGAACCCATTCTCTCAAATGTGATACTGCATCACTGGTTGACTGCGCACATTCTTGCCACCTTCGATGTTTTGCACGAGACTCGGTAGCAGCACTTGTTGAGATTCGGCATTGGCTTGGAGGGATTACCAATTGTTTCATGACCTTCAATAAATAATGGTTTTGTGGAGTCCATGAGTTGAGAGGATCCAACGATTTACATTAAACAGGCTTTAGGTGACTTCTATGCAATTTAATGTCCCCACCACCAACTTCAGGGAGTCCTTGCAATAAATGAACTCGACAGAAATTGTACAGACCTAGCAATACACAACACAGTTTTGTGTTCGGTACAGATCAAACATTGTCATTTGTTTGCACACTAATTTTATTTTAAATCCTTGAATTAAATTATTCGGAACAATTCCATACAAAAAGCCTTCTAATTCATCGGCTTCAGCGCAACTAGGCTAGGGGAACTTCATGTGTGTGGATGTAGTATGAAAGCAGGATTGTGCCTGGTGATGCTACAGTCAAGAAGTCTGCCACCACTCACTGCCTAGGGGCTCATACACACAGATGAGGTACCAGAACCAAGTTGAAGTAGAGGTTTTTCTGCGCACACAGGAATCCCTGTTGCACCTCGGAGTTCTGTGCTTGTACAATATAAAGATCACCAGATAGCTCAGCTTAAAAGTCAAACAGATCAAGCTCACTGACCTTTAGTTGGATTGGTCTTTTAGTTAAATTAAAAATAAAAATTGAAACGTAGGCTGCAGGAACCTTCCTATGTACAGGTTCATGGAAATCCCCATGTCTCTATGACACTGAAAATATTATACCAATAAATCTACTCAATCAGTAGCTTTAGTACAAGAACATTAGCCCAGAGATCCCAAACAATTTTAAACCTAAATTAAATTTGAGCACTTGAATCTTGCCAGTTTGTTCTTCTATTCACCCCCCCTTTCATTTTAGTTTTATGCTTTTTCTAACTAAGAAAATAATGACATTTATTTAGTGCCTTACAATGTCTCACATATCTCAGATCACTTTTCATACAATGAATAACTTGGAAGTGCTGTGACTGTTGTTATGTGGGTAAATGCAGCAGCATTTTCCACATATAGTAGCAAAATCACACAAATAGCACTGAGATGAAAGACAAGATAGAAAGAAAGGAAGTGAAGAGGAAGGGGAGTGGGGGGGGGGGAGAGAGAGAGAGAGAAAATTTACATTTACAGTATATAGCATCTTTCACATCCTCAGGATATCCCAACATGCTTCCCAGCCAATTAATTACTTTTGAAGTGTAGTCACTATTGATACGTAGGCAAACATGGCAGCCAATTCCTGAATAGTAAGGTCCCACAAGCAGCAATGAGATAAATGTTTTGGCGGTGCTGGTGGAGGGAGAAATGCTGGTCAGAACACTGGGAGGTCTCCCTGTCCTTGTTCAAATAGTCCCATGGTGTCTCTAACATTCACCTGAACTGCCAGGCAGACGGGCCCTCAGTTTAACATCTCACTGACAATGCAGCACTCCCCCAACATCAGGCTAGGTTATGTGCTCAAGTTCTCTAATTGGGCATGAATCCATAAACATCTTAGGGGCAAGAGTGCAACTAACTGAACCAAGCTGGTCATTTTTTCCCAAGTTTAAAACAATCTACTTATCTTTTGCTTCTCTTGGCGCCATCTTTTTTTGATTTTGTGATCATGTTTTGAAAAACTGACTTTTGATGAACTGAAAATAGCTCCAAAGTCCTCAAGGTTGTCCTGGGGACATCTATCATGCAACCAGGTCCATTCCAGTTATGCCTGAACAGGAAGGGGCTGCTGACTGACTGGCTAGTGATCTTTCCCCAGAAGAGTGAACGAGAAAACCTCTCTGTCTTTAATGTCCTATCACATAACTTAATGTGCAATCTGAGAAAGTATGGAACCAGGGCCTAACTATTATTATTGACAGTTTTTAGGAGAGCATTACAGTGATGATGGATTATGTGTGCACAAACACACACCTATGGGGGTGGGGGATGGAGGAAGGGAAAGAGGAGGAGGAGAAACAGGGTTTTTCTTAGAGACACTCCCCTCGAGAGGCAGCTTTGTCCCAGCCATCAATGATTCATTCCTAAACATTCTGGGTGGGCTTTTGAATCTGTGCCAGCTTGTCTGCTTCGATTTGTCTACCCTAGCCCCTCCAAACTGAGGACATGGCAGGTAAAGTTCACCGCTATATCCATCGCTAGGGGTATTCCCTGGGCCTCCACCTTCCCTAGGTGAGTAGCACCTGTGGAACTGTATTGCAGAAAGGAGTCAACACCTTCAAGAGAGGAAGAGAACTGGAGGAAAACAAAAAAGTGGCAAAAAGAACACACATGCACTTTTCAAAAAAATGCAAGACTTTCAGCATTTTCACTCTTGATCCCGCCCAACACGTGCAGCGCATTAATTCTTAATTTTACATTTGTTTAATAGGATGCTGAAAAATCTACTCAGTACTCACGGTCTGTGCTTGTTGGGCTGATGGTTTGCAGCGACATTGATTTCATCAGCAGAGGAGCAGAGTATTGCTGTGCCCTGGCCAATTTCTGTAAGGAAACAACATAAACTTGATTTTGAAATTCCAGTTTCCTGATGTAATTTCATGTAAAATTACAGGCGAATTCTATAACTCCCAAATATTTACTGAATATTAATTGGGTCAGCACTAAAATCTATACACCCAGCTAAACAATGGATTAAAAGTGAGAGAGAATAAATCAGTACCAATCCATCACGATAGTTATTTAAAAGAGCTTATTGCCTTTGATAAAATAACAGGAGTAATAATAATAATAATAATAATAATGATGTGGTAAGAATTCCCTACACTACAACAGTGACTGCATTTCAAAAGTTCTTCATTGGGTGTGAAGGACTTTGGGACGTCCTGAGACTCTGAAGCATGCCACATAAATGCAAATGATTCTTTCTTCTTGAACATTCATACACTGCTACTGTACAGTCGCTTCTGGGATTTAATCACTACTTTTCACATAGAATTATATAGAAATGCACAGAAACAGACCACTCGGTCCAACAGGCCCATGGCCAGTGTTTATGCTCCATTCGAGCCTCCTCCCACTCTTCTTCGTCTAACCCCATCAACATATCCTTCTAGGTTTACCTCACCTCTCTCATTCTGCCATCCTGCTCTATGCGCTTTGATCTTTCACCTAGGTCTCCCAATTTAAAAAAAAATAAATAAAACACACATCGCAGCAGAACAGCTTTGGTTTGTGGTCAGTGGACACGAGGATCAGAAGCCACTTTACCGGGTTATCAAACACGCTGCCATCGCTGTGGTCCGACTCCATCTCCTCCTCGGTCAGGGAGACTAGTGACCCACGCTCATCAGTGCTGACCACTGGAGCTCGCCGAGGGTCGCGGGAATTCTGCAAGACAGACTCCACAGTGTGCGACGGCTCCTTGGTCACTTCGTTATTAGCTGCCAGTCCTTCCAGGCTGTAACTGAATGCATACAGGACATATTCAAGTAACGCAGTGATCATTGTATATTTGGAAAGTCACTTGCAGTAAATATAACCTCACTGAATATTGCCTTCTCAAACTTTCCATCAACTCACACTAGAGGTGCAGGAATTATTTTCTACAAATAGTTAAGGATGCAGGATGGGGGAATAATACATATTCAACAACTTACATATAGAGAGACACATCTCAGGATAGTGGATAAAAAGACATTGATACTAACAGCGTGAAAGAAGAAACAAGAGAGGTGAAGGGTCAAACAGAATGGTCTTTCAGAGGGTCTTAAAATCAGGGAGGGAGGTGATTACGCAGAGGTGCAGAGGGAGGGAGTTTCTGAGGGCATGGTCACAGTGGCTGAAGAAGGGGTCACTTGACGGTGGAGCAGAAACAAGAGGTCAGCTGGCGTTGGACGAGCACAGGTTACGGGCAGGGACACACGGCTGGAGATCACCGAGGCAATGGAGATATTTGAAAGTCAATTCGTTCAGCGCAGCGACCCCGTAGAATTTGGCGAGGATGGGAGGCATAAGTGTGGGTGAGGGTGCTGGCCGCAGTATTCTGGATGACTTGCAATTTGTGGAGGGTGGTAAGTGTGGAAGGCGAGCACTGGTGTAATCGAGCATGAGGAATGAACAAATATTCAGTCATTTAAGGACCTTTCTCCACCAACACTGAAACGCTAAACCTCGTTAGATGTTGTCTTTTGATACAGAAAGACCGCTGATGCCATCAATGGATATTTGCCACCAATAAAGCTCGGGAACAGCTGTTGCACACCAACACACAATTGGAAGGTTAATCTATTCGCTCTTTTCCAGATGCCAACGGAGTTGCTGTGTATTTCTGGCATTCTGTTCTTTGTTGTGGAAAATTGTGTTTGTTTTGGCTAGTAGGGCGGAGGAGAGGAATAATAACCTTCATAAATGATTTAGGAAAGAAATATTTTACTTCACTTGTGCGTGGGAAAAGTGCAGGACACCGATTAACGGCAAGATTGGTGTCACTATCCTGAGACCAGACCTATTATGAAGGAATTCAACAATTTCAAAGACAAACGCACATTTAACACAAAAAGTTCTCAGCGTGTAAAAAGGCTTTAGAATTGGGGCAGCATCAAGAACCTGCTCTCGTGTACTCAAACCTGATTGCGAGCATGCGCCACCACTCAGAACCAACGAGCAGACAAATGCACTTCAAATTTACAACAAAAATAAGTGCACAAAAAGCTAAAAACGGGCAAGGGAGACATCACATACATTTTTAGCACAGTCGAGAAAACGTGAAGGTTGACAAGTACTTTTACTGAGCAGCAAGCATCCGAGATATAAGGGTAATAATGCACACAAAAGCTCTCAGCTCAAACCAGTTAATTAAAAATCCAGTACATCGTTCCCATTCCTGTGCAAATGGCATTGCCACCCTCCCCCTCCCTCTAGTACTGCTTCCAGCATTGCTGTTGGTAGGTGCAATAATTTGAGAAAAACACTGAAGTGACAGCAGCCAGTGCAGACAGACGCACACAACCAATTGTAATAATTAAGCAACTTATTATTAGGTTTGGTACAAAACTTCCAGAAGATTATACATCTGTATTTTCAGTTTTTGTCCTTTACAAATTCTCACGTACACTTTGGGCCAGGGATTGGGGAGGGGGCGGGGGTTCATCCAGCGAGGGCAGATAACTATTGTTCTCGCCACAGATCACCTCTCACAGCAGCTGAGAAGCCAGACAGGCAAATTGCTCCCAAGTCACCAGCAATACTCACAGCTGGCCACCAGGCGTCACCCAAGAGCAGCCCGTAGGAGACACCTCATCAATTGCTCCCTTTCCCCTCAGGAAGAGGCTCATCTGCCAGGCCTCCCCATGAAGAGAACGGGAGCTCGGCAGAGTGCAGGGTGTCCCATCGTTGCATGTTGCCCTGTGCTAGCCTTCCAAATCTCACCACACCACTTCTCAGGGAAAGCCTTTGGTATTTGTTATCCCACAAGTTCAGTGAAAACCGGAAGCTTTAAACAACTGAAGTTAGTTCTTTCTGCCAGTTGTAATTTTGTGTGCAAAAACCCACTTCGATTCACTCAGTAAATGTCTTTGCTCTTTTCAGGTGTTGGCAGGCCTGCCGTGTATTTCCAGAATATTCTGTTTTTACTTCAGATTTCCAGCATTTGCATTTTTTTTTTCTTTTCATTGACACAATTTATTGTCAGCTTAACATGTGTCAGGTGTCTGCTCAATTTCTCCACCCCTTCAAACTGAAAACACAGATATGAAACCATTTGATCTTTAGTCACCGCCTGTAACAATCCATACCTTCTGTAACTAATGCCAGACCCCATGGCAAGGTACTGTTTCTCAGAGGGACACCAACTCATACTAGGAATAAGGGGAGAAAGGATCAGAACGAGGAAAGAAATAATGATAGAGCAAAGAAGAGATGAGACGTGCATCCAGAGGAAATTTCAGTGACAGGCTTGATGCAATGACACCACGCTGAGCTCAAGCTATGAGGTTACATTAAAAAAAGTGTTAGTTGTTTGCATTCTTGATGGTTTTTACTGTTTTCAACTGATGCCAAATATACTCTGTCAAATTATATTAGTTTTGTCACCAGGTTTACCATAGAAGATTCTATTTAACACAATGGTCACAAGTAAACCAATAGGCTTTAGTGTTGTGTAATGGTCTTAATCCATCCCTTCCAATTGTTCCCACACCACCACCAGTGACAGACCTGTAACCATCAGGACTGCACTCTGGTGGATTTTTAAAAAAATATTCTCCGGATATGGCAGACGTCTGAGTTTATAACCTCTCCTGAGCTGCCCTGACAGCTGAGTGATTGGCCCAGTTCAGATTCTGGGACTGGAGTCACTTGCAGATCAGGCCAGGTTGACGAGGCAGGTTTCCTTTCCTGAAGGGCATTAGTGGTCCATTAATAAATGGCCATTTTCTTCCCCCCTGATATTAACCTGCAAATGGACCAGGTTTGGTAATATCAGATTTATTGAATTCAATTTCACAACTCATCATGGTGGGATTTGAACTTATGACCTCTGGATTGCTAGTTCAGTACCATAGCCACTACACTACCATACCCATTTTCTAGTGTTACACAGCCCAACTTCTCTACAGTTTGGAAGGCAGTTCAAGTGGACACAGTGTGAAAATTACACACATTGATCATCACACATTACTGCAATCCTAGTGACAACACTGATTTGCGTATTTTAAAATGTAAAAATGGAACTAAAAGAAACACATTGTTTCATCGCATATTTGTTCCTTCAAATGTGTTCCTTTTTTTTTGTTAAATAGTGGAGTTATCAAAAAGCTTTAAAATGCAGCAGTAATTAGTTGGGGAAACAAAAGCAATGCTAGCATCTGCTGTTGAGAAGGTTAGTAAAGTACTCGCAAAGAATAGCCCTGTTCTTGATTAGTGAACCGTGTGTGGGACACATGCAGATACTGTTATTACACTGAAACCTGGACCTCATCAGACTACTGACTTTCCCCCTTCCCCCATTTGTCTCCTCCCTCCCAGACTCACAAAGGAGTTCAGTTCCCTGGGTGCTCGCAGTACATTAGTGCCTCACCCAAGTGACCGTCATATGTGAGCCGAGGCACGGAACGCTGGCCCGATTCTGCCTCACCTGATATCCACACTCACACTTTCCAGGAGAGGACGCTAGATAATGCTCAGCAACGTTGGATGGCTTCCCCCTCCTTAACATTGAGATCCTAAGTTCATCTGTAGCCCTGGCTGAGATCAACTAAGTCAGCACAGAGCTAGGATGTCAACTGGGATCTTCCCAGTTTGCATGGCGCAGTCGCAAGCTACAAACCTGGCCACTGGGGCATCTGACTGTCACCTATCTAACATCTGATTTTTTTAACCTCCCACCCAGCTCCAATACTATGGTTAGGGACTAACTATTTAAACAGCCAATTTTTGGTCAGTCCCAATAGTAGTGCCATTGAACAGGTTTCAGTGAAATAACACTTACAGAAAAAAAATTCTGTTTTCATTTTGAACACTTAAGAGGTGCATCCAAGTGCTCAGTTTGTGTGTTTACATCCATTTTCTTGGTTTAAAATAAAATTAGTTTTGTTTTATCTTTTACCTTCTTCTATGAATTGGTGGCCTCTTTACGACGTCACCAAGCATTCTCACAGAACTGAAAACAAATCAGGAAGATGATCAATCATTCAATGGAGAAAAGAAACGATCGATGCAAAAAAAATGAAAGGATCAGAAGAATGAAATCCAGAGAAATGAGGGAAGTGAAACAATGAACATCAGCGAGGGACAAAAACCACTGAAGGCACAAATCCTTCATCCAAGCTGTCTGAAGCCCAAGGTCTAAAATAGACAGCAATTAAAACCACCCATTTCCTTCTTGTGCTGCGGTTCCTTACTTCATAGGCCTGACATAGAATTTACAGCACAGATACAGGCCATTCAGCCCAAATGGTCTGTGCCGGTGTTTATGCTTCACACGAGCCTCCTCCCACCCTACTTCATCTCACCCTATCAACATATCCTTCTATTCTTTTCTCCCTCATGTACTTACCTAGCTTCCCCTTAAATGCATCTATGCTACTTGCCTCAACTACTCCCTGTGGCAGCAAGATCCACATTCTAACCACTCTCTGGGTAAAGAAGTTTCTCCTGAATTCCCTATTGGATTTACTAGTGACTATTTTATATTTATGGCCCCCAGTTCTGGTCTCCCCCGTCATTTAAGAATCATACATTTCTCTGGTAACCTAGGTTGATTCTTCCTTACCTCCTTTCCCAACATCACCGTGAAGGTCACCAAAGTAGACTAGATACAGAAGCAAACAAAGGTCTCCAAACAAAGTTGAGGACTGCAATCATTAAAAAAAAATGTTGCATGGTTTATTTTCTTTGGTTGTAAAATGGAGAGCACTTCACTCCTAGTTTAAATTGAATTAACCCATACTTCCTGCATTACATTGACGTCTACTCGTTGTGAATCATTTTATTTTAAAATGGCACCGTTCTGTTCAACAATCGAGTATTTGTGACTGCTGCAGAGCGATGTAATATATCCTCCCCCCAGGTCTCCTCTTTCGCACCCCTACCTTCGTTGGTTGATCTCCGTTTCGTTGCCTGGGTATTTCCCAGGTCCCCAGCTGTGTCGCCGGAAAGGCGATAGCGACCTGATTGAAGGTCTGAAGATGCAGGCTCGTGTCGGCACTTCAGCGACGCTGTCCTTCTCCTCTTCAGCTTCGCAGACTATCGTGCGGCCGTCAGCGTGCCCTGCCGACCCTCTGCTGTCCATCTCCTCCGTGCTCGAAAGGCTCCGTCTGTCATTATCCTCTTTCATTTCCAAGACAGCACTGGGCGGCAAGAACACGTCGACTTCAAGGGCTGCAGTCACCTCGGAAGGTTCCGGGTCACCAACGGTCGAACTAGTTGTTGTTACACCACTAATTTCATACACTACGTTCTGTCCATCTTCGACCTGCAATAAAAAAAAACAAAAACGGATATTAAATAAATCTGGCTTCATATTTTTAATGACAGACAGTGAGGCATTTGCCACACTCTACTTCTGTAGAGCTACTTCAATGGTTTAATCGGTACATGTACCGCGCGGTGCAAAACCGAGTCCTACAGAGCAGAAAGATCCCAGGAATGTGCTGATCTCAGCCATGTTGGGGGCTTAGAATCTGCTTCAGTGCCCCTGGACCACAGGAGATGAAAATAAATTAGTAGGGTTTCTGCTCTTGATTGCATTCCAGTAACCCCTGCCCCATCCCTTGTCATATGGCACTGAAGTGTCAAGACAGATTATGTACTCAAGCCCACTAAGGATTTCAGCCTAATCTAGGCAGTACGAGGGAATGCTACATTGTTGGAGGTGCTGTATTTCAGATGAGACATAAAACTGAGCCCCCTCCTTTGCCTTCTCAGGTGAATGTAAAAGTTTCCATACCACTATTTGAAGAACACCATGAGAGTTCTCCCGGTGTCCTGGCCAATATTCATCCTTCAACTAACATAGTCAAAAAGAGATTGTCTGGTTAACATTCATTCGCTGTTTGCAGGATCTTGCTGTGCGCAAATTGGCTACTGCGTTTGACTATAAAACAGGAACAACACTTCAAAAATAATCTACCACTAGGGAAGTGCTTTGGGATGCTCTGTGGATATGAAAGGTGTCAGACCAACACAAGTTCTTTCTTTGTTGAAAAATGTGGGTGCGTGGATGACAGGTCAACGCCGGCCAGGCTGAACAGCGGTTGGGTGACTGAATAGGCTGTTGACACACGAAGTACGGGCACTTGGGCAAGGTACCAGAGGGCTTTGTCTAACTGGCCACTCTTCAGCATGAGCTTGTGGGGGGAGGAGGGGGAAGAGAGCTTATGGGGGGGGGCAGGGGGAAAAGAGAAATAATAGAGAAGTGAAAAAGTTGTTTGTTAAAAGAGAAAAAAATAATCAGCTGGGGACAGCTGGACTGAAACTGTCAAACCAAATAATCAGGTGACATCCAGTGCAGGGTCTGTGCAAGACAGGTCCAGCACACATGAAGTAGGTCGAGATCTTGGTAAAGTCATCAAAACCACACCCTACACCTGTCGGCAGGAAAATCCTGGTTTGTGGTAATTAGGTAGCACTGTGAAGTTAATAAATCAAATGTGGCTTTAGGACAGGATTTTGCAAGCGTGCGTCTCCCTGGGCCATGTCCGTGTGCGCCATGGAGCATTGGGGGCTATCTGTAGAGCGGGTGTTTCCCCTTTGGGGCAGTGCCTGCCCCTCTGACTCCGTTTTGACCCCAACCCATTTTCTTGCCCCTCCCTATCTCTGTGACGTCCTCCAGCCTAAAACCCTCCGAGATCTCTGCCCTCCTCCAATTCTTGCCTCTTGAACATCCCTAATTTTAATCACTCCAATATCGGCGGCCGTGCTTTCAGCTGCCTTGGCCCTAAGCTCCGGATTTCCCTCCCTAAACCTCTCCGCCTCTCTCGCCTTCTTTAAGACGCTCCTTAAAACCTACCTCTTTGATCAAGCTTTTGGTCAGCTGTGTTAATATCTCCTTATGTGGCTCGGTGTCAAATTTTGTTTTAAAAATCATTCCTGTGAAGCACCTTGGGATATTTTTGCTACATTAAAAGGTGCTGTATAAATGCAAATCGTAGTTGTTGGAGTAGGGGCTCCCAGTTGCTATCTATCGACTCGTGCAGAAAAATCTAAGTGTGTTGGAGGACCAGGACCAGACTCCGCTATGGCAGCCCTTCATGGTCCAACAGCTTGCCAACAACTCTGTGTTTAGGTTGGAGAACGATCACTTTGGTGAATGCTGTCAGCCCAGGCGGAAAGGTATTCCAGCAAACTCAGGAGAGGAAAGGCGAAAAATGGAGGGGGGAGAGAGAGAAGAAAAAAAAAGACGCCTGGAAAATAACATTTTTTAGTGAAAGTGACTGTTAGGAGCTGAAACGTTGCCCAGAAACAGCTCAAGGAAATGCCTGCATGACGGGCGACATAAAATAACACGGCTGTGGGAAAAAGTTACACCCAGAGTTTCAGACACTATAGAATGCCTCAAGATAGATACAGACAAAGAAAGACTATTCAGCCCATCCTAGCTCAACCCTTTAGAAAAAAGAAAACGACATTCCTCTCACTGCAGCACCCAAAGTGTCCCTTAAATAATTTTAGGGTTTCTGCCCCACTGCTCTCCCAAGAAGTCCATTCCACGAGTTGATCACTCCGACATTAATCCCGAATCTGTGCCCTTATCTTACAGTCATGCTTGAGTTTGAAGTAACCGTCTGGATTTATTTTGTCTCTTTCCCCACCTTGCGATCTTCCAATTGGTTTTGAAGTAAAGTACCAAATCTCTTATATACACGTTAGTCTATAGACTATCACAAGATGTCACATACAGGTCGCTGGTACTCATGGTCTAGGCTCACACATGAAGAAAGTTCACCAGAGGGGCTGCCAACACCCATGGACCCACAACTCAACAACAGTCAATGTCTTGAGGAATCTCTCTCAGCTACTGCAGAATAAAAAAAAAACTTTAAATTGACTTATAAGAATTTGGCCAGGATTAGCTATTTGTTTTAGTTTTGACAGTAAGTTAACATGACTCCTGAAGGTCAAAGGTAACAATATGTTATGGTGCCCTGTACAGGATTAGTGGTTCCATTTCACCCAGACACCACATGATTCCTTTAACCTTCGACCCACTGCAGCAATTCTAACTTCCTGTCAGGATGCAATGTACTGAGCCAAATCAGCTAATTAGAACAGACTTGTGCGCCACATCCCTAGGCTATTCCATGAGGGGAAAGTCTATCGTCTTAAAAGATTAGGCTGGATGACAGATTACTTAGTTTGAGAAAAAAAACAACTGTGGAGGGTCTTATCCACTGTTCACGTTAAGGGCAAAATGAGTTAATAATGTTAGTGGATTTCCTGTGACATTGATCATGGTGAGTCAGAGGTCACTTTGTTTCATAACGTGGGCCCATCCAACCCCAATGGCAACTTACACCCCCAATAACAGTGCTCCCCTTCTAAAGGCCGGAATCATTAGGGTTGCCAACCCTCCAGGATTGCCCTGGAGTCTCCAGGAATTATTCTTGGACAGTGCTGCGAGCAACCCGGGAGAAAAATCATAGGAGCATTAAAATAAATGGTGTGTTTTTAAAATTTTTTTTTTGAACACTTTTGTTTATTAGTTATAAAAGTATTGGAGAGGGGAAAAAAGGCTGATTGGGTGGGGGATTGATTGGAGGCGGGAGGCCATGTGATGAAACCTCCAGGAATGCATCCAACCAAGAGTTGGCAACCCTCGGAATTGCATGCCCAGTGACCCTAGCTGGAAGGGGCTTGGGGAGGGGGGGGGGGGGGGGGGGAGGGGCAGTGTAAGTGCCACCACGAGGGAGAAAAACAGCCTCGAGAATGGAGGCAAAATTGGAAGGGCAAAGAAAAACAGCTCCAACCTCAATAACTGGAGGGGTTAACTAGAGAGAGTTAAACGACAAAGCAATTTTACTTCTGTTCTTTGATGCATTGAAACCAATGGCGCCTCAAGTAAACAACCCACGCGAGCAAGAATGGTTGTTGTGAAAACAAATAAATCACTAATATTTATGCTTATTCTTTCTACCAACAGAAAACCCATTTTCCAGTTTGTTTTTATTTATGGGAGATTGAAGTTGAACATCCACTTTAGCTTTGTGCAGTGAAAATGTCAGCCCATATCAATAGCAACATGGAACAGAGGCCCAAGATTTCTATGAAGTACTAAAAAATAACAACACTGGTCAGGGCTGATGAAATTTAACGTCAGTATGACTCCCATTTATATACTGCATGCAAAGAAATATTTTAAAAATTGAAACTGCAGAAATGTGTTTCCGTTTATTAGTGTTTAATTGCACATCAATTCAAATGCAGCCAATATTTGCCACTGGTGATGGCATCACGCTGGCATTTTCCCAATGCTCTGCCAACCACACATGCAGTATAAATGTTGGAATTCCTGAGGTACCAGCTGAAACAATGCAGCACACATCAGTCCGTGGCAACACTTCGCACTGTTTCGTGATGCACCATTTATTATTGCTTAGCTATCTCTCTCATTTCCTCTTTTACCCCACCTCTGTGGGGCGGGGGAATCGTAGGGCCTCTACATTTGGGCTAAGGGGAAGTCAGCCAGGGTTACTGAAACTAATTACTACTGAGTGAGCCTCATGAAATGAAAGTGGGTGTCTTGTCCAATCTACAGCTTGCAAGCTTTTGCGATACTTAGAGGGTTAAATTATGAGCACAAACTTAGATATATATATGTATATATCTCTATCACTTTTTTTTAAAAATGCAAGAACAACAAACTCAAAACAAAGTGTTGCATAAACTTGGCTTGTAATCCCTTGAGTTTAGAAGATTGTAGGGTGATCTGATCGAGGTGTTTAAAATTTTGAAAGGATTCGACAGGACAGATACAGAGAAACTATTTCCTCTGATGGGGACAACGAGGGGGCACAATCTTACAAGTGGAGCGAGGTCATTTAGCAGGGAATTCAGGAAGCACTTTTTCCACATAAAGGGTAGTAGAAATCTGGAAATCTCTCCGCCAAAAGGCTGTGGACGTTGGGGGACAATTGGAGCTTTCAAGACTGAGATCGATAGATTTTTGTTGGGTGAGGGTATCAAGGGATAGGGAACTAAGGAGCTGAGATGCAGATCAGCCATGATCTAATCGAATGGCACAGCAGGCTCGAGCGGCTGAATGGCCTCCTCTTGTTGCTGTGTTCCCTCGAAGCCCAGACAAATCGGTCTTACTTGTTTTTATTTTTCCGTTGGTTTGAATTTTGAGAGCCTGGAGGCTTGAAAAGGACAGGTTTTTTTTTGCATTACTGCCTCATTAGTGTTTAAATCCAAAATCAGAAAGCAAGATCTGTTAAAATCAGCAACTTGAGTTACGCGCCAATTAATGGGAATATTGATCAAAGCTTTATACATGGCATCTATGCATCCAACAAAGACAATAACTTGGACACCTCTGGTACAGATGTCAGGTAAGGAGAGAGTGGGGCTCAGCTACGATGCCCTTCACAGTTGAATAGCCTACCAACTTTCACTGTCTAGGCTCACACATAAGGAATTGGCAAAGTACAAAGTACTGGACGGCAGTCTTCACACCTCGAGCATAATTCAGCACCTTCAGGGGAGGAACAAAAATTAAAGAATAGATTTAAAAAAAAAACGACTAATAGAATCAAGGAAAAGATCTTAAGACCCAACATCAGATATTTCCAGTGCGTAGTGATGCAGTGAGACAGTAGCCAAGCTGACATCTATGTTGCTACTTTTTCCGATGTCTGCAGGAAAATTTTTGCCTCAGCTTATAGGAGAGTCCCCCACATGAGAACAGTTGGGCAATTCTTCTTACGCCCATTACCAAAAAAAAATTGATTTTTTAAAAAAGAAAATCATGCTGATTCAAATTCTAATGAAAGATCACAGACAGCCCGAGAGTAGAATGCGATTAATCGACATCAGTGATATTTTCACAAAGGCACCTCACAAAATAAGAAGAGATTTCTGGAGAGCAGCTCACTGTTCGTGAAAGACCCCTTTCCAGATGAATATTAGATGCAACCCTGAAAGCAAGCCGTTCCCTAAAGGAGCGGTATGAACGCAGGGTGAATTCACATCCCCTTTTCTTTAAGATAACTACTTGTGCCATTTCAGTGTTGGGGTTCACACTGTCTCCATGAACGAGTTGATTTAAAAAAATTATTTCATCAAGTTGTTCTATAGAAAGAGTGATGCACATCTGTTTCACATCAAAAGCTACAACTTTCTCTTTCCAATAACACACTGATTGCTTTTCAGGATGGCTTCATAAACTGATACGACAACAACTTGCATTTATATTGCACCTTTAATGCAAAAAAATGCCCCAAGGCACTCGCAGAGGTGTAATCAAAAAATAAATGAATGCTGAGACGACGGGGATGACCAAAAGGCTTGGGGTAGGAGGTGAGTTTTAAGGAGGGTCTTAAAGAGGGAAGTGGAGAGGCAGAGGGGCTTAGGGATGAAATTCCAGAGCATGGGGTTTATGCAGCCGAAGACACACCTGTCAATGGAGGGGTGATAGGAGAAGGAGGAGATTCACAAGAAGCTGGAGTCAGAGAGTCAGCTGAACGGAGTACGGGAGGGAGAGAGAAAGTACACGAGGATGAGTATTTTAAATTTGAGATATTGGGTGACCAGGAGCCAATACAGGGGTGATGGGTGAGCAGGATTTAGTGCGGGATAAGAGAAGGGCAGTGGAGTGTTGGATGAGCTGATGATTACAGACGGTGGAGATTGGGAGGCTGCCAGGAGAACATTAGAATAGTTGAGTCTGGAGGTGACTAAGGCATGGATGAAGGTTTCAGCAGTAGCTGGGCTGTGATAGGGATACAGACAGGCGATGTTATGGAGGAGGGAGTGAGCAGTCTCTGAGTGCTGGAGAGGATATGGGCTCGGAAGCTCAGTCCAGGGCTGAACAGGATGCCAAGATTGCAATCAGCACGGTTCAGCGTGAGACAGTGGCTGGGGAGGGAGAACAGAGTTGGTGACGAGGGTATGGAGTTTGTGTGGGAGCTGAAGTCAATAATGCCCCATTTACATTACGGACCTGCTTTCCACAGAACACAACCCGGCTTCTGTTGTCTCAAATTCATCCTGCGGACAAGGCAACATCTGTCCACATAACAAGAGTCACTGTACTTCATTCATATTATGTGAAGCATTTTGAGACATGTCTGAGAGACTTGATAAGGCGTTCGTCCAAAATGTAAGTCTTCTTTTCCCCACTGGAACTATTTATGAACTTGCAATGCGTAGAAAGTACAAAGTCACGTTTATGATTTTCCCTTTCTGGCTGTGGCTCCTCTCAAGATGCTGAGAGATTGGGTGTGGGATGGAGGGGTTGGAGAGGGGAAATGGTCGTACATGCCAGTTAATGGCTGGAAGCTCAGATTCCGTGCATGCCCCCTCCTGCCCCGTGGCCAAAATAATATGCCAGTGGCAGCCTTGGCTGTTGGATCTACTTTTCCACCTGAAGTCGGGAATGAGACCACCTCCTGAGATGATGGCCCCTGCCCCAGAGGCTGAGCTACTACACAAGTGGGTTATTAAAGCAGCAATTTCTTGCGAGACTGCCAGTGGTGCAATTTGGTTGTATTATTGCTACACTTTATATGCTACACATGGCTGTCATTAACATATTTCCTCCCACTCCTCCTCCTCACACCACATTCTGGCCTGTCCCAAAACTAGGAACTCTAGCAAGAAGTAGGCCAAATACAAGGATTGAGGTTACACAAAAATAATAAATCTTGCATTTATATAGCACTTTACCAGATCAATGACTTTTTGGAATGTATTTGCTGTTGTTTTGTGCCAGTAAAGTCCCACAAACAGCAATGAAATTGATGACCAGTTAATCCGTTCTTTGGTAGTGTTGATTAAGGAAGGAACTTTGCCAGGTCGCCAGGAGAATCATAGAATTATTCAGCCCATCATGCCTGTGCTGGCTCTTTGAAAGAGCTATCTAATTAGTCCCACTCTCCTGCTCTTTCGCCATTGCCCTGCAAATTTTTCCATTTCAGGTATATATCTAATTCCCTTTTGAAAGTTACGATTGAATCTGCTTCCACCACCCTTTGAGGCAGTGCATTCCAGATCATAACAACTCGCTGCGTAAAAAAAGTTCACCTCATCTCACCCCTGGTTCTTTCACCAATTATCTTAAATCTCTGTTCTCTGGCCACCGACCCTTCCTGCCAGTCTCAATGGTTCTTCCTTTTCTATTCAAATTGAAACCTTTCATAATTTTCACACCTCTTTTAAATCTCCCCTTAACCTTCTCTGCTCTGAGAACAATCCCAGCTTCTCCAGTCTCTCCACATAACTGAAGTCCCTCATCCCTGGTACCATTCTAGTAAATTTCCTTTGCACCTTCTCCAAGGTCTTCAACATCCTTCTTGACCTGTGGCGCCCAGAATTGGACACAATACTCCAGCTGAGGCCTAACCAGGGATTTATAAAGATTTACCATTATATACTCTATTTATAAAGCCCTGCTTTCTCCTCCCAAACAGTGCCATGTGACCTTTAACTCCAAATATTTCTTACTTCCCTTTTGTGGATATGGAAACATACAAAAGAGGAGCAGGAGTAGGCCATTCGGCCCTTCGAGCCTGCTCCGCCATTCAATATGATCATGGCTGATCCTCTATCTCAATACCATATTTCCAATCTCTCCCCATACCCCTTGATGCCTTTTGTGTCTAGGAATCTATCGAGCTCCTTCTTAAATATATTCAGTGATTTGGCCTCCACAGCCTTCTGTGGTAGAGAATTCCACAGGTTCACCACCCTGAGTGAAGAAATTTCTCCTCATTTCAGTCCTAAATGTCCTACCCCATATATCCTGAGACTGTGACCCCTCGTTCTGGACCCCCCCCCCACCAGCCAGGGGAAACATCCTCCCTACATCCAGTCTGCCTAGCCCTGTCAGAATTTTATGTGCTTCAATGAGATTGAATGGGATATAGTGTAGCATCCACCTAAACAGACCTTCAGTTTAGTATCTCATACCAAAGGTGTGCGCCGAAGCCCTATTAGATTACAAGGCAGTAGAGTTCATACAGGTTCAATCCTCTCGTGCCACACCATACCCGGAGCAAGGGACAGGCAGGCAAACTGACCCAGACATCAGCCAATGGCACTGTACAACCGGCTCTTCAAGATGCTGCCACACTGATCAAGTATGTGAAAAAGCTATTGAGCCCATCGAAGCTCTGCCTCCTGGTACTTTAATCCTCCCCTCTCAGCATCCAGCTCTACTTTGAACAACTGGAATATTTTTGCCTTTACTGCCAAATCATTGCACACATTTTAAAATGTTTTTATCATTTGTTTCCTGTTCATTACCCCGGGCACACTACCAAAACATATCTAGATACCAGGGCCAGTGAAGATACTTTGTACATGCTGAAGTATGTAGGATAAGGAAAGGGAGAAACATTGCCAAAATGTAACAATCTGTTTTAAGTTTACTTTCATGAATTTTGATGTCTGCTCTCCTTTCCTGGCTAACTTTGAAATAATAACCTGGGTTTACTTTATCTATAACATTTAATATTTTATATATTTCAATGAGGTTCCCATTTTTTCTAGACTGTAAACCTCAAGCTTCTCTCATCTTTCTCCAAGTTCACCCATAACACTCCAGATCAGCCTTGTTGCTCTTTCCTGTATATCTTGGCATAATGATCAAGGCTGAACACGAAGTGTGGTTTAAAAAAAAAGGCCGAGCATTTACATTGTTCATTATCACACCTCTCAAACATCTGAAGTGCTTCACATACAAATCACTTAAACGCAGTGCAGCAAATGTGGCAACCATGTGGTACTCAGCAAGATCCCACACGCAGCAGCGAGATGAATGAATGAATGACCAGTCAATCTGTTTCTGGGTGACGGAGGAATGTTGGCCAAGACTCCAGGGATAACTCCCTAGCTCTTTTTCAAATCAGACTTGAAATGAGTCAAGCTGACCCACATTATTAAGTATTAGCATAACTTCTATAGACTTGTAGTCAAAACCCAGCCTGGTTAATTGTTGGTGTAGAACTCACTGGGCCTCTGCACCACCACAAATTCCTAGCTTTCCAGACCCAAGAAGCAGCACCAGAATAGACCAGCAGGCGGGGACTCTTATCTCATTCAAAGGGCAGTACTTCTGACAATGCAGTACTCTCCCTGAACTACACTGATGTGTCTGTTTAGATAATGAATCTTAATTATACTGAAAGGTAAATGGAGCAAAATCTTAGAATTATAAAACAAACAAAGATAATTTCTGTAACTATTTCTCAGACACTTGCTTCCTGATGTTCTTCACTGACAGGTGAAATTTTCATGGGTGCAGTATTTTTACCCTCATCAGTATCAGGACTAAAGATTGAAGAGAGTTTCTGGGCGAAAGGGCGGGTGAAGGGACATGGCTCAATTGTTGGGAGTGCAGTTTAAACCCACGATCTTCTGACTCAGAGGCACTTGGTGCTCTGTAATTGAGGTTTTGGGAGACCAAAGTCTGTTCATCAGTTCCCTAACCCCCACTGCAGAGTTATAGGCTCATGGGTCTGCCAAGATAAAGGAACCAGATTTAACAATGTAAACGTATGTCCTGTGAACTGAACTACAGATGTACCAACTGCAACAGTGCCTGCAGACTTGAACTGAGTCACGCTGACCTACATTATAATTCATTAGCTTAATTTCTAAAGACTTACATTCTGTTCTGGCTACATATCCTACCATTCCATTTGTTAATTTAGTCTTAGGAACAAAACCAAGGCTGGCCAATTTTTGGCATATAACATACTGGTTCCCTGCACCACCACAATGAGTTCCTAGTTTTCAAACAGACCTAAGAAACAGAATCAAAAGAGTTAACACTGCAACTGAAGTTTGCAAAGAATAAGCCTACTGTTTAACAACTTCATCTGCTGGGACCCACGCCGCAACTGTAGTTACCACTTTAAAGAGTTGGCTTGATGAACACACGGCTTCTTTACCAATAGTAACATGTTCAGAAAGTCAGGTAAAAAAAAACTTAATCTCAAAACGTTTTCATTATTATTTGAAGTTGGTGATATTTGTAAACAATGTAAGCTGAATCAGAAAGGAGCAGGAAGAACAGATGGGCCAGGTTTTGGCCTGTACACTTGCTAAGCCGGTGATTAAATCGGTGTTTACCGGTACAATGTCAAGAGAGCACAAGCTAAAAATTAAGAAGTTAGGGAGTAAGAAGGGAAGTCAGGCGGAACTTTTTCACCCAAAGGGCAATAGACTGTAGAATAAATCTGGAAACCTGACCTGCAGCCATTAAATCCAAACGACTGTTAAAGTCTGAGGCACGCAGCATCATTAACATATTCTAATTACCGACCCGCCTCTCGAGAGCGGGTTATTCACCCACACCCCCCAACCCGCCCCAGTTAAACCAGAAGGTGGTGTGCTCGCGGTGGGATGGGATTGGGTTTCCCATTTTAAAAAATTTAAACACTCCCAGCCCGCCCCTCTCCTGCCCATTCCGGTGGGTTAAAAGCGCCCCCCCCACACCAAGTCTCACTTACAAAAACAGGCTGCTCCTTTTTATCTTAAGCTGCCTTACCCAGTACTTGCAAACTTTTTAAAATGAACTGTTACTTTCATTTCAGTTTGTAAACATTCTTGGAACCAGTGAAGAGGCTCAGCTGAAGCTACTGTAAATAAACCATGTAATATTCCAATGTTTTTCTAGTTTAACCTATCATTTCAAACCAGAGCATTTAATTTTTATTTTGGATACCATGAGCCATTTCGGTGCATATCATGAGAATCCATGCTCACATACATGTTTAGGATAAATCGTTAGTATCGGGATAGTTAATGAGAACCTGTATAAAGTACTGCGAATAGACTTGATCCAAACTTCAAGCCCACAAAATTCAGACAACGGAATGCAGTGGAAGAAGAAACAGAAGAACAAATTGAACTGAGCAGCTCTGGCTTTGCAGGTCACAGAGCCAAAAGGGACATGGGCCATAGTTTGGACACCTCCAAGTAATAATCATTTCATTTCTATAAAATCTGTTTAAATTTCTCTACTTGTGCACTGAAGCAAATCCTTGTTTGAAGGGTGTTCGAATTTTACTGAGTATACAACAGTTACCAGCTCATGGACTTTGAACACACAAAACTCTCCTGAAAACAGTCAGCTGGCCTTGAACATACATCAGTCAAAAGGTGCGTTTTGTTAACTAATGGCCTCCAGCCTTTCCAAACAGCGAGGACTCCTTGAAGTAAATTTCCAAATTCAACTATAATATTCAAGGTTTAGAATTCTTACCTTCAACTTTCTTTCTCTCCCCCCAAGTTCATGCACTGAATCTCAGTTGTACTTCTGATACTATCTCTGCCACTGAATGATGTCATGAATTGAACAACGGAAACACAGAGAGAACAGCAAACACCATTTAAAGCGGTCATTTAACCCATGGGAAGCACCTGCCCTCTGCTCAGTAACTTCCCAATGATGGTACGTTCCAGCAATCACAGGCATGTCACACGTTTATCTCACACTGTGTTGGAACTCCCAAGCCCTGCGTCACCTTCCCACCCAGTTAATGAAAAGAATTAATTCTCCAGCTGATTAATGCAGATCTGCCTGAGCTATTTGGTAAGTGGGTGCAACATGCTGCTCCTTATGCAAAGCAAAAAGGATGCTCTTCGACTGGAGAAAGTCGAGTATTAAACAACGATGATGACATCAAGAAACCAAGCCAAGATCAGTGCTTTACATTGGCTGACAGTCATCTCTTCCATTTCACATTTCAACCATATCTTAAACCAAATGACATCACTGCTAAATATCCTGATCTCTGGGTGAAAGCCAGAAGACACAGAAAAATGAACTATAATCATTTAATTATGAAAAGAACAAGAGTTCGTCACTGCAAAGCCAAGAAAAAAAATACAATATTTAAGGAAGTGTGAAATGGGGAAAGACCATTAAGTCCATCAGATCCATTCCTACCAACAGACTACAAATAATTTGAAGCAGCAAGCACTCTGCCCAATGAGTCCTGTCTCAGGGGACACAGATTATCATGGGTCATGTTTCCAAGATGACCAAGCTTAATGAAACTTTCACTTTTTATTTATTCAGAAACCAAGGTGAAGGGTCAAGTTCCACAGTGCAGGACACCATCCACGTGAGAGAGTAAAAAAAAAGAAAAAGGTAGATCAGAAAGTAGGGATTGGTGATACGAAGCTTGAATTTTCAAAGCCTGTTGATTGTAGCAGAAAGGAAAGACTGAAGGAAATAAGGAGTTCCACAGTTTTTAAAGAAACAAATGTTTAGCATGGCAAGATGGTGTTCACTATTTGTGGGATGCACTAAATGTCTATGACTGGGGAGGGGGCCTGCACTCTGAGCCAGATCCTTTTCTTGTTGGTTTTTCTTCAGGTGAAATGGTGGCACTCTTTCCTTCTGTGGCAAAAATAATTTCTGCGTAACACGTCAATGCTACAGATGAGCCTCATTTAACTAGTGTTTACTGCACAACTCAAACCAAGTTCTATTTTTCTTCCAATTTCAAGGGCGTACACCCTCTCAGGAGGATAGGCGTTTCCATGACTTTAATATTAATATGGTTTTACGGTCAATTGAGAGGAGAGGTGCCTGCTTCAGGGGAAGGTCAGTATGGGAACATTCACACCCACTGACAGTGGACGCAAGATATCCCCATCCAACAGTTCACTTAAGCACTTGAGAACAGCCAGCAGTAGGCCTCCAAATGTACCTTTATTACAGTTAAAGTATCACGTGCCAAAAAGACTTGTGTACAAGTGGAGCTGGGTGCTGATCAGGTTCATCGCCACATATTTTCTGTACCTCACGTTCCCTGCTTCGAGCTGGTAATGAGTCATACAAGAAAAATAATGGTAGAGCTTAGCCATGCTTTTTACTGCAAGTGAAACGGCTCTATAAAGGTTAAAGAGTTATTTCATTGATAAAAACGAACATCTGTAAGCAGCACTGCCATTTTTATTTGCCTCACGTAAGAATGGCTCACAAGATGGGAGGAAAGAACGAGCAGCACAGAGGTTGGGTGTCAGTTCAATTGTTCTGCTGCAATTTGTTCTTATACAACTAGGGGGTTTGACAAACTCCATCAATAGTTTATGGGTAAGTACGCTACACAGTGTGGTGCAAAGCCATGCAGACCAGGAGGTTCCCAGGTTCGATCTTCATCTCTACTAATTTTAGCTGATCTCAGCTGGGGAAATAAGAGTGCTATAATTGTAGCCTGAATGCTCCTTGGATGGGGAGGAGAAACCTCAGCCACAGTTCCCACTCCTGGTGCTATGCAGCGACACTGCAAGAAAGGGAGCAAGTGTGGACATCAGGTGAGCAAAAAATCCACACACACACACACACACACACACACACACACACACACACACACACAAAAAAAAAAATCAGGCTCAGTTGTGATGCCTGGTAGAGTTCAATAGCTACTATTGGGCTCACATATGGAGAATGACCTTAGTGGCAAGGTGCCAGGAAGCTGTTTGAATTTATGGACTCTTACTCCAGCAAGTCAGCATCTTAGGAGGTCGGAGAAGAGAGAGGAAAAATTAAAATATACGTCACCATGGTACAGATCTACTCAACTGAAAACAATAAACTGAGTGGTTGGCCACAGCGACCTGAAACATCAACCACAAGGAGGATAAATGGCAAAAGGAGACTTCTCCCTACCTTCGTGAACATGTGCTCAGTCTCCGTGGTTTCATCGCTGATCAGTCCATCTGAATGACACAAATGATCTCCACTCACAGGTATCGATGAGGTACACTCAACAACCAACTGCTGTTCAGTCAACTGGCCATATTCTGATAAAAAGAAAAGGTCAGTGATTAACAATCGTTAATTGATCCCTGTCTCCCCCAGCTGAGTCACCATGTGAATCAAGCAGCCAATAAACACAGAAGGTTTCACAATCATAATTCACCCATTTTCAGGCAATCTTCCAAATCCTCAGTGCTCTAATATTCAGGAGTACAGCTAAATCTCCATTATCTGCCATAGTGTAGGGGGCTACCCTGGTGGACAATGAAAGCTGGTGGATAATTAAGAGCCCCCACATTTTGGTCCACACATACGGTACAGCAACACCCTCGGCAGAGGAACAAAGGCAAGTACAATACCAATGAGAAAAGAAAGAACATGCATTTAAATAACAACCTCAAGACATCCCAAAGCTCTTTACAGCCAATGAAATACTTTTGAAGGCTAGTCATTGTTGTAATGTAGGAAAGGCAGCAGCCAATTTGCTCACAGCAAGGTCCCACAAACAGCAATGTGATAAATGACCGAGATCATCTGTTTTTTAGTAGTGTAAATTGAGGGATAGATATTGGCCGGAACACCCTTATTCTTCTCCAAAATAGTGCCATGGGATCTTTTGCGTCCACCTGAGGGGGCAAACGGGGCCTCGGTTTAACGTCTCATGGGTACTGAGGTAAAGACTCACACAAGGGGTTTATCCTGAAAATATACTGGCAGATAATTAGTACGGCAGATCACAAACAGAGGTAAAGAGCCTAGGCCATTTGTGCTGGATACCAAGGCGGGAAAGATTGAGGAGAATGGGTCGACACTCTCTGGAGTTTAGGAGAATGAGAGGTGATCTCATTGAAATATATAAGGTTCTGAGGGGGCTTGATAGGGTAGATGCTGAGAGGCTGTTTCCCCTGGCTGGAGAGTCTAGAACTAGGGGGCTAAGTCTCAGGATAAGGGGTCGGCCATTTAAGACTGAGATGAGGAGGAATTTCTTCACTCAGAGGATTGTGAATCTTTGGAATTCTCTACCCCAGAGGGCTGTGGATGCTGTGTCGTTGAGTATATTCAAGGCTGAGATGGATAGATTTTTGGACTCTAGGGGAATCAAGGGATATGGGGATCGGGCAGGAAAGTGGAGTTGAGGTCGAAGATCAGCAATGATCTTACTGAATGGCAGAGCAGGCTTGAGGGGCCGTATGGCCTACTCCTGTTCCTTTTTCTTATGTTCTTAAAGAAGGTGAGAAAATTAGGTTAAATCAAAAATCGAATGGTTAGGTGATGCCAATCTTGCATTTTAAAAGCCTGTAGATTATGGAGGGAAACGCAGACAGATAAAGGTAAGGAGCTCCACAGTTTTATTGAGAGGTCTTGACATGAATGGTTTGTGTACCTACTGGTTTTTATAAAACACATTTGATCTATTTAAATAAGTTATTTTGTTTGTAGCTACCAATGCGGTTTGATAAGAGGCTGTGGGTAAAATGGACAGGGAAGTAAAATGAAAGACATCAAAATTATTGGAACAATCATCTGCAGCTGTGGTTTAGGCCGGGGTGGGGGGGGGGGAAAGAAAGAGGAGACAATTCAGCCTCTCCTCTGACTGCCCCCACAGTAAAACAGATCTCTATGCAGGTTCAGACCTGAAGATCATTCTCTTGGGTGAGAACATGTTTCCCACTGCAAAATCCACTCCCTTTTCTTGAGCATTTTTTTTTTCAAAATCGACTTTGTTCCAAGAGTTCATTTGATCTTTCAAGTATGCAAGATTAGAATTTTTTTTTTAAAAAGAGAAAACTTTATGAACCTATTTATTACAAATACAAGAACTTTCCAATGCCAAACAGAAAGGACGGCTGCTCCCCCCCCCCCATTCCACGCCCTGCCCCAGAAGGTCAGCTCTCACGGAGAAAGGAGGACCAGTCTTTGCCCATTACTCAGTTTTACTCAAGTTTCTTCACTGTATTCCCTCATTTGAGTCCCACTCCTGGATTTCTGCACACATCCTAGGCTGTAATTTCACTACAGCAGCAAGGGAGTTCCGCATTGTCAAACGTTAAACCGAAGGCCTGTTTGCCCGTCCCAGTGGTGCAGGTGGGTGTTAAAGATCCCACGGCACGATTCAAAGAGGAGCAGGGAGTTCTCCTAGTGCCCGGGCTAACATTCATCCCTCAACTAACATCAATTAGAAACAAATTAACTGGTCATTTTCTCTTTTACTGACTGGGATTTTGGTGTGTACCAATTTGTGACTGTACTTAAATCAGCAATGACAGCACTTCATCAATTAGATGGCTCTTTCAAAGAGCTGGCACAGGCACAATGGGCCGAACGGCCTCCTTCTGAGCCATAAGATTCTATGAAATGAAGGTTATCGCTTCCTTTTCAAAATCTATTAATCCCCACCCCCCCAATTTCGGACTGGAAACACAGTAAATGCAGATTAAGTGTGCCATTTGTCTGCAATAATATACATTTGGTCAGCAAAATGACCCAGAGCCCCAGACTTAGTTCTAACAGATAGCGACACTGCACGTAGACTACTGCCCAGCCCTTTCCCACGTCAGCTTTCTCTAATTATTTAAATGACAGTCTGCAGCCAAATTCTAGTGAAACATTAAATTGCTACGTGAGCAGTTACGAGGGAAGCTTTGGAAACCCCAGTGACATAACCATGGAAAATGTGCCGCAAAGGTCGGGCAGCAGCGCCCTCGTATTGCAAGATGCTGGTTTGGATAATGCTTTCACTGCCTCAAGGTAGAACACTACCCAGCTGTGTATCACAGGGGGAAACATGACTCCGATTCACAGCTTTTAGCACGCCTGAATACGACTCTCGGTACTCTGCTAACTTGAAGATGATCAAGTCCGATTGTTTTTCTCTCTCTCTCTCTCGAATGATAAATCAAGCAGAAAGGAAAACCACATGCAGCATTAAAAAGGCATGCGGGGTTCAGAAGTGAGATCCAACCTTTAGGATCGAGAGTGACTGATGAAGTTTGTCTCAGACAGCTGGCTCCCTGTTCAGACGGTTTAAAGCTTTTACGTTACAACATCATAAGTTCCAACCTAGAAAACTAGTAAAAGATGACCTACAAATTTCAGAAAAGCTGACAACTCCCAAAAAAGCTGACTCAAAAATAGTTAAATAGTTGCGTGGTTGCTTCCTGATGCTGTTACCGAATGTTGGTACTAGTTAAACAAAAACTTGACCTGGAACAAAGAACCAGTAGAAAAATGTAAAAATCAAACTGAAAAAAATCACACATTGATTAAATTTTAAAATCCTATATGAAATTTTTGTTGAGATTTTAAAACTGAGTTTAATACAAATTTTTGTCCACAAAAAACAGTTGTCTAAACATTTATTACATAGATACTAGAATGCAAACCATTTGCAGGAGACTCAAATAGTGGAACCAACCTTCATTAAACTAACTGAAGGGCAATATGTGAATTAAATCACTACTGGAAATGCATAAAAACATTCTCTACTGCCATAAAGCATAAATAGCTCATAGGGCACATACTGAATATATAATGTCAGTTCCAATCCCAATGTATTTGGTTGGGGTTTGGGGGTTAGGGGGAAGTGAATGATGCACTGACACAAGTTTTCTCTCTAAAATACACAGTCCAAAGTGAGGAAATATATTAGAAACCAGCATTTACACTACCTTAATTAATAGAGGACTCTCCATTTGGCACCATTTACTGCAACATTGACTGAAAAGCAACTGTTTTCTTTAACTGGTGTCATATGATCCAGTAAACAAAATTATAAATTTTGCCAAACACAATTCTTTGGTAGGAAGTTTGCAGCTCGGGTTGGCACTGTTTTCAATACGATCAACCCTCCAAAAGACGACCGACAGGCAGACAGAGACAACACAAACAAACCTACTCTTTCATGAAGGTTTCATTTCCCCGGGCTCTGCTCTGCCTTACTGAGAGGGGGTGGGTGGTCTGCCCATTCACAGCCACCAGTATAAGCATGCTCCAGACCTCCTACTTCACCTTTCTCTACCTTAAAGCTGAAGCCCTTGTATTAGTTTCCTCACTGTACAGGTGGAAATTGGAGAAGCCTATCTGTTCTTCCCAGTGTAATCTTTCCTGAAGATTCGCCCAGTGGTAAGCTGTTTCAGAGATGGATGTTTTATGCAGGTGGTGGGGTTACCACCTGTCTGTTTGCAGGAGCAGAGCAGTTGCTCTGTGATTTTTGGCTATTCGAAAACTACCCAGGAAACGCTCTTTTTCTCATTTGCTGTGTGAATGTTCTCCTTTTCCACATGTGCACGCACACAGTAAATGAAAACAAAATACACGTTACCCCACCCTCCCCTCCCAAACCAGTTTTGCTCTAGGCAAACAGTAGCAGCCCTACTTTTATATACTCAGACCAGGGACTACACCTGCAGAGATACTGGTTTCTAGCTCACTAAGGGCTGGGATTGACCTGAAACATTAACTCTGTTTCTCTCTCCACAGATGCTGCCTGACCTGCGGAGTGTTTCCAGCATTTTCTGTTTTTATTTTATTGAAAATACACACGCATGCCCTGCAGACACAAACCAATCTACAGGAATTTTGAAATAAATTCCATTTGAAACGTTATAAAAAAAAACAAATTCCACATGAAGCCAAAAACAAAAATTATTCATGTCACAAGGGAGGCATTCAAGCCCTGGGGGTGATGCAGAAAAGAGCCACAAGACTGATTCCTAGCATCAGAGGAACTTGGGCTATTCTACCTTGAAAGGGGGGGGGAACTGAGAGGTCACTTTATACGAAGTCAGCCGTGACTCAGTGACAGCACTCTCGCCTCTGAGTCAGAAGGTTGTGGGTTTAAGTCCCACTCCAAAGACTTGAGCACAAAAATCTAGGCTGACACTCCAGTGCAGTAGAAAGGGAGTGCTGCATTGTCAGAGGTGCCGTCTTTCGGATGAGACGTTAAACCGAGGCCCCGTGTGCCCTCATAGGCAAACGTAAAAGGTCCCATGGCACTATTCAAAGAGCAGGGGAGTTCTTCTCGGTGTCCTGGCCAATAATTATCCCTCAACCAACATAACTAAAAAAAGATTATCTGATCATTTATCACATCACTGATTGTGAGACCTTGCAGTGTGCAAATTGGTTGCCGCATTTCCTACAATTACAATAGTGACTACCCTTCAGAAGTACTACTTTGGCTGGAAAGCACTTTGGGACATCCTGAGGTTGTGAAAGGTGCTATATAAATGCAAGTCTTTCCTTTCTTTGTGTATTGCACTCAGTGTCTGTAAGCTTCACACGTACTTCCCACTTACATCAGTGTATCCGCTGACTCAGTGCGAATGATGCTACAGGAGATCGGATTTATATTCACAGGTATATAGTACAGAAAAGATTAATCTGAGATGCTACTTCAAATTAAACTCTGGCAGTAGTACAAGACAGAACAGATTCATATTTAGAAATAATGGCTGGAAGCACTTCACAGAGTGTTCCATGTGTGGAATGGAATCTTGGAGGCAAAAATTATTGAAATCATTTAAAACAGAACCATTTGGTCGCTGCGATGGGGAAGTGCAGATTTTGTTCAGGATGGATGACCTAGAATGAGCTGAACAGCCTCCCTCATCCGCATTTATCTTGAAGTTGTAATTTTGATCTTCACCCAACTTGGTTTGCCTAACTGAGCACAGACATGTTCATCACCACGTAGTGGCTTGTTTAATGTTCTGTGTTTTTGTGGAGTAATTATGTATCAGGCAGCTCAAACTAAGAACTTGCTAAAACTAAAATGTTTCGTCAAGTTTAAATTGAAGGTTCTCTCTTCCTATGTTGTTTGTGTACACCAAGAAAGGGTATATTAGTTTTCAGTAAACAGGAATTATATCACCAGGTGCAGCCCAACTAAAAGCTATAACTGCAGTTGTCATAACAAGGTTTAAACACTGAATCCCGTCAAGATTAATTTCTAGGTATAGTATTAAATATGGTCAATTCAAAGTTGTTAGTCTTATTAATTTAAAGGGGCATCGTCACTTCTAAAAAGTTGCAATGGAAAGCTTTGGATATCGTCTGTAAAAAAAAGTGACATTGTGTGCTTTGTATCACTCATGACAAGTAACTAACTCTTCACTCTATAAAGTCCAATTCCATCTAACACTGTTCCCATATCTGGGGAGATCCTGGATTCCTGGACAGGATTTAGGAAAAAGTTTGTTAATAGGGGAGCTCTCTCTCGCCTCCACTTGATGGATGTCAACATGATCAGTGCTCCCCTGGACTTTGTTCGTTCCTACCAAGCTGCAAATACATCATCCTCCTACATCTTTTTCTCTGCCTCCTCATTGTGTTGAAATCAAGACTCATGTCTGCAAGATCAGTGTTAGAACTTGGGACATTTAACATGTTTCTGATAGTTCCTAAGACCTTTTTGCTCCCTCTTATAGTTGACAAGGTAGGGTGGGCCACTCAGTAATTACAGCACAGCAAGCAGCCATTTGGCCCTTTGACGCTGTGCCAGTACTAGCTCTTCAACTGTAGTCATCTACTCTAATCCCATTTCCTGGCCTTTTTGTCATATCCTTTTACATTCTCCCATTTTCAACTGCTTATTCAATTCCGTCTTGAATGATGTTTTAGCATCTGTCTCAAAATCCACTTGTGGTGAAGCATTCCATGTTCTAATAACCCTCTGTGTGAAATGGTTTTTTCTAACTTAATTCTTCTTCTGATAATCCTGTGTCTATGCCACTTGTTTCTGATTCACCAAACAATGGTGAAAAAAAATTCTTTATTTTTTCACTTTCACAAGCCACTTAATTCCTGACTGCCCCTTACTGCTGCTCTTTGAGACCAATGAAGAGGTATGTGGGCATAACCTGGTGGAAATTGCCCTGCCAAGGCTGGAATCTTCACAGACTGTAAGGGTAGAACATTCATCCAAACTGGAGTGCCACTGTGCTGCCTTATCCTTTAATGAAGTAAATCATTCTCAGGTGGACGACAAGACAGGTTCAGATAAAGAATGCCATTTAGCTCACTGGATTCCAGTATACCCAACCCTTGCTATCTTTCCATTCTACATTTAACATTCAGCTGGATGGGATCTTGATTTAACACCTCAGCTGAAGGACAGCTCTTAGATTATGCACTGAACTGCTGGTGTGGGATTTAACTGCACAACCTTCTGACCCAGAGGCAAGAGCACTAGTTAGCAACTGAGCAATGCTGGCACCTCTCTCTAATTTCTATATTGATTGGTGTTGATGAACTCTTTCTGCACATACAACCATGATCCTACTCTGGACACAACATTTCCACATCCTTTTTGCAGTCCAATGTTCATCATTGGGAATGTGTACACAAGGATATCTTATATAGAGAATATATTCATTAAACATGCTAACAATTAAAATATCAGTTCCATCCTCCACCTTCCCAGTTTATACACTCCAGAAACCCAATTCTTTTCATGGTCTAAATTTTTTTTTTTTTTAAAACTGTGCTGCTCTTGTATCTGGTTTTTGAATATTAGTTTCACGCTTGCTCATCTGACCTTAACTTCCTACAACTATTCCACCCAAAGGAGTTCCTCAGAGGTAGAGAGAGGAAGGAACAAAAAGTCATAGGCCTCAGTACATAGGGCGAAGTCGATGCATCAAACAGGAAGACATCTCAATTACTGTCTGCAGAAAAACAGAGTTTGTGTTGGCAGCCCAAAGTTCTAATATTCAATTAATAATATTCAAAAGGACAAAATCTTATTGTTTGAACCATTGGATCTGGTGCACAACCGAAGAAATATTGCTACTTCTGTCTTACAATGGGTAGAATGACATAACTTGAGGTCTTCCACTCTTTAGCAGTACAATACAACTTATGAGTTTGGGCTGATCATTTTAACATACTTTGCAAAATAAAGTTCTATACCTCAGCTGCAGACCAAAGAAGAAATTATACCTAGAATACACTGCAGAAAGGAGAAGCAACACAGCCCTCAGCCGGTAAAAATAATGTCCTAGTCAGATCCCACCAACTGAGTCACTGGAGGAGGATGAGGTTTGTAAGTGCACGAATGAGGTGCATCATTTGATAAATTTCACTTTAATCAGTTCACCACTGAAGTTGTTACATACAATACTTTCTTCATAACAAACCTTCCCTTTATAAGAGCCACGAAACACAAAGGAAATGATACAGCAAGAGATTCAATGCAGAACACAAATCTTGATGTCTTTAGAGACAAGTTAGTTCTTCAATCTCAACAGAATAATGGTTCTCCTCGTGACTTTGTACATAAGTGAACCATGTGATGCAGCAGAGCCATAAAATCCAGGAAGATTGAGAGTCTGTGTTTAGTTAGCTCATCATAGTCAGAGCTGTACAGGTGGTATGATAATTGGTCTCCCAGACCTGGTGGTGGTTTGGGCAGAGGGTAATCAACGAGGGTCCCTGCTCGTGATTGCTAGCAAATGACCCCCTGTTGGAAAGCACAAGTGTATGGATGATGGGTAACAGCAACATCAGGCTCCGCTATAAGGAACCCCACCACCCCCACCGACCCGCCCCAAAATGGTTGAATAGCCTGCCAACACTAACTGCCTAGGCTATCATGGAAAGATGGATACTTGGGAAAGGTACTTCTACCACCCAAGGAACTGTACACCAACATGAGTAACTGCCTTCAGCAAAGGGAGAAGACAGAGCTCAGGAAGGGGCTGGGGAAGGAGGGAGGGGGAAGTACCCAACATATACTGGAACACTCCAAATCACATTCAGTGCTTCATGCCTACAATAAGGCAACTTTACTCATTGCTGCTTTTGTGTGTTGCAATAGATGATTTTGTGCTCAAGACCCTGGAGTGGGACTTGAACCCACGACCTTCTGACTCAGAGGCTATGAAATTTCTAGTTGCTGGGAACATAATTATTTTGATGAAGTAGTTTGGTCCAATTTTAACTTTCACAAAGCCTTGAGAGTTGATCATGTGAGCCTGCATTTATTGGGCCGAGTTCTGTGGGAAAGTGTAACTGGCATTCCGCCTGAAGTGCAGTAAACCTGGCTCTTCTGCAGGATAGGGTGGGGATGGAGAGGAGGATGCAATAATTGGAGGTCTGGGACATATGCCAGAACTTGGCTGCAAACAATGACAAAGCTAGAAAAATATAGAACTGGGTTTTCATCATAAGCAATTAATAACTTTGCTTTCCCTCTATTTTTTGGCCCTTTTGTGTTTTTCTTTAAATGAAGAAACGTGGGTGAAGAGCCAAAGCTCACAGTGTAGGACATCACTAAGACTGAAGAGGAGGGAAGATGAGGTAAACTGAAATGGTGGTTAGGTGATGCCAAACTTGTGCATTGTAAGCCTGTAAATTGTAGAAGAAAGAGAAGACTGAGGTAAAAAGCTTCAGAGTTTTGATACCCTGGGAAAGAAGTAAATTAAGGTAGGAAACATTGCACTGAGCCTTGATTTGAACACAGTGAGGATGAGGGAAGAAGTGTGTAGGATAGTGTTTTGGATCTGGGCAGTTAATTTAGTCAGCCGTGGCTCAGTGGGTAGCACTCTAGCCTCTGCATCAGAAGGTCGTGGGTTCCAGTCCCACTCCAGGGTCTTGAACACAAAATCTAGGTTGACACTCCAGGTGTCGGAGGTGCTGGCTTTTGGATGAGACATTAAACCAAGGGCCCTGTCTAACCTCTCAGATGAATATAAAAGATTCCATGGCACTATTTCAAAGAAGAGCAGGTGTGTTCTGCCCGATGTCTAGGCCAATATTTATTCCTCAACCAACATCACTAAAACAGATGATCTGGTCATTATCTCATTGCTGTTTGTGGGAGCTTGCTGAGTGCAAATTGGCTGCCGCGTTTCCTACATTACAACAGTAACTACACTTCAAAAGTACTTCGTTGGCTGTAAAGCACTTTGGGACATGCTGAGGTCGTGAAAGGTACTGTATAAATGCAAGTCTTTCTTCTTTTAAATATAAATTTCTGAACTGCATTCGGCAAATGTACACTGTTCACAAAGTAATGTTTGTACATTCAGTTTCTTTGTAGCTTTTAACAGGCACACTTTTTCCTATCCTATTACAGTAGCAAAAATGATAGCGTATAATTTTAATGCTTAATATTTAAAAATAGAATTTAGGAGTATCTATTATTTTCATAACTTTCTGAATCAAACCATAACACTATAAATCAAGGCTGAATTTATGGCTCAATTTTGTTTTGTTAAAGCTACCGCAATCTGAACAGAATACACAAAAAGACACATCCAATGAGTGATGTTAGTCCCATGCCTGGCTTTTTCTCTCTTTCATCTCTATTTAAATTGATACTAAAATGGTCATTGGTCCTCTGAACTTTCCCTCCGACTCCTTCTAAGCTACAAATACACCATTCTACAAACTCGTTCTCCTCCGTGCATCTTCACTGTGTTGCAATCGAAACTTGTCGCACTGTCTCCTATTTTAAACTTATTCTCTCCCAGGACCTCAGAACTGTGGCACTTCTTACCTGCCTCAGACTTCCCTGGCTGTTGGCATAGAGTGATGCCACTAAACAAATATTCATAGGAGTTTATGTACATTTCCAGCATGCTTTACACACCAAAATGGTGACTGTGTGCCAGGGGGGACATGGCTTCACAGAAAAATGCTGGAAGTTGAAAGATCTATTTCCTCCTGCACAGGCCTGGAATAAAGGCAAGGCGACTAGGGCTATTGGTGCTTCTGTGGCACCAGGATCAGAGCTGAATATAGGCCAACTGTCCACTTTCTGGGGGCCCCTCCACCATCAATGCCATTCTCATCCAAGTCCTGCTGCTACTTTGTGAGTCGAGCCACTGTGCACTACATGCGGGAATTCTCACTGAAACAAAAAATTCCCACTTACAATGCGCAGCTCAAGTCACCAAGTACCATCAGGAGTAACATTTTGTGGAAGTATGGGGGGGGGTGGTAGAGGGAATGAAGGGGAGAAATAAGGGGGGCAGAAACTGAGGAGCAATGGTTGAGTGGCTTGGGGGGGGGGGGGGGGGAAAGGAAGAGGCGAACAGCTGGGAGTGGTGGTCTGGGGTGAATGAAAGAGAGGTGAAGCAAGGGAGAGTGCCAGCATTAATAGAAAGAGAGGGAGAGGACTGAGCACAGCCATGAGCTGACAGGGTCAAGAACGGAGACGGTCAGCATTAACTAAAGGAGCAGGGAAGAAAAGAGGGCCAGCATGATCAGAGTGTGGAAGGAGAATAGCAGCTTGAACTTCACGGGTTGAAGGAAGAGAGTGGGTCTCTGAACAGAGTGGGGAGGTCGAGGGGTACAATGTCTCTGAACTAGGTCTGGAGGGGGTTCAGTGCCTTTGTGAACTGGGGTGCAGTGATTGGACATGGGAGAGTGACTTTGAAGGGAAGAGATAGTCTGTTAAAAACCCAAAAGTTACTTTTATTTTTCCTCATCCATTATGAAGTATAAAAGTAATTAAAATTAACTAGAATACAATTATTAATGTAGAAATTCAGAATTTCCTGGAGAATCCCCCCAAAATGCATCAGTTGCTGGTGTGGTTTACTGTACACTTGGAATGAAGTGCACATTTCCAAATTTGCTATCTACACCCCTGTCTAGAATGATCCCTTAGCCAATGACAAGGTCTGAATTCTTCATTTGCGAGTATGCATTTTTTTTTGAAAGCAACATTAAAACTTTTCTCCCAGTAACAGATTATCCGCTGCACCTGGGAGAATGAAGCTTCAAAATATAAAGAAAACGTATTAATTCCCAAATGGCAAATAGAACGCTGTTTTCAATAAAACTCAGCAAACACTCATTTTTGGAAGAAAAAATGCAATGGACATGTTCATTGCAGATTACAAATACCGGCAGAAAACATTAAAAGACATTTTCTGTGGGATGCATGACCCAGAATCCCCATAGAAAATAAATGTTGTGCCTTCAACATTAGTATTTCCCATTTGGGTTTTCATGCACTTACTTGTGCTTTATCCCTCCAATACAAGTGAAGGAATGCTGGATATATCTACAGCTTAATTTATTAACCCATGTAATTACTTGCTTTCACATCTCACAGGCATATATAATCAGGACGTTTCAGCTTTTTGGGGGGGTGTTTGAAGCTGACCAGTTTTTACTAGTTTTCGACACGGGCGTGTGTGGATGAATAAGGGTATCCACTGTGGATATCTTTGTGTAACTCCACTGTTTCTCTGCCTTCAGGGTAACGCGGTGCCATTTAAAAATTAAATCACAACGGAGGTTGCTCCAGCCAACACCTTCGCTGTCAATAATTACACACTGGAAAGTTTCCACACTATGGCCAATGGCAGGCAACACAACAAGGCATGGAACAAAAACATTGGAAATTCACAGCAGGTCAATCAGCAGCAGAAAGTCAGGTTAACATTACGAGATGGTCCCAATCATCAACGTCACCCCTTCCTCTTCTCATTTGCGACTGCATACTTCCCTAAATCAGTTTGCACTGCTGTATCTTTTCATCACCTGCTACTGGCCACTACTTATCCCACAAGGATCTCAGGTGATCGAAGGATCATGCCCAATGTGCCAACCTGTCTTTCATCTTTCACATGCTGACTGACCTGCTGTACATTTGCAGCATTTTCTGTTCTTAATTGAAGATTTCCATCACTTCTTGTTTTTCTTTCAATCTTATCAAAATAAAGGCAAATGGTTTGTGTGTCTCCTGTGACGTGCAGGACACCACGGTAATTTGGCATCATCACTTGGTTGATGCCGATTACCAGATGTCAGCCTTGGGTGCAGCTCATCAGAAGGGGGAACCAATTAGCGGCAGCTCGGGAAGCTACTCAGCAGCAGAAGCATCGCAGATCCAGGCAATAAACCGCATGGAGAAATCGTGTTTCTCAAAACCATAAACTGTTGGAGGCCTAGATTATTGTTCTAGGATAAAGCCTTGCACTGCCATCATTTGCAGTCTTCAATCAAAGCACAAAAGATCACAGAGCCTGCATCTACATCATACTCACTCTGAAGTTTGAAAAAAAATGATATAACATTCAATAAATGAATGAGATGTAGTCAGAATTTTTAAAGTTTTGATTTATGAGGAACAATGAAACCTTGGGGAAGGTGGGAAGAATTCACTTGGGGCTCTAACGAGGAGACCATTCAGGTGGATGTTAAAAGCGATAATGGGAGGACAGTGGGGCTGGTATTCTGAAAGTATGAAATCAAATGGGCTGAAGGGATGATTTCTTTTGAACTAATCTCATCACCGTGTGAGGTCTTGAAGTTAGAAGAAAAAAAAAGGTATTTTGTTTAAGACTGTAGGATTTGAACGTTCAATGAATTACACGTTCATTAGTGGTTTTTAGGTGTCCCACATTGTATATCCCAACTTAGCCCAATGCCGCTTTGACTTCCGGATTCCTGTTCTGGTTATTCATTCATACCACCTGGAGTCTGGTTTATAGAGTTTGTAGAAAAAATTCCCACAAATTGTTTATATAAATTCCTTCTCTCCTTCCTCTGACCCAGTTCTCAGTTCTGTGTAAATGAACTAATCTTTCCTGCTTCTTTCCTCATGCTACAGTTTTAGCGATAGCAAAGTGCTAAATGCAACTTACTTGCCCAATTTGCTAATGTGATATTGACAGTCCTGCTCATGATTACACTACTTTTTTGGAAGAATTTTGTGTGCAAGGTGAGGGATGTTAGTACTTTGTATTACATTTTCACTTTACATATTTTTAAAAGGTGCTTGTATGGAATGATAAGATTAGATGAAGTAGGGAGCGAGGAGGCTCATGTGGAGTATAAACACCGGCATGGACCTGTTGGGCTGAATGGCCTGTTTCTGTGTTGTACATTCTATCTTATTGCAGGGAATGGAACACTTTTCATCTCAGGCACCCAGTGTTACCATTGAGCATTCCCACTCAGCTGTAACATGGGTTAGCTGCAGAGTAAGGCCTCTATACTGCACCAACAATGGGACTTTGCTCCAACCTCAGAAGAGCACCCCTACTGAATCAGTGTGACATTTTTTCATTTCTCACACCGGCCATCTTTGTGACCTCTCAGTGAGATTGTCCATTAGTACCAAATTAGGGGTAGTTTTGTATAGTGGGTCCACTCCCACTACAGCTGAGGGAGGAGATGTTCATCCCAGCAGTCTGGGTCGGATTTAAACACAGATCTGAGACCGGGGAGGATGCTGAAACAATTTACAGTATGTTCAAAGCAATAGTGACTGATAGTATAATTCATAAGTAGACACACATCATGGTCACAAGTGTCTCATTCCTTCCAATTGTCTATTTGGCTCACTTGGTAGCATTCTTATCCCTGTGCCAGAAAGTTGTTGGTTCTAAGCGCACCAGGGCACAATGCAGTACAGAGTGCTGCATGGTCAGAAATGTAGCCCTTCAGATGAGATGTTAAACTAAGGCCCCATTTGTCTACTCGAGCAGATGTTCAACACACCATGGCACCACCTGAAACACAAGGAGCACTCCTGTGGTAGCCTGTGCAACATTCTTCTTGCCACCGATTCAGTCATTCAGATTGACTGATGTTAGCCTTCGCTGCAGTTGTGAAATCTTGCTGCATGCAAAATGCTTGCCGCAGTAGCCTGCTTAGCAGTAGCCAGCATAACTTCAAAGTAATTCATTGCATGTGAGAGATTCAACAACATGATTTATAAATGCAAGTCTTTTTTTTAAATTTCCTGTACTGAATACCATAATAGTCCATTTCCTCCGGAGGCCATCGCTTCAACTTCAACTTGGAAGATGCAAGAAAGGCTGGAAGCAGCAGAAAATTTATCAACAGATAAGACAGTAAGATCTGTCAAGAAGTGGATATATAGGGGGAAAAGCTGAAGCACAAATTCCAGGGGATAACGTCGGATATGAAAGCGCAGGGGTCAAGTAGGGCAAAAAAAAAAATCGGCTCAGATGAAGGAAGCTCATTTCATCTCTTTTCCAAAATACCAACCCTGCTGACTTCCCATTACAGCTTTAATGTCCACCTGGTAGACAGGACCTTGGCTTAATGCCTCATCCAAAGTGCAACTCAGGTGGTACAGTATTTCCTAAGTCTTGCAATGGAATTTTAGCCTGCATGCTGCAATCCTTCAGCATTGTACTGGAGTGTCAGCCCAGATTATGTGCAGAAGTCATTGGGTGAGGCTACTCACAGGAAGGATATTGGTCTCTACAAAGTTGTATCGTAGCATGGGCCAGCACCTTTAGGACAGGGACGGAGATGAGAAAAGGGAAGGAAACTGAAGAAAAATCCACAAAAAAAACTCTCTTCTCATCCTGGTTTCACCTGCAGCTAGTCATTAGAAACCGTGCCACCAATTAAAGCAGTTGAATGGCACCCGTCCTAAAAATAAATCTGGCTTTGTACACAGTTTTTCTTCAACTGATCTGTAAATATTGGCACCAACCCAGTCAAAACAGTGAGGTTCTAATCCTTTGAGAATGGAATTTCTTTTTGCAACTTGGACCACACAAACCTTAAAATAACCTTAGGGAAATAAATCTGTGACAGCCGGTGTGATTTTATACAGATAGAATGAGAGTATTTATTTATATAATGTGTTGTCTGGGAACCGTGGAGATATTTTTCCACATCTATGGGCTTGCAAGCCTGACAATCTCATCTGATAAAACAGAATCAGTTTTAACAGAAGGGAGATGTATAGAACTTTTGATTGTTGGGAGCAAATTGGTTTGTATTTCACTTCGGGAAGGGGGATGGTCTGATGACACAAGACCACAAACCTGGGCTGACTCACTGACCTCATCCGAATCGGGACATGACCTGCCTGCGACCATAACGGTGACGGTGAGAAATTTTTGTACATGTCCCTTCCACTTGTAGAAAAAAAAACAACAGTTAGAGAATATAGGTTGTGTCCTAAATATGGGCTGTATCTGGAGAGAGAGCATTTTGAGCTTTATGACACTAGGCTGAAGAATTGGCTGTTACGTGTATCACTGTTGGGAGCAATTTGAGCTGATGAATTAAGAGCGTTTCACAACATTAAAGTGTATTGACCTATTATTCACCTCCCCCACCCCCTCATTCCATATTTGTATCTACACAAGTCTAGCAACACACAGGATCTCAGTTTGAAATGATTCCAATAGTTAAAAGTAGCCCATCATCACCACTTCGGAATAGCAGTCATATGAGGGTACAGGAAGCAACCTTTGCAGCTTTAAGAGGAATTAAGAGGCCAGTATGTCAAATTGAATAAATATCCAACTCATGAATTCGGCTATAATTCATCCATGACTGAGTTATCTGATCAGCTTCACTTGTGAATCTGTGATAAGTATCTCACTGTTAGCCAGGCCTTATTCTAACCATTCCCAGTACAAGTGCTGCACAGTCTGAATGACTGGAAAGTTACCAGATGTGCTTTCTGTCTCCACACTACAGAAGGATCTATTGTTAATTGAGTGAATTCTGATTCTTCAATTGTCATCCTACTCCCAATCCTTCCTTTCTAACATACAATATTATCTAACAGGACTTATTTTAATCAGCTAAACATTTAAACTGTATTTGTGAGTTGGGATAACTTGATTATAAACTATTTGCTGAACTCACCAAGGTCCAAATTGAGCTCGTTTTGAGTTAATTCGTACAGCTGTCACATTTGGCCCAATTAAATTTTTGTGCCATCATGATGGTTGTCAAGGGTTTGAGGCTGGACCCACAAAAAAAGTGTAAAATAATTTACAAAGAGCACCTACACATTTAAATGTGATTACATATAATTATGGGTAAAAAAGTGGGGTGTGGTATATGGTCGAGTTAGTCTGATTCCCGACTCAAACTCGTAGCGTGTATGAAACCAGCACCCAAGGTGAGTTCAGAAGAGCTTCCAAAAAAGAAATCCGAAAGCAGAATGGACTTCACCATTTATCCATACTTCAACCTTTCAAAAACTTTTACAGCCAGCTTTCTTCCATAACTTGATGGTGGAAAGAAAATTGAAATCACATGACATTTTACATGCACAGTTATAATGTAGCATTAAAAAAAAATTGGACCAAGTCCAAAGTGCTGCTGAGTTAGAAAATAACTATTCTGAAATAACTATTCATGAGATCATTCCACGGTGAGACAGATGCCCCTGAGGGATAAGGTGGCAAAGGCAGTGTTTGAACTCAATCCTTTCACGACAATAATGGGTTCAAACCCAGCCCAGACTGAAAGCTAGCTCTGTTTGTAAGAATTCCACTTGAAACGAGGTTGGGCAGTTTTAAGACCAGGCGACATGGGCATATGCCCACACCCAAAAAAATGCTAAACAATTTGCTAACTTCACAGAGGTAAAGAATAGCAGGGGACATGGAAAAATGTGCCACTGGTGCAGTAAGGTGTGGTGGGAGAGGTGATCGCCCTTGAGACACGTTGCTGGTGCAGATTGGAGGAAGGTTTGCATCAAGATAGGGTGTCAGCAGTGGCGAAAGGATTTCATCTCTCAACCTTAAAAACGCCAAAAAATAAATGCTCTCCCCAGCGTACATGATTAAACTAAAAATGGCTGCCACCACAGAGACAGAATCGATTCCAAGAAATTCATGTGCTTCCCTTGATTAGTTTTGTAATATTGCAGTCATTTCCCTCCAATCTGATTTGCACCTCATTTGGACTTCCAATTTTTTTTTGGGAGGGGACAAAGGTGGGGTGGTGGGGAAGATACATTTTACAATGTTTTATCACTTAGCATGTGAGCGCGGACATTTACACCAGTTTTGGAAGTACATTTAAATTTTAAAATTAAACATTCCTCTAGTTCAAACATTCAATATCATAGCATTCCTATTTTTAGAAATGCACCAACTCAAACTTCTCATCTTGCGCTATTTTAAGGTCAGTACCAGGAGGCATTGGGATTAAACAAAGATTTTTTTCCACTGGGCTATCCTGAACTAATTAACGGTCTTGAATATTTTCATTTACTTCTATATTGACCCATTAATTGTTGCAGTGGTTCAGGTTTTTGATGAATTTTCATAATCAGAAAAGCAGATTTCAGAACTCAAGCCATGATGCCAACTCTATTCTACCTGCTATCCAATTTTATTTTTGGCAAAAGGTGCTGGTCAACTCCAGTCCGTACCTGTTCCCCACTTTCACCCAGTGGAGATTTACTTACCAGCTGATTTGGCACTCTGTTTTGGTTGCAGCAGCACGGGATCAGGACACCAGCTCTCTCGGCTAATCTGGAAAGAAATAGCAGACAGTCAGAACGGAACGCTCTCCGCGAGGGAAGAATCCACTTTAAATCAGGACACCAAGCCCGGTGAATGCTCAGCAAGCAAACGGGTTGGAGCAGCAACATTTTACCAGGCACAACCACTACAAGATAAAGTTGCATCAGTACCAACTGAACTGTTTTGACAAAAGAAAGTTTTGCAATTCTTAATTATAAACAACTGGAGAGCCAACTGCCTTTAAAAAGAAAATCCAAAGTGCATTTCAGGCCAATCAGCATCTGAAAGTGAAAGATGGGCTCGTGTTTCGGACCTGATTCTACACCAGATCTCTAATTACCACCACGTTCTATTTTTAACCCAGATTTCCAGCCATGGGCTTTCTTTCTATCTGCCCTTCAAACATCACTTCAAAATCTTGGCCGGGGTGGGGGGTGGGGGGGTAATGAATGCATTTGACATTCAGCACACACATCCTTTGAGCAGTCTGGGAAACTGGAACCTAGTTCAAATTTCCAGACTTCAGCTGCAAAACTTCTAGTCCCTCAGTTGAAGTCCACCCACAACAGTCTCCAAGCAGCTGTATTGGACAGGGCCAGCTCAGCTTCAAACACAGGAATGACTCTCGGAACCAGTGCGTTATTTTCCAACTATAGCTCTCTGGCTCCAGACAAGCATGCACAATAGTGCTCGAATTGCACAATTGAAGCGGATATGCGCACACAGACCGGTGTCCCTTACGTACTTTCTGGTCTCTCTCTTTTATCTATACCACTTGTTCAGTCCACCCCTGGATTCTCTGCTCTTATCTTGCCTACACAACAGTCACTCCATTTCAGTGTAATTCATTGTATGTGAGAAGTTAAAAGAGATGTGATAAGGCGCCAAAGAAATCTGCAAATGCACTGTCCTAAGTATTGTGTCCTCCTCCCTGAACTCTAACTGTGCTGAAATCAAGACTCATTGCTACTCTTAGCTTGTTCTTTTCCAGAAGCTCAGAACTTCTATGATTCTATAGGCAATTGGGACTAGCTTAGTGGTATAAACTGGGCGACGTGGACATGTTGGGCCGAAGGGCCTGTTTCCATGTTGTAAACTTCTATGATTGTAACTGTGGAACTCCTCACCTCCCTTTCCTCTCATCATTAACTGGACTTTTATACTCAAGCTTGGTGTCATCTGGCTGCTAACTTTTATGATTCTCTCATCTTTTCGCCCACTTGGTGGAAGCCTGCACCATTGGCCCTTCTTCAAAGGCATGATTACAGGAGGCAGGGAGTTCAACATCTTTGTGGTTCTTTATTTTTGTTTGCATTTCTTTCGCACTCAAAGTGAGAGATGCAGGTGTTAACGAATGAAATGGGAGTTGGGAACTGGGAATTGGGAAGGAACAACTGTTGGGATTTAATTCTGGCACTGAAAGTAATGGCTAGAAGCACTGAAGAACATTATATTTTCAGGTCTTATGAGCGACTCCATTTTCCTATTTCTCAGATCAACATCAACAGCTGTTCAAGGGACGTCTGTACGCCAGACGCGTTTGAACCCTGTCTCAGGGAGGAGGAAATGTGGCCTCCGCCATAAAAAAGTTGCATTTATATATCACCCTATAATGCTCTCAATGCTTTAATTCCAATTAATTGTTTTTTTTAAAAAAGTGTAGTCACTGTTATATAGGCAATATGGCAGCAAAAGTTAATAGTGTAATGGAATCTTTAATTTTCACCTGAACTATTGGAAGAGTTAAATAAGGCTTTGGTTTAATGTCTCATGTGAAAAAAGACACCTCTGAAGGTTCAGCACTCCCTCAGTGCTGCACTGGAGTATCAGCCTAGATTATATATTCAAGTCCCGGAGTGGGATTCGAACCCACAAGTTTCTAATTCGAGGCGAGTGTGCAACCAACTGAAGCAAGCTGATATTTAATGTAAGGAATGGTGGTGGGGGTGGGAGCAGAGGAAACGCTCGTGCATTTGAAATTGTAAAAATTACACTCAGTGATCAAAGACATTATGGAAAAAAATATCTAAACTAGCTTTCTAAATAAGGTCATTAATTTTGGAGCAATTGAAAAAAAATTGGGGAAGTTTCCTGTTTGTCACTCATAAAATGAGAAAGTTTTCCTCACAGTCAATAGATGTCAGTCGCAGAGCTCCTTCCTTTATGGTTGCTACAGGATACCGTTAGGCCCTCAATGAAACATGCTCCAATACGACCTTGTCACTTGACAGAACATGCATTGTTTCCACTGACTGAATCACTGAATCAAGAATCCTTCAATAAAACCTCCTTCCCTTCAACAAGCTCTCTTGTAAGAGTTTCCAAAATAATTCTCAGTCGGGGCATGACTTTTGGCCTCAGTGCCATTGTGAAGGGGGTGGGGGGGGGGGAAAGCAATCAGCTTTCTCACTTCTGCATGCTGCCCAGCAACCTTTGCTGGACGGCACAAGCTGTGACGCTCTCAGTGACTGAATAGCTTGCGACACTCAGCAGTGATCCTCACGCATAAAGAATGGAACTTTGGCAACTTACAAGGAGACTGTTGGCACCTGTGGAACTGTATCCCGCTGAGGGAAGAAATGGGGAGGAATTTGGAGAAAACGGTTTAAGTTGTAGGTTTTCCGTAAACTTTAGATTGATTAGTGCTCATGGATACACAGGTGGCAGCTCCTAATGGGCCAACATTTAAAACAAATGCAGACTCAGGTGGTAAGAAGTCACTTCAGGTTTTCTGAAAACGTTATTTAAACAATTTTAAGTGGTCAGTCTATGTACAAACTGAGGCACAAATTATGGAAGGAAACAGAGAAAACAGACCATTCCGTCCATCAAACCTGCTCCTTCCACAGAACATCGACATTTTTATTTCGGATAAATTTTTCTGCAGTCACTAATGTGAGCAAAAAGGTTGATACGAACATGAAAATGGGGAAACTCCAACTTCATTTACTCTCATACTCCATGGGCTCCTGAGCAAGCTCGCCAATTGCAGGTAAAACTTCAACCTCAAGGTAACAGAGTGAAACTAACATTGCAAGCCTACAGTGTTCTAATCCCAACAGATTGCACAAAGATGATGTCTCCACAGAGCCAGTATCTCTCAAAGCTCCTCTCGCTCTGCTCCATTGGTGTGGAGCATTCAGACAAAGTGCCCCTGCATTTCTGGAATTCTCTTGTTACATCTTTCCCCCACCTTCTAAAGTCACCTCTTCGACAACACCTTCTGTTGCCTCCCCTACCAACTCCTGCTCGATGTCGAACCCAAGGAAAAAAAATACCAACATTAACTGCATTCTCTGTGAAGCTTTAGGACATTTGAGATGCCAAGTCTCTTTCTTTCAATGCAGTTTTGAGGGAACCTGTGTCCACAACACAAAAAGAGAGTAGCTGGTGCTTTACTTTGTACTACACCAGACCTGGCAGTACATGACGTTGACAGTGGGTGCCCAAAATTGAACTATTCCCCAACACCAGCAGGTTTCATCTCGATGAGCATAATATTCACATTTTTTTGAACATAGGTATACTGTATTTCCAAGGTGATCTAATAGAAGTAATAAAGATTATGAAGGGAACTGACAAATTCCCAGGTAAATTGCTCATTATGGTGAACAATTCAAGTACTAGGAGGCACAAGGCAATAATTAGTCAGTTAGGAGTAAAAAGAAGAGTCAAGGGAAATATTTCACCCAAAAAGTAATACAGTGGTGAATAGGTTAACAGGGGGGAAACACTGAAGCCGACTGTATACATGGGATCGAGAGACAATTAGGTGCATTTCTGGAAGGTCCAGAGGGATATGGTGAGAAGGTGAGCAGGCAGAGTTGATCAAAAGGGGAAGGGGTTGTTGGACACAGTGGCCTTTTGCTGTCTCTTATAAGTCCTCATTAGGCTCTTATTCATGAAGAAAAGCATTAGCGCTGTCGGGGTTAATATGGCAAATTCTCTCAACCCCACCCCGGGCCACTGAGGTGAACTGAAATCCCCCTTTTCTCTCTCCTCTCTCTCCCCACCCGAACAGAAATATGCTAACTCAGCACAGAATGGGGTCTTCTGGTATGTATGGTTCAGTTAAATCTTGTGATTACCTAGCAAGCCACCAATATACAGGTAACTAGATGCAGATGAAATCAATCATCACTTCTCACTAATTTCTCAATAAGCAGTATTCCTAGAATCATAAAGCACAGAAGGAGGCCAGTCAGCCCTTCGTGCCTGATCCTTGAACGAGCTATCCAATTAGTCTCGCTCCCCTGCTCTTTCCCCATAGCCACTGCTAGTTTTTCTCCCTTCAAGTATTTATCTAATTCCCTTTTGAAAGTTGCTATTGAATCTGCTTCCACCACCTTTTCAGGCAGTGCATTCCAGATCATAACAACTTAGAAATTCTTCTACAGCTTTAAACTAGTGTATTTCAAACTTTTCAGTGCATTGGACCCCCAGCAACAATCACTACATTTCCTGGGACTCCTTACCCTAACCTTTGAAAGATAGTGTCAGCCACTGGAAAGAAAATAGTGCTTTCATTGCTGAAACACGGGGACAGTGCCAAAACATTAGCAACTCAACAAATATAGCAATCTGATGACCTCACAGACCCACTGGGAACCCCTCAAGTCTGGGGAAACCAGTTTGAAAAATCAATGTTCTAAACTCAAAACCAGTGTCTAAACTGTTCCTATAAAAACCAGGAATGTTTCCGATGGAACGAACAGCCAATAAATCAGTGCCGAAGAATTTTCTTTAAAAACAAATGCTGCCAGCGACAGGGTGGTCTTCATCCAGTATTTACCTGACCAGTATTTGTACAGATGTACGCTGAAGCAACCGTATCACTGACAAAAGATGTACAGAAGGCCGAAAGCACCCAACTGAACACACTTTTTCGAGAAAGGTTTTGCAGGACAGTCTACAGAAGGCTGCAGACGTCTTCAGCAATCACCAGGGGAGTTTTGCAATGATACCCATCTTTAGAAGGGTTCTTCGGTATGAGCACAAAACATTGAGTGCCCATTCTCTCCGCAGAAGCTCAATGACCCGCTGTGTACATCCAGCCTTTTCTGTTTTTGTTTCAGATTCCCAGCATTTTGCTTTCTCGTTTGCAAAGTAGAATCTGTAAGCTAGAATCAGTGAATTGAAAGCCGGGACTATTGGGGTTGAATCATTTCGCACAGAATTGTTTCAATGCTGGTGTAAAAGGTTTTTATTAATAAAATGCATTGTCCCTTTCCCTGTACCTTCAGAGCCAATACTGAAATATTTATAACAAAATACACACTGCAGCCTTTATGATTTTCTATTTAATTTGTTTTACGAGTTTCGATGTACTGATGTGCAATGTGGCACAAATTGGTAGAACAGAGGCCACTGCCATCAATTCCCCAAACACTGAGTTGGGGCAGAGTGGAAATCACTCTCATTGAACTGTTCACACCTTCCCTGGAGTCTGAGAAAGCAGCACATGCAACGTATCAGTGCTCATTTTCTTTAGTCCTTGAGGCTCCGTGTCCTGTAAGGTCAATAGATGGGCATCCTTGACCAGCCTTACTTTTTCCCCACACTTCTATGCTGCTACAGGCTTATCATGGTTACTTTACGATAGTTTTGGTCACAGGAGGTGGATCCAGAGTCTCTTACTAATTATTTATGAACAAAAATGAAACTTGAGAGAGAATGGTCACATGTTTCTTCACAACGCGAATGAGTGCCATCCCAGGCTGCCAATGAGCATCCCTTTGTGGGCAAATTGACAGTAACTGTAGCAAGCTGTGGGGGGGGGGGGGGGGGTGGTGAGGGCTCCGGGCTCCCAATGTTGGTCCACTCCAAAACTAAATGGGGCTTTGGGCAAATGCAGCCCCCTTTCCCCAATATATGGAACAGAGCTTTTCTTTTTAGTGCAGGGACTGGAACCCAGACTCTTACTGGTGCAGTTTTAAGATATGTAAAATAGGAGGTCACCATCTCCAGAAGTGCGCTGGTGACCACTCTAAGAGGGAGGAGCTTGCTCATCCTTTTGAGTCTAATTAAGTGCGCAATGAGATGGCTGCAGCAATCTGGCTTACAGAGCCTAACCTTAATTCAGGTACCTCAGAAACCCTCACACCCTGCAGTCACTCCAAGAAAGGGCTCTCAATCTGCACTCACAGCCGAAACAGAAATCTATGTATAAATAAGCTGCCTGTCCGTCCATTTCCAGACATCGCCTATGGTTCCGTGGTTACCACGTGCCCATCAAGTTAGACTAGTTGGTTTGGTTGTGTTGCATTGTTCAGTAAACATTAAAGATTATTTCTGCAAAAGTGTATTTGTCAAAATAATGATACCAACACCAAAAGTTATAATTCCAGTGAGTGTACAAAGTGAGCATTGATCCCAGCAGAATGAAGCCAAATGTGAGAGGCCAGCACACACCAGGTCGAACACTTATCCATCGTTTGTCGTTCCACTTGGGAACAATTTCTTGTGGAGTAAGCAGTGCACGGGGGGCGGGGGGGGGGGCGAAGGAGGAGAACAAAAGTTCAGGATTGAAGGAAGTCCAGAAGTGGAAAACAAGCGTTAAAATGGAAAGGCACTCTCCACTTTCCTCTCTCCACTGTACATTCAAATAAAAATAAAACTGAAAACGCCAACATCTGAAACAGAAAATACCAGCTGATGCTTCAGGTGGCTGCCTTAGTGATGAAGGACACAGCCCTAAAACTTCACGCATCTTTCCCCTTTCAAATGCTGACTGACATGCTGTACATTCCCAGCATTTTCTGTTGAATATCCAACACCACCAACTTTCCATTTGGGAAGCCTCTGTGCGTTTATAAAGGGAGGTTTCACACTTTTCTTTGCAATAACACAAGACCAGTGAGATCGGCCACCATCAGCTTAATTGGTAAGCCTCTGGGTGAGAAGGTTGTGGGATGTCTTGGCTGACATTCTTTCCTTAACTAACATCAAGGATATACTAACTGGCCATTCGTCTTGTTGCTGTTTGTGGGATCTGGCTGTGCACAAATTAGCTGCTCTGTTGGCCTACCCAACAGTCAATGCAGTTCAAACAAAATGAATTTCTAAAGGGTCTGTGAGGGGAAAGCATGGGAGTCCTCAGCTCATCAGGTTTCTGTCTGCCCGAGGTTCATACATTGTCTGCTGCAAGCACATTGTCTCAAGAATTCTGTAATTGTTGACCTGCTAGCATCTTATTTCTGCAATGACAGAATTGTTTTGTTTGGGTAGCTGTCGCTATCAGAAGTTAGAACTCCGGGCCCGGGAAGGGAGCAGACAGGAATCAGCAGCAATGAGACGCTGTTTAGAGGAGCCCCTGGGAGCACGTCACCTTCTAAAATGGGGACATATCACCATCTGGAGAGGGTCTGTAGGAATATGTTTATGTCTGCAGGTGTTCCCCAGGAGTGCCTTTTGGCAGGGGCCCCCTACAGGGATACAGTAAAAACATTGTTCCAGATTAATTTTTTTGTGCCCACGGTTATAATTTTACAATATTCTCTGGCTACTGCCCAGTTCCTTTCCCTTTATTAAATAGTGCATTCCAGCTAAATTATATAGATTGAAAGATAATTATACATACCCACATAGATGGGATAGCATTCACTTTTTAAAAAAAAACTTTCAGAAATAAAAATTCAAATTATAGAATCATAGAATGATGCAGCACAAAAGAAGGCCATTTGGCCCATTGTGCCTGTGCCAGCTCTTGGAAAGAGCTATCCAATTAGTCCTACTGTCTTGCTCTTTCCCCATAGCCCTGCAAAACTTTTCCCTTCAAATATTTATCTAATTCCCTTTTGAAAATTAGTACTGAATTCTGCTTCCACCACCCTTTCAGGCAGTGCATTCCAGATCATAACAACTCGCTGAGTATTTTTTTCCCTCATATCACCTCCCATTCTTTTGCCAATTATCTTAAATCTGTGTCCTCTGGTTTCCGACCCTTCTGCCACTGGAAACAGTTTTATCTTATTTAGTCTATCAAAATCATGATTTTGAACATATCTATCAAATCTCCACTTATGTGAAATTTGGGCCATCATGTGGGATATATTCTCACTCTTTGGTCGAGATGTTAAATTGAAACACAATCTGTTGTGATAGACAGTGAAAGATTTCATGGCACCATTTGAAGAGCAGAGTGTTCACTTGGGGTCCTGGCCAACATTCCTCCCTCAACCAAAACCACCAGAAAAAAAGATTAAACGGTAATTCATTTCATTGCTGTTTGTGGGATCTTGCTGTTCGCAAAATGGCTGCGACATCTGCCTAAATAACAATAGTCATTTCAAAGTTATTCATTGTATGTGAAGTACTTGGAGTTGTTTGAGAGATGCAATAAAGTGGCTATATAAATGCAAGTCGATCTTTTGCTAGTAATAAAGTTGGCATGAGTGACAAAATGGGCAAAGTAATATTAGTAAATGGAGGAAAATACACCACACAAATACAACTTTTTCTTCAAGTGACGTCCAACCTTAGATGCCACTTTATGGACAAGGACTGTTTTGTACAAAGCACAATACATTACCCGACAAAGAGACTGCAACCTTGCAAGAAGTTACAAGAAAAAATTGACAATTTACATGATCAAATGTGGGCATGATCACTTTCTCCCATGCAAATACTTTTTCCACCCACTAAACTTGACTTGAGACCATGGAAGTGCAGTCAACTGCTGGAACAGGTACAATACACAAAATCTCATTCACGACACTTACCAGATTGTTACTTAAGTCTATTTAATAAAAAAAAGAACAGCCATCGTGAGCTGAAGTGCGTTAGCGAGAAAGACCCGAGACTTTCCCCACCCCACCGACCAAGGTATCTATCCCCTTTTTGTGAGAAGTTATTTGCAGAGAAATGCTGTGCATGAAGTCACTTGGCTACACTCCGGTTTCCATCATCTCTACCAGGAAACCAGCCAACTCCAAAACAGTAAAAGTTCAGCAGGACCAAATTCCCAGACTGAGCACCAAAATTTGCCCCCTCTCCAAAACACGCATCATTTTTGATAAGACTCGTTAACAAATTAAATCTATGTTTTCATATTTAAAAAGGTAGTCTGCAGAAATCAACGTACCTTAAGCAGCACAACATCAACGCCTCTGCCATGTTTTGAGATGCCAGATAGGCTATACCGCCTTTTGTACCGTTCGTACATTTTGTCAGAGAAATACAAGAAGAGGCAAATTCCACAGCATGGACTCCAGACTGCAGTTTATGGGGCATAGAAACCCGAGGCACCAAAACTCTCACACGTGTGTGTGTGTGTTGCCGATTTCCTTTGAATTGCTCCTGCTCCTGAACTGCAGGGAGAAATCCTCGCAGCTGAGACCGTTGGATAAACGCCCTCTTTTCAAAATCAAACACAAGGAAAGCCACACACACACACAAAAAAAAGCAATAATTGTCAGGGGGGGGGGGGAAAGAAATTTGACAAAATGGTTCCCAAGTAGTTCGTGAAGTGAAAATAACAGGCTGCAGTTTTTTCCCCTTTTTTCTTAAAAAATAGCAGCACAGAGTCACTCTGTGCAAGCTGATGGATTGCACACTCCTGTCAATGGTCTTATTCAGATCAGCTGAGTTTTACGCACACTGCCACATAGCTGCTTCCTGCGTCTGTGCCTTGCAGTCTCCCTGGGATAAAACACTCTCTTTCTCTCCACTTCCTTTTCCCTCCCATTAACTCATCCAGTTGTAACAACCACTTTATTCAGCAGCAACAAGGCACAATGCTGTAAACGCTAGAGGCCATTCGTTTGCTCCAGGCCTTTAATTACATAATGTGGAGATGCCGGTGATGGACTGGGGTTGACAATTGTAAACAATTTTACAACACCAAGTTATAGTCCAGCAATTTTATTTTAAATTCACAAGCTTTCGGAGATTTTCTCCTTCCTCAGGCAAACGTTTGCCTGAGGAAGGAGAAAATCTCCGAAAGCTTGTGAATTTAAAATAAAATTGCTGGACTATAACTTGGTGTTGTAAAATTGTTTTTAATTACATAGGGAGCAGGAATACAGGCTGTGCGTTAAAGGGCTAATTACAGCAAATAAACAAAACTCTTCTCTCAGAAATTAAAGCTTTAAATCTATTCTGATCAAAGACAATGTAACAGAAATATAAATTTGTAAGTAGTTATGAAGAACTCATTTTATTACAAGGCGGAATACTCGAGTCTTTTATCAAGTCTGCTTTAACACTTCAACACAAGGTGCTAATATTAAACTAGTGGTTTGGGTTAACCAAAGTCATGCACCAGGACAGTGCTCCAGCAAAGATCCATAGCTGCAATTGCTTCTCTCTCCTTTCTTTCCTGGTGTGCTGCTGATTGGGTCTAGAGGAGGGATAATAGGACAAGAGTCTGGTGTTTTGGACTGGATTTGACTGCATTTCTCAGCACCCAGGAAAAGTTAGGTCCTGGAGTTCACCTCCTTGACATATGAACAACACCACCTGCACGTTCCCCTCCAAGTCACACACCATCCCGACTTGGAAATATATCGCCGTTCCTTCATTGTCGCTGGGTCAAAATCCTGGAACTCCCTTCCTAACAGCACTGTGGGAGAACCGTCACCACACGGACTGCAGCGGTTCAAGAAGGCGGCTCACCACCACCTTCTCGAGGGCAATTAGGGATGGGCAATAAATTCCGGCCTCGCCAGCGACGCCCACATCCCGTGAACGAATAAAAAAAAAGATGAAATTGACGGGCAGGAAAGGACCAGCTGGTCCATTCAAGCCTGCCCCACACCATGATGGCCGGAGCATCATAACGAAACACTCCCAAGGGTGTTGGCAAGCTTTGCAATTTTAGCTGTTTTAACACCAGCAGTATTCCTGCATACACTTCAAGCCTTACTCTTTGCAAACCTGGCCTGGGGTTCTCTGTCCTTAGATCAGTCAGACAAGTTCTTAGAGTGAGAGCATACATTCCAGACCAGGTAAACCAAAATTCTATTTAAGTGGACTTCTCAGAAGTTTAGTTTGAAGATGCTTAAACATGGTGGTGGGTTGCCACAGGCACATCCAAGGGAAGACCCTAGCCTATGATACCCACGTATTGAACACACTGAATATATTATGACTGCTTCAACAACAACTTGTATTTACATAGACCGCCTCTCGCACAAAGACATCTCAGAGCTCTTTACAAGGAGGAGGAAATGAATGTGGCAGACAACAAGCATGGGGAAAGGGGAGGGGAATGGAGAGAAGAGGATGAAAACCGAAAATACCAAAGAGGAGGGCTTTAAAAATAGGTGGAAAGGCGGAGGGAACTGGGCAACTTGCAGAGGGCAGGAGCGTAGTGGTAGTAGTACAATTTCCCAACGGGAATTCCTAGAACTCACTGGGAGCAATGAAGCAGGAAATCGCTTCTTATACTTTTAAGGTAATTCATTCTACATGAAGCTCTGAGGCATGATTACATTAATCCAAGTCACTCTCAACTATTTTAATAGTCTGTACTGCTGTAAAATCCATGCAAGCACAGCCAGTGTGAAGAAGAGATTATTTTTTTAAAAAGCGGTCACTAATTTAAAAATGCTAAATGTTAAAAGTTTGGTATTTGAACTTAACATTTTGTAGATAAACAAGGAACAAGTTTGAACTTTTTCTATTATTCCATACTCTTTCCTGACACGTTAAGACGTAGGACTTCACTCCTATCTGCTCCACCTGTATTTCATTTATGTAATAGTTCCCCTAATCACACCGGACGACCTGCGGTTGCTCCATTAACTTCAAATAACGTCTTTAAAATGGTTGTTGGCTTCTTTTTAATATAGATCCGCCCCTCCCTGCATGATCAAACAGGCCTTAAATTTCAATGGCTGCAGTACCAGAGCTCTCTGACTCCTCAACTTCAGTCAAATGAGCCTCTCCTTCAAAATTTGCTTCCCCCAATTCCATCTAAAAAAAACTCATTTTCAGAGCAGCGGCACTATTTTTCAAAACAATAAACCCAAGCCAAGTTATTACATTTTGTTGGCTGCCAATTTTCCCCTCCCTGATCTCCCATATGCATTGATTTCTTGGTATTTAGCTACTCTTCACAGAGAACATAGGCAGTGAGCACAGCAAGCGATTCTACCATGGGTGATGCATCACAACTGAGTCCAATCCTGCTCTAACACTCACTTTGAAACAGGTGGACGTGAACGATCCCAAGGCACTATTTCGAAGAAGAGCAGGGGAGTTCTCCCCGGTGTACTGGCCAATATTTATCCCTAAACCAACATCATTAGAACAGATTATCTGGTCATTACCTCTTTGCTGTTTGTGGGATCTTGCTGTGCGCAAATTGGCTGCTGCGTTTCCCACATCATAACAGTGACTACACTTCAAAAGTGCTTTGGGACGTCCTGAGCTCGTGAAAGGTGGTATAGAAATGCAAGTCTTTCTTTCTTTAATCAGGAGCAGAAATCAGAGTTATATTTTTCAACTCTGTAGCTCAGAAGCAAACTTGCTGATACATTCTGACATAAAAAGAAAATCTTATAAAAGGAACAGTGGCGTTCGTGGCCAACGTAACTGCATAGGAGGTGGGTACTGGGGGATGTGTCTCCCAGTCATCATGGTCTCCTGGCACTTGTTTGATTGCCTTCAGTGGTCTAAAAGGAATTTCCCAGAGTCTTTTCCTACACTGGCCTAGAAGTCACATTATAGGACAGGCTTGATGCACCATCTGCTCTTTTTGTGTCCTTTGTTTTGTCATGTTGGTAAAAGCAATATCTAAAATCTGATACTTTGAGCTTTGTTAGTGAACGCAGAATGGGAAAGCAACTCATTTCTATTCCTGATAATGACCTTTATAATTCACTTGTCATTCGAACATCTCCTAACTAAAGTGGCAGACTGTGTATTCCAAGGTGCTTTGCCCAGTGGCCACTATACGTGATTACAACAAAACGTTAATGGGCTCCATCCTGTGGTGGAATACTTGGGGAATCAGTCAGATCTGGATTTTTTTTAATTAAAGAACCTGTTTTTGTTGTGAATTTTGTGTTTGTCAGGATGAGAGGAACATTTTCTATTTCAGGCTCCCAGCGTCAGCATCAAACACTCCCAGGTTAGTTATTGTGATGTGGAGATGCCGGTGATGGACTGGGGTGGACAAATGTAAGGAGTCTTACAACACCAGGTTATAGTCCAAAAGTTTTATTTGAAATCACAAGCTTTCGGAGGCTTCCTCCTTCGTCCTGACGAAGGAGGAAGCCTCCGAAAGCTTGTGATTTCAAATAAAACTGTTGGACTATAACCTGGTGTTGTAAGACTCCTTAGGTTAGTTATTGCCCTGGTTAAATGCAGAGTAAAGCTCCAGCTGCACTACCTCAAGAAGCGTCCGGGTGTGGCATGGGTTAAATGCAGAACCAAAGCTCCTTCTACACTGTCCCATCAATCACTCCCAGGTCAGGTACAGCACAGCCCTACCACTGGCAGTGGTAGCAGATAAGAAAGGCATACTTGTAAAAGGATAGAAAATCTGTTGGTAGTTATTCAGCTGAGGGCACAGTATATGTTTTATAATTTAATTTACGAGGGGGCTCAGTACTAGGATCTAAATGTCTGTTTAGTTGTTTGCATAATTAGTTACAGAATTTAGTTAGTGATGAAATGCGTGACTAAAATATCTTAACCCTTACAGTGCCAACAGTTCCAGGGAATTTCAGCCTATATTTTGTTGTTAGATCATGGAATCATGCAGCACAGGAGGAGGTCATTCAGCCCATCTTGCCTGTGCCGGCTCTTTGGAAGAGCTATCCAATTCGTCCCACTCGCCTGCCCTTTCCCCATAGCCCCGCAAATTTTTCCTTTCCAAATATTTATCCAGTTCCCTTTTGAAAGTTACTACTGAATCTGCTTTCACCACCCTTCCAGCCAATGCATTCCAGATCATAACAACTCTCTGCATTAAAAAAAAATCCTCATCTCCCCTCTGGTTCTTTTGGCAATTATCTTAAATCTGTGTCCTCTGGTTACTGCCAGTGGAATCAGTTTCTCTTTATTTACTCTATCAAAAACCCTTCATAATTTTGAACACATCTATTAAATCTTGCCTTAACCTTCTCTGCTCGAAGGAGAACAATCCCAGCTTCTCCAGTCTCTTCACATAACTGAAATCCCTCATCCCTGGTATAATTCTAGAAAATCTCTTCTGCACCTTCTCCATAGCTTTGACATCCTTCCTCAAGTGTGGTGCCCAGAATTGGCACAATACACCAGCTGAGAACAAATTATTTGAATATAATATAGGAATAATGTTCAAAACTAGAAGAAAATGTGTTCAAATTAACCAAAGTCTGTAAAAGATTACATGAACAAAAAGGGGGTTTGTGATGGTGTGACACATTTCAAATTGAAATTATAGTCATTGTAGGACAACAGAAAGTGACCTCATGGCAGTTACACCAGTGACTATAATTAAGTGACTTTATTAACTGCAACTGTCCATTTTTCTTTTATACACACACACGGTCCAATAATGCCTTCCTTATTATACCTGTCAAAACATCTCAAAAGCACTTTGCATAATGAATTACTTTGAAGCATAGTAGCTGTTAAGTAGGCAAATGTGGCAGCCACATTACACACAGCAACATCCCATAAACATCAAGCAGATAAATGACCAGTTAATCGCTTTTTGGCGTTATTGGACAAGGAACGCATCTCGGCCAGGATGCCGGCAGAAGTGCCTGCCTTCAAATAGAGCCATGGGATTTTTTAACCAAAACCACTGGAACAGGGAGACAGGATGACTTTATTAACTGATCCTTCACTTAAGTTTATTATACATTGCGCACTACATGCTCAACCAATTTTTGGTTAGACTTATATTACATTCAGCACAAACTCAAACTGGCATGAGACGATCTCTTGAATTTAGTCACCCAAGTTATACTGCCGCTTTTGCATCGATTATACACCCAGAACGACTTCACTGCACCATAAACTCTTCTCTTAATATCTAATCTCTTTGTTGGTGAGGTAAAATTCCAGTTATTGAAACTCAATCTAGGTTCAAGACAAGTTCAAGACCAATTACTGGTCAACATCACAATACCACCAGTCGACAGAGGAATCTACATGTAATTAAAGGCTAATTTATCAGTTTCCAGCTAACCCAAGGTCACACACTTCTCTTCTCAAAAAGATTTGTTGCCAACAGGGAGAAATGTCTTTGAAGTAAAGCACTCCTACAACGTGATCCAGAGTAGTTTGAGCTGCAAGACTCTTGAGAATACGACAAACTGACAAGCTGGACTTGTACAAGGACATGTCCAAGACACAGCAGGAATCATGTGGTAATGCTGGATGCTATTGCCACTTCATCATCTAATTTCAGACTACAATAAATGTATTTTTCCTCCCCATTTTCCTAAATTTCCTCATCCTTTCTCCCAAGGCACTAACTGTTGCCCAGGGTTGGTCCCCATGGGTTCTGGCAACTTTCCTGATTCTTGTCCACGTATCCATTCTCTAAAAGTGAAGCCTCAACTGCAGGTTTTTAAGTTTGTTTTTTGGGGTGGGGGGAGGGGAGCATTATTATCTTCATCTTCAGTCCACACCAGCCCACTTTGCAGCAGGGGTTGCCAGATGATGAGACCAATTGTCGCATCCCAATTACTGCTTAGCTAAGATCAGCTAACTCAGTACAGACTGGGAATCAAACCTAGGACCTTCTGGTCCGCATGGCTTAGTACTAGAGCAGGCAGTCTCCTCACTCAGTAGGGCAATAGGGAATCAAAAATTTAAGTTAATATTCAAGTGTAGAACATTTACAGGTACACTGTTCATAACATCCGTGTTTGGAAAGGAAACTTGAGGAGGAGGCAGTGATATAATTTATAAAGCTTGGTAAGAATCCAGAAGAAAAATAATAGACATTCACACTGCTTCCTTTGTACCTTCTTTCCAGTTCTGTATGCCATATTTAAATGGCATCGCAAATACAGTTTCTGTCCAGCATCACTCTTAACATTGGTCAAACACTGCACTGATAGAAGCCAAGTGCTTATAAATAGAGGGCACTCATGAAAGTTGGTTAAAATTTGTAGAGAAAGATATTTAAGCAGTTCACATTTAAATCAAGTTTGTTGTACCTCATTTAACTTGTGAAACAGCAGCATTTGGGGTATTAATATTGGCTTCTGGGCTCTCGGACTAGAGGGTTGGGGTGGGGAAAGATTTTTTAAAAATCAGCAAGGGCCCCCGCTTCTCACCGAGCTCCAGTGACACCCTTGTGGAAGGTGCACATTTAAGGACACTGGGTGAAAACGGGATCAGGCTTGGCTGTGACACACTCCAATAGTTGAATTGGCCAAGGTTTACTGTCCAGGCTTACACATGATGAGTAGGCACTTGGGTGCGGTATTGGAGGGGGGAGCCTGTGGCACTCTACCCCAGTTTCAGCCTTCTGGAGAATGGGGGAAGATGATCATCCACATTACCCAACGGGCGTTACGCACAGACAGAGCCAATAAACAGCAATCACACACACCAAAAAAGTCTCTGGAGAACAGTTTTTCCTTCAGGAAATATGCTGGGTCAGGAAATTGGTACCTTGCTGTGGCATATGATGCCCAATAATGCTCTTAAAACCACTGCTTTCTACTTCTCTCCCTCTTTTCATCACATATGGCTGTATCTAGCTGAGGGGCTTTTTTCTGTCTTGCAGTGATAACATTTGAAGAAAGAAAAAATACAAGCAACTCTTAAAACCAGCTGAAGCAGCCAAAATGCAGTTTATATGGTGCTTCAGCTGAAGGCCATTAGAAACTACAGATCCCACTCGGCTTTCTGAAAGCGTCTTTGGTCATTACTAATTTAAAAGGGAGAGAAACAAAGCACACAACTGCATCTCCATCGAAGCAGTACCACAGCAATTATTCACGGGGCAGTACAGCTGAAAGGACTTGGCGAAAGTCTTGCTCCATACCCCAACCACATTGGCCCCTTAATAACTGCCCTGATTCAATATCAGCCCAGCTGAAGCAGTGCTTACGTCAGAAGCTTATTGCTCCCAGATGCTTCGCAATTAGAAATGAGTTGAATAGCTAGTAATGGAGTCTGCAGGGAAAAGAACAGTTAATTGGCAAACAGGCCAATGCCAGCGGGATCGCAACCCACAACAGTTCCCATGAAGACCGTGTACAGAAAGACACCGCACAGTGTAATATTGCAGGCTTGGCCTCTGCTCAGTGCTACAGTTGGCCTCAGTGCTTTTGTGCCGAGAGGTGAAAAGTCAGCCAGAGTGCCTGCTCCTGATTGCAACCCAATGCGCCCTGCGTGGATGCGCGTGGATGTTGGGAGAGGTCAAGAGTCTACCTTGACTATGAGGCTCCCCACAGTCAAATAGCCCAACATTCCCTGCCTAGGCCACTTGGGCGAGGTATCAGAGAGCTGCCAATGCCCGTGGGACCAAACCGCAGCAAGGGTCAGTAGCTTCAGTAGAGCAGAAAATTGGGAGGGAGCATAAAATCTAAAGGAGAGAGAAAGAGAAAAAAAGGGGGCGAGAGAGAGAGGAAGAGAAAGAGAAAGAGATAGAAAGAAAGCGAGAGAGTCCATGAACGCTACAGTAGTGAACTCATTATAGACTTCAATTTCATGCCTTTGTAAACACTCAAGCAACATCTTAAGCCTCCAATCGAGTCTGGGAGGCAAACCTCAACGGTAGCTTAAATCAAAACAATTTGCAGATTAAACATTGAGGCTGATTAGTGGTAGTTTGAAATCAGGTTCAAAGTCAAGTAATTTTCATGGTTAGTTGAAGTGTGTGTATGTTATATAATTATGCACAACTTGGAACCCAACCTTTGCTGAACTGCTGAGTTCACGACTGCCTCCTTAACTGTGGCTTTGATGGGACTGGTCATGCCAAGGAAGATAATCAGCCAAGGATGTATTATTTAGCGTGCCAGGTTAGATAGATACTTTGGAGTTTTGCCTAATGAGCCTTTGAGTCCACAGGAGATCAAGTGAGTTGGGTAGAGTTCCTGATAAAGTGGATTTCACATGGTCTGTGGAAGGAAGGAGCTTGGGCTGAAGGGCCTTTTTGTTATTCAATGCTTTTATGTTCTCATTTCTCCACTTGCTTTAATCATTAAAAGTGCCAGTTCTTTCAAGCTTGTTCATTCCTTCCTCCCCCAGATTTTCTGTCCCTCTCTTCTGAAGATGACCGTTGCTAGATATGGCTTTCTGGAGTCTCTCCTCTACCTAAGCGGCTGCTCTTTGACCTTGAGAAGTATTACAGCTACTCCTGACCTTATCCATAACGGTGCATTTTTCAGCTGAGGTCACTAGTAAGGGCCCAGGAATAGGAACTCTGATTTTTCCCTAACCCAGCCCAGGAGTACCGCAGCCATCGCTCGCACGCACGCACACTGCTGCATGCAGGGTTTTAAAAACTGGCCTATTTTATAGCATCGCACAGAAAAGCCAGCAGGTTCATTCCCTCAGAACCAATTCCGACTTCAAGATGGCTGAATCTCTTGTTAATTCTGCTCCTGTGTGAAAGAAAGACTTGCTTTTATATAGTGCTTCTCTCTCAAACATCTCAAAGCTTCCCTTAATGAATTACTTTTGAAATGCAGTGCGTGTTATGTAGTTAAATGTGACAGCCATTCTGTACCATTTGACCAACAGCAATGAATGGCTAGTTAATCTGCTTTTAAGGGCGAGTTTGGCAGGACACCAGGAGAATTCCTTGCTCTTCTTTTGAGAAGTGTTGTGGAGTTTTTAATGTCCACCTGCACTGGCAGAAGGGACCTTAGTCTCAGCTAAACAACAAACAAGGGATTAAATCTCCATCTTTCAGTGATCTTACATTTTCAGTTTAAGTTTTCTTTCGTGCATAAGTGAAGACTGTGGTTAAACACAGTTTTTGGGTGCCTTTGGTACAAAGAGTTGCTCGAACACCCACAAGAATTGTATATTCAACTGTTAACATTTTCCTCCACACCAGTTAGTTTTCTGCAGTAATATTTGACTGACCAAGTACAACCATTATTCTACTGTCTGGAGTCTTTTCTTTCCTCAAAAAAAATATAAGTTCCATTAACACAAACTTGCAAAATGAGATGTTGGGACTTCTTTTTTTTGGGGGGGGGGGGGGGGAAAGAGGTTTCTGCCTCAGGTTCTACTTTGTGAAGCAAAGCCATTGCCTCTTACCCTTCAAAATTGCTTAATGTATCCAGTAATGGTGCCAACCATGGCTCAGTTAGTAGCAATCTTGCCTCTGAGTCAGAAGGTTCAAGTCCCACTCCAGAGACTTGAGCACAAAATCTAGTCTGACACTCCAGTGCAGTACTGAGGGAGTGCTGCACCGCCGGAGGTGCCGTCTTTTGGAGAAGACGTTAAACCTCTCAGGCGGACGTAAAAGATCCCATGGTACTATTTTGAAGAAGAGCAGGGGAGTTTCCCCCGGTGTCCTGGCCAATATTTATCCCTCAACCAACATCACTACAACAGATTATCTGGTCATTATCACATTGCATTTTGTGGGATCTTGCTGTGCGCAAATTAGCTGTCACATTTTCAACATTACAACAGTGACTACACTTCAAAAGTACTTCATTGGCTGTGAAGCGTTTGGGAACATCCTGAGGTCGTGAAAGGCACTATATAAATGTAAGCCTTCCTTTCTTTTTCGTAGTAACTCATTTGCTGTACAGTGGCTTTGTTCAGCAGACAGCCTATTGTATACTTGCTGTGTGTAGACGCAATTCTCTCCTCCAATTTTCCAGGGACCAGGATTTGCAGGTGAGAGGACATCACCTGCAAATCCGCGGTAAATTTAGCAACATAGGTATTTGCCTGAGGATCGCTGGACCGAATTTCATATGTGAATCGAGTTTGTAGTGTATACTCCAAGTGAATATCTTCTTCCTCTCTGTACATGGAAATATTAATATTTTGAACATTTAGGGTTCTTTTGTAATCAAAGGAGGAAACAATAAGGAACGAAAGTTTAACAAAAAAAATAATGGAGCATGCAACAGGTCAACAAAACAAAAATAGAATTTTTTTAAAAAAAAGACCTTGGACATATAAGCAGCGAGCAGTTGCGTTAGTAAACTGCAAATAAAATCAGCAGGAGATTTTATCGCAGCAGCCCTGTAACACAGTGAACTTTCCACTCTGGTGCAATTCCCCATCCATCAGGGTTTCAACAACACTGCAATGATCGGCAGGAAAAGCAACAGAAAACTCACCCAAGTCTTCTGGGGAAGCAGCTCTGCCTCAGGTTAAAATGTCAAACTGGCACAGAAATTTCTTTTACCAACAAAGCCTTGATTATTTAAGGTTCAAGCAGTTTGACATACTCTGCCTAAAGTAAAGCCAAATCTGTGCTCGACAGGAACACTGCTTGTTCAAGCAACAGCAAACATCGTCTTTTACTTGAAAACGCCCAGAAATTACTCACTGAAATAATGTACGTTCTGAAGAAATATTGGGCTGATGACTGATGCTTCCCCATTGTCCATCAAAAACAATCAATTCTCCGCAGATGGGCTGACCAGGTTGAACCCGGCGACCAATCATTTTGTTCTTACTTGTGCTGATAGCTCTCAGCAGTTACTTAAAAACATGCTTTGACACAGAAAAGGTGCGTCCATGAGTCAAGTAATATATCAGATGACCAGTTTAAAACACTCTCCATAGACATCCTGGGTCTTGCCTTTCCCATTATGCTCCAAATTCACATTACTAAGCACCTATGTATCTAACGCTGCTCCCTTTTGAAGCAAGCAGTACACTATGAATCATGCACTGTGCTAAATACAAAATAAGGAAAGTGCAAGTCAAACTGAAGTTAGTGCAAAATCAAAAGTGTTGAATGACAGATGATCATTCGAATTATTAGCTTCCAATTTCTCTTTTCCTGGCCAACCTACTAACCATGGCCAATAATCCTCTTGACCAACGCCACAAAAACAGATCAGTTGGTCGTTTGTGCAATCTTGCTGTGCATAAAGTGACTACTGTATCTACCTACATAGCAATGACTGCACTTCAAAGTAATTTATTGTATGCAAAGTGCTTAGAGGTGTTTGAGATGAAACCTTCCTTTTGTTTTTCTTTGTCACCTTCCCGTTTGAAAAAAAATCAGTACTCCTCCGAACTTCCTCCTTTTATTCCTTCTGAGCTCCAATATGGCCCCGTCCTCCTCCCTGCATTCACAATGTGTTGAAATTGAGACTCAATGCAACGTCGCCTGCTCCAACTCACACTTTACCAGGACCTCAAAATTTAATCTCCTTACTTCACTCAGTCTTCCCTTCCTCCTCCAATCTGCAGACTTCTAAAACCCAAGTTTGGCATCACTTAGTCACCACTTCTTGCGTTCTCAACTTCTCCCTCATGATTTTCAACCTTGGTGGGCATCTGCCAATATGGACCTTGGGTGAGGTGCAACATCTTTTGTTCTCTCAATGAAAAAAAATTCTCTGTGGTTTGAGTAACATGAGACAAAAAGCTGGGTTTCCTTCCATCTTGATGCAGAATGACCCAAAAGAGATCAAATCAGAATCATGACAAGTGTGTTGAAGAATCCAACTGTTACCAACCCATAACTAGAGGAATGTCACAAAGTGTTATTTGCTATAGTGCCACCAGGCCATCAAATGTATGACTAAGTATTTTGCTGTGGCACAATCAAGGGTTGTTTTTAAATAAGATTTTAAAATCAACTTAATTATTTTCTAATGTTTAAACAAGTTGGTTCTATCAGCAGGTTCCAGTTCCAGCAACCTTGCAATACAAAATTTCATTTCAAGTCAACTAACTTACAATAGTTTTACTTGAAATCCTCCAAGTATTTTTCAAACAACACCCTTAAGAGTTTGTTGAACTAACTTGTTCCCTTTTAATTATCCTATTGAACTGTGAAGCTATGTGCTTCATTGATTTGCAAAACATTATAAGGCTCAGCCTAAACGGTGGGCAGCTTCGAACAAGTTCATGGGGCAAACAGATCTCTTTCGGACAGGCAGGGCAGGGGGGGACTTACTGCAGTTGTTTCAAGCTTTTGGTGCGAGGGGGTATTGTGGAAACATCCACACACTCCCGGGACGCAAAAAATAAAATGCAAACAGAATGCTACAGTTACTAAGAAGCACTTTATCTTTAAATACTGGTATTTGCAGCTGGTTCCAGTCCAGCAGCTGGAGAACAAGCCATTTTTTTTTTTTTTTAGTAATAAAAACAACTAAACAGCCAAAAGGCATCCAAAAACCTTTGGAGCTGCTCCAAGTTAAATTGGTGAGAAAGCTATACGGGACAAAGTGACCAGTTTGGTTGACAAACAAGCAGGTCAGTAAGGTTTGAAACGCAAATCTGGTCAGCCTTAAGAGGCATTTCTATCCCACAAATCAGTTGGTGAGTTAGGAATAAATTCAGTTGCAAACTGGTTCACATGGCAGCTCCCTTAACGCACGGTGCTTACACTGTGAAGTCTCTGTGGCCACTCGCAAGGTGGCTGCATGCAACGGCTACGGGAAGACCGCCATGATCGGAGTACATTGCAACACTCCAAAACTGCAAGGCTTGTTCTTTTTTAAAAAAAAAATAAAGCTTGTATAAACTGCAGCTTTGAATTGTTTAATTTACTGTCAAGTTAAGAATTGTCCAACAGTAGGAGATGTTTTTCCATTTGTTCAATCCAGGTCGCAGTTGGCGTCCAGAGGACAACTGAGGTAAATCTGTGCAGTGGGACTCGCAAGTTCTTTCACAGCAGCTGTTTTCCCCGACAGTCCAGGAAGAAATCATCAAAAACAGATCTGGGAGAATCCGTCAGAAGTGCCATGTCCAGAAAGTAAGATGCCACTTGCAGCACTGGAAGGCAAATGAGGTGATGATGCTGCCGCCTCTGGAGGCTGTGGTCTCCTGCAGGCTTCAATGCTCAGCATGCCTGTCGTGACCAATGATAGTTTCCTGATACCCAGCCCCTTTGGAGAAAGTCTGGCAGCCAGAACTGAAGTCCCGAATTATGATGTTTAAACAGCTGCAAATGCACAAGCTGGCTCTTGCACAGTTTTGTATCTGCATTTCTAGTTCTGTGGAACTGTACCCCTAAGGGGTAACCTATAGCCTCTCATACTTGAACCAATTCAGTAACAAAAGGCACTTTTATATTATAAAGTTGCAGCCATGGCAAATACATGGTCTGTTTGCTATTGCATTTAGATTATAAACTGGTGTCAGTTTGGCTCAGTTGTTGACAAGAGCCCGACTCCAGGACTTTGGGACATAATCCTGGGCTTACACCTTGTTCCAGTAGAATCATAGAATCTTACAGCACAGAAGGTGGCCATTCAGCCCATCGTGTCAGTGCCGACTCTTTGAAAGAGCTATCCAATTAGTCCCACTCTCCTGCTCTTTCCCCATAGCCCACTAAATTATTCCTTTTCAAGCATATCTCCAATTCCCTTTTGAAAGTTACTATTGAATCTGCTTCCACCACCGTCAGGTAGTGCATTCCAGATCATAACAACTCGATGTGTAAAATAATTTCCCCTCTCCCCCTGGTTCTTTTGCCAATTATCTTAAATCCGTGTCCTCCGGTTATCGACCCTCCTGCCAGTGGAAACAGTTTACCCCTATCTACTGTTGTAGTGCCTCGTTGTCAGAAGTTCTGACAATCCGCAGATGAGATTAAACTGAGACCCCTCTACACGTTCCAATGGTTTACTTCCACCTCCATAACATTGCCCGACTCTGCCCTTACCTCAGGCCGTCTGCCGCAGAAACCTTCATTCGAGCCTTTGACACCTTCAGACTCGACTTTTCAAATGCTCTCCGGCCCGCCCTCCATTCACTTCAGCTCATTCAAAATTCTGCTGCCCGTATCCTACCGTGCACCAGGTCCCAGTCACCTATCACTCCTGTCCTTGCTGACCTACATTGCACCAGGTCCTCCCTCCAACACCTCCAATTTAAAATTCTCCTCCTTCTGTTGCAATTCCTTCATGGCCTCACCCCTCCCTATCTCCGAAACCTCCTCCAGCCCTACAAACTCCCCTCACCCCCACCAAACTCTGTTCCTCTGACACTGGCTTTTTGTGCATCCCACCCACAATTAGCAGCCGTGCCTTCAGCTGTCTGTGCCCCACATTCTAACTCCCTCCCTTACAGTCCTGGATGCACTCTCCGCTGCTCCAATACTGGATTTCTTGTCCCTTGTTGTTTAGCCACTCCACTCCTGCCTTCTAGAATTCTCTGCTCAGTTTCCATCACCAAGCCCCTTCCCTCCCTGCTTTCAAAACCCTCCCCTTTGTGACTTAGTTTTCCCATCTCAGCCTCTCCACCCCACCCTCCTTTCCCCAGGCTCAGTGTTCACTGTATCCCTTATAAAAGAGCTCTCAGACACCTCCTTTACACAAGGAACGCTATATAAACCTAAGTTATCATTAGCCAGTTAGTGGTGGAGCACTTATTTAATACAATTCGGATGCTCAACCATGGAGCTAACAATTCTACTACAAGTCCACTTAACCCTGCCTAATTGGCTTTGGCTTCTTTGCTCTGCCATTTCGAAACTCTGTAGTGCGGGGCTTTTTAATAACACCCTTTAGTCATTGGTTAGGCTTGCAAATTATGTCCCTTTGCACTTCAACCAGAATTACTACAGGAACAAGTTTGGTTTGCGGAAGTACACTGGTAGATGGCATTATTCAGCACGAAAATGATGCCACTTATCCCAATCTGAGGTGGTTTATCCCATTGTAGACTTCTGATTAAATTGGGTTGAGGCCAGCTGTAATAAAAGGGGGCAACTCGGCTAGATTCAAACGTGGGTTCTCAGAAGTGAGTGAAACTTATTGTAAAACCCAGAATGAATGAATTATATACAAGATCATAAAACGCTGGCAACATAGTGGGTCAGTCAGCATCTGAAAGAGATTCCATGTCTTGAGTGGGATCCTTCACTTCCCAACTGAAATGTTTATCTTTTCCAGTGGTCGTGATTTCATTTTTTCTTGAAAGGTCTTCTGTAGAAAGAATTGTTTCTCATCAGATAGGGCAGTGATTCTCCAATTTTTATGTTGGGAGCCAGAACTGATAAATATTTGAAGAGGAAAGATTTGCAGGTCTATGGGGAAAGAGCAAGGGAATGGGAGTAATAGCTCGTTCAAAGAGCTGGCACAGGCACGATGGGCCAAATGGCCGTCTTCTGAGCTGCATGATTCTACGAACTGATGAAGGGTGCAGCCACGAGCTGGAACTGGAACATTGGCATCCCCTCCCCATCTCTAGGGATTATGACCAACAAGTTTGGAACCACTGAGATACAATATACAGTTTCTAAAGATTACAAATGGCAAAATGTATGATTACACAGAGTACATTCAAAAATACATGTAGAGAACGGATCAGTTTTAATCTCAGCTACTGAATTAACTCTATGTTTTAATTATTACAAGTGAGGGAAGGAGATTACGTGGCAGTTTGCAACTAGTTTACAGGCTGCCAACGTGCCTCAGTCACTGGTTTAATAACACCGCTGCTGCTTAAATAAGGTCCTGCTGCTTGGCAAGAGCATCGAGTTTGGGAGGTAACCGTAACACCATAGACTCAACAAAGACTCAATTCAGAAAGGCCGAAATTTAATACTTTGAGAGTATTAAACACTATTAACTTATAAACTGCCCAGGCTCCAACATGGAAAAATTTGTCTCTCTTACCAAGATGTCCCAACCTTCTCTCACCCCGGACCATACAAAATAATTCCGACCTCCCCAAGGGGACATAAAATTCTAATTTCCAGCCACAAAAGAAAAAGCAAGAGATGTCCTCTCCTCTTTTTAATTGTTTCCAAATAACTGTTCAATGTTTTACGTGCCGGAGGGTTTGTGTGAAAGATGTGGCATTTTTCCACAGGGTGTGAATTTCAGAGAGTATTTCATAGGAGTGCTTTATGCATGTTGGTTCTCTCATTCCCCCTTTCCCCTCCCCAACTTCACACAGCTTTGGGGGCTCTGCACAAAACATAGAGCTTGACTTGCGGATGTGCTGAAGAGGGGAAAGTGGCACCAACATTCAGTGAAGCTGTAAAGGTTTCAAATTTGGAAAACAAACGGAGACTTTTTGTTTAAAAAAAATTGAACTTAAATTTATCATTTTTTTTTGCCGAATGGCTTGGAGAGTTTCATTTTGGTTGGGGGACAAAGTGAGCCAAGTGGAAGAGGCACTCAAACTCCAGGTTGAGTTTGTAACTTCCACAACCTGCACCTCTACAGTACTCATCCTGTATGGAAAGACATCTTGGAGTATTTTGCTGGTCAGAGGACAAAAATGGACATCGAACTAGAGGGAGAGGGGAACAGGAAAGAGAGAAGAGGCAAGGTTAAAGTGACCTAGTCAGGATCACAAAACAACTATCGAGGAGCCAGTCACAATTGTAGTTTCCAATGTCACTATATGGTTCATTAGATAAATACAATTGGCCAGGGTTCCAGGAAAGTCCCAGGTCTGCAGATCTCAGCCAGATCATCAATATGGGCATTAAACTTTTCATGTATTCACTCATTGAGCCATCAGGGACTTGTTCACTTTCAGAATTGTTTTTAAGTTCATATAGAATCCATCAATTCAACCATTGTGTGTCTCTCCCCCTCCCTCTGGCTCAGCATCTTGATCAAGATATTTCAAACTCCTCCCAAGACACTTTTAATCAAAATGCAAAAGACAAAGTAATTTGAAGTTAAGCACTGCAGATGGAACGCTCATATTGGAGCTTCTCATAAAAATAGTTACAGTCCAAAATGGATTTTAATTGATGCTATTTTTCAAAGTCTGAGACACCCTCCTGATTGCAATGCACAGCAGGTTCAGTTGTTGGGCAGGAGGGAGGCACTAGCTTGGGCTGGCACGATGTGCTTCGAAGCCCCGAACTTCCCTAAAGTAACAGAGATCAGGTGGTCAGCGATAGATCAGCCCATTTAGAAAACCAAAACATCTATTTGTATACTGGAAATAAGACAGACATTAAATATCAATGTCTGTAGTTGTGCAGGATAGTTACAAAACGTTACCCCAGGAAAATATTAAGATATTTTCACATTGATCTATCAAAATAACTATGTATACAAATCACAAACCAAGTTAGTTGGTAAATGAGTATTAAATCGATTCACTACTTCAAAGGTGAATGGTTGAGAGGCCGGAAAGGTTATTAATATTGACATAACTCTGTGTCCATAGTCAAGTATAGGAAGTTCCCAGACTGTTCCCTGCGATGTGAAAGCATTTGTATGATGAACAGCTGCATGTAGTTAGTTGAAAATGGCCAAACATTAAACAGCATATTTTTAAATTCTGAAGTCTTTTCTCGTGTTATCGGCTGACCTTAATAACAAATACTACATTGTGTCAGATTCAATGAACTACTTCCCACTTCTCTCAATGTTCGAAAGAGATAGAGAAAGAAAAAAAAAGGAACATTTGAAACCAGAAAAACTAGCGCTCCATGTGCTTTTCAGCTCAGCGCTCTGAACTAATCATTTACAGATCCTGTGCTGTTTTTGTTTGACTGAATCCTGCTTTGGGTGACTTTTTCAGCTGAAGTAATAATCAAGATGTTAAGCATCGGGAATGAAGCCATTCTCAGCACAACTAGAGGTGGCATGTGATCAGCAAGCAATTGGAAAAGTTTTAGAAGAATACAGGACAGTCATGAGATTCATCACATCTCATTAGGCAGCTAAGAGGGGTCAGACCTGCTCTTGGAGATGATGTCAAATTCATATTTTTTGAAGATGCAGCATCATTCTCTAGAGCCTTTTGGATGCACTAATTAGATTTTCAAAATGACTTCAAGCTGCTAATTACCACAGTCAACGAGGAAGTGATTTCCTGGCCTCCGGTGAACAAGGAGATGGAGACATACATGTTTAGGTATGATATGTGCAAGAAGTTAACTAACCGATGCAGACTACCTTTTCATCACCATTTAGTAGACACAGATGATGTTGCATATCTTTTGGAATGTTTCCAGCTCAAGAATTTCATGAGGTATCTGAAAGTCAGGAAGGGACTGGCTGTCATGAGAGAAGATACTCTAGTCTGTTAAAGAGAGCCAGGATCACGATCGGAAACAGGAAGTCCTGTTGAAGCGATGCCGACAAAAAGGTGTCAAGCTGATGGAGGATAAAACGAGAAATGAAATAGGTGGATCATCATCTCTCTGAAGGACTAAAACCAGTGCTGAAGATGCCTTCTCTCACCTGTATAATAAGGTATTGAGAGATTTCTTGGGATAACCATCTGCATCAGTCTGCTCCAAAGTTCATCAGAGGTGACTCACTGAAAAAAGTTGACTTTCCATGGGACTGTCAGCATGAGAAGTGCCTGGATGAGGTCTAGAAGATTACCTCTAAAGCAGCCACGCAAAAATACTTTGGCATCAGTAAGGATGCAGTTCTACAATGTGATATATCTCAAAGAGGACTGATTGCATGTTTCATTCAAGAAAGTCAGCAGGTGGCTTATGATTCAAGATCTCCAACAGAAACAGAGATAAATTATGCTAAGATCAAATAAGAACTCAGCCATTATCGGTTTGCAGAAAATCAAATATCATATCTATGGAAAGAAAGTCACCATGGACTGTGGTCATTAGCAGCTTGAAATCATTTTGAAAATCTAATTAGTGCATCCAAAAGGCTCTAGAGAATGATGCTGCATCTTCAAAAAATATGAATTTGACATCATCTCCAAGAGGAGCAAGGAAATGGTTCTCCGACATGCTGAGCTCTCATGACCAGAAGGGTTGACAATGAGAAAGTGATTTCCTGGCCTCTGGTGAACAAGGAGATGGAGACATACATGTTTAGGTATGATATATGCAAGAAGTTTCAAGCGAAACAAAAAGGAATTGGTAACTGTCCAAATATCAAAAAGGCCCTGACTTTCTGAAATAGATAGACTGTCTGATAAAAGAGGGATAAAAACTCATTCGGCACATCACAGTGTTCCAAATTTGTTATAGCCAAATGGACCGTCAGTTGACTCAAGGGAATTCCAAAAGTTTGCACAAGTTGTCATGTCACCAGCTCACCAATGTATCTATAAGTCAACTGTTTAGGCAGAAAACTCTTAAAACTGTAAAAGCACTCCTTTACTAAAAAGCAAACAAGTCTAGGCACCACTTTCCTTGTTCTTCTTGAATGCACAATACACAAAATGGGAAACTGTAACTGTTGAACTTCATGATTGTTACAGATTTTATACTTGTCAACAAAGTGCTCTCATTGAAAGGTCAGTTTTCTTTTGAGGAGGGAGTTGTACTGCGATTGGGGTGACTTTGTAACTGCAGTCAAGTATACGAAATTCCTTGTCTGTTCGCTCTGACTGGGAAGTGTTTGTATGAGTGACAGCTGTACGCAGGTGAAGATAGCTGAACATTAAATACCACATTTTTAAGCTCTAATCGCCACAGTACCAGAAGGATATTACAGCTAATGAAAGGATACAGAAGAGAGCAACCAGAATGATTGAGGGGATGGAGTGATGATGTAAATTTGGCATGTACTCACTGGAAAAGAGAAAGTTGAGAGGTGATATGATTGCTGTTTTTAGGATTTTAATGGAACCAGATAATGTGGACCGTGACAAGCTATTTCACCTTGTCCAGAATAGTAGAACCAGAGGACACAGCCTGCGCTTGAAGGGGAATAAATTCAAAACTAATCTGCAGAAACAATATTCTAGTCAGTGAGTGGTCAATCTGTGGAACAGACTCCCTAGAGACATGGTGGAAGCAGTTAGAATTGATTAATTCAAATGAAAATTAGATAGATTTCTTTCAGGAAATAACATTTCAAGATACAGCTTATGAGTAATTTGAGACAGGGCATGTGGTAAGTGTAGCATGCTTAGGAGGAACAGGTGACTTTGGACCTATGGTTCCCCACTGGGTTTTTCTCACGTCATGTCTGGGTCTGTTGCGGACCAATTGAAAGAGATTGATTGCTATGATTAGTCAACGACCCCATTATCGTTTAATCATGCGACTACCAGGATGGTAGAAGGTGAACTGGATGGACCTTGGTCTTTTTTCGTCTAGCAATTCTTTTTTCCCATGAAGTCTTTTATTGTTTATTACTGATTGACCCTAATAACATACACTAAAATAAGGATAAACCTAGATATGGATGATTAAATAGTTTATGGAACACTGTGTCCATTTACACTGCACTTACTGGGTCGAAACCAGTAGCTACAGTTCAGGTTCCAGCCAAGAAACCTGCTGTCCATGAGAGTGTTATTTCAGAATCAGGTTGGGCTCCAATGCTAGGTTTACACAGTGACAATACAACTACAGTTGCACTGAAAATGCAGCCTAAATGTAACATTTGCTGATAGAGATCTGAAGCCCTTGCGATCTGTGCAAATATTTTCTAATTCTTTAAGCAGATAATTCCAGGTTCCATGGCAATTCAAATCAATTATTTACTGGACACAGCGTTTGAAAGACAAACAAGTGTTGAAAACACTGAACGCTAGCAGACATGGCAAGGCTTGCACATTCAAGGTCACCACTTGTCTGGTTTTGGGTCAGACAAGCCTTTTTATTGCATGGAAATTGCAGCAAATGTAAACTGGGCACTAATAGTCCATCTTTCTTCTCCACCATGGCATGACACGGATCTGCGAGTTATTAGGTTTGTAAAGAATTTTCACCAGAAATAAAGCAAACAGTGGAACCTGAGCCAGAATCCCACTCCCTGCCCTGCCCTTATCCACTCAGCAACGTACTCACTTGAAGTGAAATTCATGTAGCTCTCACCCTAATATTATTTCCCCGATGCGCACAGCTCTGGTACTATAGCAGGGATCATTACCCCCCAGATCCAAAGGGGCAGATGTGAAGGAGACTTAGTTTACCCCCCTCCCCAAATTGAAGGAAAAGCAGGCCACAAATGGCCCCTGTTGCATTAGGATCTATTAGAAAAGATTTAGGCAGAGGGTGAGATAATATTAACAGTACTTTATTCCCAACAGTTTTTCTCAAAAGTTTCCCTTTATCTGCCCAGGGTTGTGTGTTCTCCTTATGAGCAATCCCCACTGGCTCCCTTTCTATTTGCTCCCAATCCGCAATCCCCTTCCTGGCCTCCTCTTCCAATCTTGAATACTTGAGTGCGTTAACAGTAAGAACAGCTCTTCATTCTTGTAAAATGCCACAGCACAGAAGATGTGCATATTTTGAAAAACGGCAAAGTGAATGCAGAAGTGAGAAAAAGTTAAGTATTTCATTTTCAGACTCTCTGCACAATGGGCTGTGAGTCAAGCCCATATGGACTTCTGAGCATTAAGAACAACTTACAGTAAAATGACTCCACCTTATTAATGATTGGGAACACAGATGAGGAAAGGATTACTCCGGGAAGCAAAAGGGGACATGATCATTTTACGGCTGCCCAATCCATCATCCATTGGTTCTATGAATCGTAATCTTACTGCGAAAAGAATTTAAAAGAATTGCATTGATACTCACTGAGCCAGAAGGTTAATTTGGATGCCAGTTTCTGTTTGGGTGGGGGAAGAAATTCAAATAAGCCAGAACAGCAAAAGAAAAGCATAAAGTTGGAGCTTCTGCATGGTGAAGGCAGTGTGTAACAATCAAACAAACCAGGAAAATCCCAGGTTGAATCCCTAGTTTGTGCTGAGTTTGCTGATCTCGGCTACAATTAGGCTTCACACACCGGGTTAGAGAGGGGAAAATCATTCAGGGTACCGACTTTCAATGGCTATCCAGTGATCCCCTTCTGGGAACCATACACGTGTTTATGTCTGTCTGAGGACAGAATCAGGCTGTAATGTGCTGCTCTCCTCATAACTGAACAGCCTCCAACATTCACTGTCTATTCTCATGTGAAGAATGAACATTTTAATGAGGTACCAGAGGGTATGGAACACACACTATAAGTCAGTGCTCTCAGGAGAGATGGGGAGCAAATTGTAAAAGTAAACACACTGAATTCACATTCTTAGGGCAACCCATTCATCCGGAGGCTACACTAACACCAGTCTCTGGCAGAGACGGGGGATTCAAAATAAAACAATGGTACCAGAAAATGCTGGATAGAAACAGGTTAGTTACTATCTGATAAAATACAGGGAGACATGAACAGGCTTGCAGAGTGGTCGGATAAATGGAAAATTAATTTCGATGTAGCAAAGTGATAGGTGTTTCATTTTGGTAGGCGGAATAAGGAGGAAAGCAAGAAACTAAATGGGGTAGAGGAACAAACAGATCTGGGAATAGAATCACACAGCACAGGAGACTACCATTTGGCTGCCTGTGCTGGCTCTTTGAAAGAGCTGTCCAATTTAGTCTCATACCTCAGCCTTTTCCCCATAACCCTGCAAGTTAGTCCTCTTCAAGTACATGTCCAATTGCCTTTCAAAAGTTCCTATGGAATCTGCTTCCACCACTCTTTCAGGGAGTGCATTCGAGATCTTAACAACCCTGTGAGAAAAAAATCTAATTTCCCCTCTAGTTCTTTTGCCAATTATTTTAAATGTATGACCTCTGATTACTGACCCACTTGTCAGAGGAAGCAGTTTCTCCCCACTTGCTCTATCAAAACCCCTCATAATTTTTGAACACCTCTATTAGGTCTCCCCTTAACCTTGTCTGCTCTAAGGAGAATAATCCCAGCTTCTCCAAACTCTCCACATAACTGAAGTCCCTGGTATCATCTTGGTAAACCTCCTCTGTATCCTCTCCAAGGACTTGATTAAAGTGTGGTGCCCAGAATTATACAAAAAATTCCAGCTGAGACCTAACGAGTGATTTTTAATTGTGTGGCATGACTTCCTTGTTTTTGTATTCAATGCCCTTATTTACAAAGCCAAGTATGCCATACTCTTTCTTAACCGCCTAATCTACTTACCCTGCCACCTTCAAAGATTTGTGAATACAGATGCACAAATCGTTAAAAGTTGCAACACAAGTTGACATGGCCATAAAGAATGTAAAATGCTGGGGTTCATTTCTAGAGGAATCAAATACAAAAGCAGGGAGGTAATGTTAAGTTATTATGGAACCTTGGTTAGACCACACTGAGTACTGTGCGCAGTTCTGATCTCCATACTACAAAAACAATTTACAAGAATGTTATCAGAATTGAGAGGATGCAACTATCAAAGATTGAGCAGGCTGAGGCTCTTTTCTCTTGAAAAGAGAAGATTAAGAGACCTCTTAAAAGGGGTCTTTAAAATTATGAAGGGGTTTGATAGATTCTCCACGTCCACCCTGTTTCCACTCATTTGGGGGCATAAATGTAAGATTGCCACCAACCGATCAAATAAAGAATTTAGGAGGAATTTCTTTCCACAGAGTGGCGAGAATGTGGAACTCAATGCCACATGGAGTGGTTGAAGCAGAGAGCATTGATGTATTTAAGGGGAGGATTGATGCATACATGAGGGAGAAGGGAGGGAGGGACAAGGTGGGAAGAGGCTGGTGTGGAGCATAAACACTGGCATAGTCCAGTTGGGCCGAATGGCCTGTTTTTTGCACTGTAGATTTTATGTAATCTGATACGTTACCGTTTATCAGAAACTTTACTAGTTCTGATGGAGGATTCCACCCAAAACATTAATGTACCTTTTCTCTTTCAGATGCTGACCAACTTGCTGTGCCTTGATAACACTTTCTGCTTTTATTTCAACATTCCAGCATCCCCGCTCTTTCCATCAGCAAAATATCAACACATGTTAATTCAAGTACTGGAGATTGTAACCCTGCAATAGGCCACACACTGCCATCACTCCTGGTTAATGATTGCTTCTGTACCTGTACACTCACCAACCTGATCAGACGAATCCCAGGGGACACAAGCTAAAAATGAGGATCTTAGAAGTAAAAAGGGAATTCAGGCAAAAACCTTTAAATCCAAGAGGTAACAGATTTGTGGAACACGGTATTACGGAGGGCCAAGAAAGCAGACAGGATAAATTGGTTCAAGTGGCAATGAGATGAGTTTCTGGAAAGAAAAGCAACTGAGGGAATGTGGGGTTAATCAATGAAAGAGCTACAGGCCCCAATGGGCTTCAGAAGCCTTTTCCTGTTGCTAAAGATCCTTATGCTTTTTTTCCATGAACTGTTTTATATAACAGCACAAAAACAACAGGTGGTTGGGGATGAATTACAGATGTGCATGGAGTGGGGCGGAGTCTCTTGTGAGTTTGGGGTTTGTGTGCACGAATGAAGGACACTCCTAAGGCCATCTCGGGATTGTGTCCACAGCTGTAAACGCCGTCCGTTAACACAACGTTCGCGTGCTTTGTGTTCCTGCAGCAGGAAAAGGAAACAGATTTAAAGATGGCTTTTACTATACAATTGGCCGGATGCTGCCACCCCCGTGCACCCTACTAATTGGCTCAGGACCAATCGAGGGTATGGTCTGCGAGTAGCTCATCCTCTCTAAGCCGCACAAGGGGTGTGAGGTGAGGCTGGGTTTGGGCCGGGGGGGGTGGTAGGGGAGAGAGAGAGAGAGAGAGAGAGAGAGAGAGAGAGAGAGAGAGAGAGAGAGAGAGAGAGAGAGAGAGAAAGAAAAGAGAAAAAAAAAAGACAGATGTCAAGGTACTCTTAAAATACAAATACGATCTTTTCCCCACCCCTTCAATTTTCTCACCTGATGGCATGACTGGTTAACGGTTCCACAGATATCAGCAGTCCCCTGGCACCTTGTCCAAGGTGGTTATTGCTCATACACGCGTGCAGAGAGTCAATACTCTTAAGAGTGTGTACCAGTGCGCATTGTATTATAGAACATATATAGGACCCCCACTAAATACTTCACTTATTAAATGGTGTAAAACATCACATGCTAAATCAAAGCAATAGCCTTTCTTTTTTCAGGTACTGAGCGACCTGCCATTTCCTGCATTTTCTATTTTGATTTGGAGAGTTTATGTTTAGACGTGCAGCTGGGTGGGGATGGTTTCTTTCGAACTTCTCTTCGGGGGCAGGTTACACACTCCAGGCAGGAGCCTCCCACAGCTGAGCAACAGATCTATTTTCACCACTCCCTAGATCACCATCAACCCAGCTCGATCCCCTTAATAAGGCTCAGTGGAGCAGCTTCTATTAAGTCCCCACTTAGCTTCTTTCACCCTTTTACACAATGCAACTGGTTCCACTGGCAAGATTTTTTTTCCAAACTTGCTTCCTTCTGATCTCCATTTTCATTTTTTCTTGGCTGGGGGATGGAGGATTCTCAAGAAATAGCTAATCTAAAAGTGCCGAAAATGACGCAGAGCCAGGAAAATTGAGGCCAATGAAGATGGAGCACCCACATGGTTGTTCAGCCAATGAAAATGGAGCTCTGCAGAATTAACTGCTGGTTGAGTTTTAATGCTGCAGATGGGGCAAGTTAGCATTTCCTTTTAATAAAAAAGTTTAAAAATGATGTCCAAACAGACTGGGAGCTTTCTAAACTTGTCTGGTTGGTGATTACAGACAGTGCCATGAAGTAGTGGTATGAGACTACATCAACACCTCCAACAACCCAACTTGTCCCCTCAGGGCCTCCGATGCTGATCGGCCATATATTCCCTACCCATTCTTTCCACCATCAGTGACAGACTTCAGCCATCACCCTCTGGTCAGAAATGATCTTCCGAAATACTTGCTCCATCTCAACACACCCTTAAAAACCTCTTATTCAATCACACCTTTGGTCACCTCCCCCCAAACCCTCTTCTAACCTTAGCTCAGGGACCTATTCCCCACACCCCATCTTTGTGAAGCACCTTGGGACCTATCGTTAAAGATAAAATATGACTGCAAGTTGTTGTCTAAGTTCAACTTGAGATGATTACATAGAATGTACGGGTACGGTAGCATAGTGGTTATGTTACTGGGCTAGTAATCCAGAGGCCTGGACTAAAATCCAGAGTCATGAGTTCAAATCCTGCCACGGCAGCTGGCGAATTTAAATTCAATTAATTAATTAAAATTCAATTAATTAAATAAAAAAATCTGGAATTAAAATCAGTAATGATGGCCATGAAACTACCGGATTGTCGTAAAAACCCATCTGGTTCACTAATGTCCTTTAGGGAAGGAAACCTGCCGTCCTTACCCGGTCTGGCCTACATGTGACTCCAGACCCACAGCAATGTGGTTGATTCTTAATTGCCCTCTGAAATGGCCAAGCAAGCCACTCAGTTGAACAATCTCGCGACGAAAAGTCATAAGAATAAAACCGGCATCGGACCACGAGGCACCGGACACGACAACCGCAAAACACCAAGCCCAGTCGACCCTGCAAGGTCCTCCTTACTAACATCTGGGGACTTGTGCCAAAATTGGGAGAGCTGTCCCACAGACGAGTCAAGCAACAGCCTGACATAACCATACTCACAGAATCATATCTTTCAGCCAACGTCCCAGACTCTTCCATCACCATCCCTGGGTATGTCCTGTCCCACCAGCAGGACAGACCCACCAGAGGTGGCGGTACAGTGATATACAGTCAGGAGGGAATGGCCCTGGGAGTCCTCAACATTGACTCTGGACCCCATGAAATCTCATGGCAAGGAAACCTCCTGCTGATTACTACCTACCGTCCTCCCTCAGCTGATGAATCAGTCCTCCTCCATGTTGAGCACCACAAAATGTACTCTGGGTGGGGGACTTCAATGTCCATCACCAAGAGTGGCTCGGTAGCACCACGACTGACCGAGCTGGCCGAGTCCTGAAGGACATAGCTGCTAGACTGGGCCTGTGGCAGGTGGTGAGCGAACCAACACGAGGGAAAAACTTACTTGACCTCGTCCTCACCAATCAACCTGTCGCAAATGCATCTGTCCATGACAGCATTGGTAGGAGTGACCACCGCACAGTCCTCGTGGAGATGAAGTCCCGTCTTCGCACTGAGGACACCATCCAACGTGTTGTGTGGCACTACCACCGTGCTAAATGGGATAGATTCAGAACGGATCTAGCAGCTCAAAATTGGGCATCCATGAGGCGCTGTGGGCCATCAGCAGCAGCAGAATTGTACGCCAGCACAATCTGTAACCTCATGGCCCGGCATATTCCTCACTCTACCATTACCAACAAGCCAGGGGATCAACCCTGGTTCAATGAGGAGTGTAGAAGAGCATGCCAGGAGCAGCACCAGGCATACCTAAAAATGAGGTACCAACCTGGTGAAGCTACAACTCAGGACTACATGCATGCTAAACAGCGGAAGCAACATGCTATAGACAGAGCTCAGCGATTCCACAACCAACGGATCAGATCAAAGCTCTGCAGTCGTGAATGGTGGTGGACAATTAAACAACTAACGGGAGGAGGAGGCTCTGCAAACATCCCCATTCTCAATGATGGCGGAGTCCAGCACGTGAGTGCAAAAGACAAGGCTGAAGCGTTTGCAACCATCTTCAGCCAGAAGTGCCGAGTGGATGATCCATCTCAGCCTCCTCCCGATATCCCCACCATCACGGAAGCCAGTCTTCGGCCAATTCGATTCACTCTACGTGATATCAAGAAACGGCTGAGTGCACTGGATATAGCAAAGGCTATGGGCCCCGACAACATCCCAGCTGTAGTGCTGAAGACTTGTGCTCCAGAACTAGCTGCGCCTCTAGCCAAGCTGTTCCAGTACAGCTACAACACTGGCATCTACCCGACAATGTGGAAAATTGCCCAGGTATGTCCTGTCCACAAAAAGCAGGACAAATCCAATCCGGCCAATTACCGCCCCATCAGTCTACTCTCAATCATCAGCAAAGTGATGGAAGGTGTCGTCGACAGTGCTATCAAGCGGCACTTACTCACCAATAACCTGCTCACCGATGCTCAGTTTGGGTTCCGCCAGGACCACTCGGCTCCAGACCTCATTACAGCCTTGGTCCAAACATGGACAAAAGAGCTGAATTCCAGAGGTGAGGTGAGAGTGACTGCCCTTGACATCAAGGCAGCATTTGACAGAGTGTGGCACCAAGGAGCCCTAGTAAAATTGAAGTCCATGGGAATCAGGGGGAAAACTCTCCAGTGGCTGGAGTCATACCTAGCACAAAGGAAGATGGTAGTGGTTGTTGGAGGCCAATCATCTCAGCCCCAGGGCATTGCTGCAGGAGTTCCTCAGGGCAGTGTCCTAGGCCCAACCATCTTCAGCTGCTTCATCAATGACCTTCCCTCCATCATAAGGTCAGAAATGGGGATGTTCACTGATGACTGCACAGTGTTCAGTTCCATTCGCAACCCCTCAGATAATGAAGCAGTCCGAGCCCACATGCAGCAAGACCTGGACAACATCCAGGCTTGGGCTCATAAGTGGCAAGTAACATTCGCGCCAGATAAGTGCCAGGCAATGACCATCTCCAACAAGAGAGGGTCTAACCACCTCCCCTTGACATTCAACGGCATTACCATCGCCGAATCCCCCACCATCAACATCCTGGGGGTCACCATTGACCAGAAACTAAACTGGACCAGCCATATAAATACTGTGGCTACGAGAGCAGGTCAGAGGCTGGGTATTCTGCGGCGAGTGACTCACCTGACTCCCCAAAGCCTTACCACCATCTACAAGGCACAAGTCAGGAGTGTGAGGGAATACTCTCCACTTGCCTGGATGAGTGCAGCTCCAACAACACTCAAGAAGCTCAACACCATCCAAGATAAAGCAGCCCGCTTGATTGGCACCCCATCCACCACCCTAAACATTCACTCCCTTCACCACCGGCGCACTGTGGCTGCAGTGTGCACCATCCACAGGATGCACTGCAGCAACTCGCCAAGGCTTCTTCGACAGCACCTCCCAAACCCGCGACCTCTACCACTTAGAAGGACAAGAGCAGCAGGTGCATGGGAACAACACCACCTGCACGTTCCCCTCCAAGTCACACACCATCCCGACTTGGAAATATATCGCCGTTCCTTCATTGTCGCTGGGTCAAAATGTTTGAACTCCCTTCCTAACAGCACTGTGGGAGAACCGTCACCACACGGACTGCAGCGGTTCAAGAAGGCGGCTCACCACCACCTTCTCAAAGGCAATTAGGGATGGGCAATAAATGCTGGCCTCGCCAGCGACGCCCACATCCCGTGAACGAATTTAAAAAAAGCACAGAAACAGGCCATTTGGTCGAAAAGGTCCATGCAAGCCTCCTCCCACCCCTCTTCGTCTAACCCTATCAGCATCTCCTTCTATTCCTTTCTCCCTCATGTGTTTATCTAGCATCCCCTTAAATGCACCTATGTTATTCGCCTCAACTACTCCTTGTGGCAGCGAGTTCCACATTCTCAGCATTCGCTGGGTAAAGATTTCACACCCACGTTATGCCACACTCTTTATATTGATGCCATGCTAAAGCAGCTTTGCATCAAGGGAAATGTGTAGGTTCACTGTGCTATTCATGTAATAGTTTAAACAGAAGTTTTGGTAAAAAAACCAGCACAATAAAAGGAGCTCAGATGTAGTGACTGTCCATCAATTCTGACATCTTCATTCCAAGATTTATAGCCCAAGTTAACTTCAATCCTTTTGTAAGTAAGCAACAAATCTAACACAGCCAACCAAACGAGTACGACACAGGCAGAGCATTACTTTTAAATATGTTAATGAGAAGATAATATTGGAATACCCTATTCATAATCAAAAGAACACAAATATTTGCAGCAAACATCTAACTTGCCTTGGCAGTGAAGAGTTATACTGAGGCATTACAGAAGGATGAGTCTGACGACAAGTCACAGAGGATGGGTCATTGTTGAGAATATTTAGCAACCAACTGCTGCATTGCCTACCGCGTTCCCATGAGGGAGCCTTTTCCTACATAGGTGACAAAATGATGCGTGACTGTTTAGAGGCTTGTGACTAAACTCGTGGTAATGTCACAAGATATTTTCACACAAGGTAGCAGCTCCAATGTTATATTATATGCTGCCAACTTGACCTGGAGCTTCCTTAATAACTATGTTTATTTATGTACGGAATCTTACAACACCAGGTTATAGTCCAACAGTTTTATTTGAAAATCACAAGCTTTCGGAGATTATCTCCTTCGTCAGGTGAGTGAGTGACGAACTGACGAAGGAGATAATCTCCGAAAGCTTGTGATTTTCAAATAAAACTGTTGGACTATAACCCGGTGTTGTAAGATTTCTTACATTTGTCCACCCCAGTCCATCACCAGCATCTCCACATTATGTTTATTTAGAGAGGAGGAGGCCCGAGAAAGTTGGGGGAGTGGGAAGGGTGAGAAAGGGGGCGCAAGAGGACGAGGCCAGAAAGGGGAGCGGGGGATGAAAGAGAAATGGAAGAAAAAGTCTGAAGGAAAGAATAAAGGCTGACCTCCATTTATAATAGCACCTTCCCAAGTTATGGTCAATCGCATATCTCAAAGTACTTGACATGCAATCTATGATTGCTGCTGTGTGGACAACTACATTTGCATGCAACAAGTTCACACAATTGACAATGAGATGAATGACCAGTTAATAGGTTTTTGACAGTGTTGGTTGAGGGAATGATGGCCAAATCGCCCAGTTCTTCTTCAAACAGTGCTATGAGATTTTTTTTTTAACCACCAGTACAAGTGGGCAATGCCTCAGTTTCAACATCTCACTGTGACAATTTAACACTCCTGCAGTACGACACTGGAGGAGATTATGCAATAATGACCTGGAGTGGGGGTTGAATTCCAAACCTTCTGATCCAAAGGAGAGGCGAGCGAGGCTGATTGTTTCCCCAACAATCAAGCTATTCAGGATTTATCCAACACTGTCCAACAGGGCCTTGCCTTGTATAGCCAGTATGGTTGGACCCAAGAAGTTGTGCAATCTACTTTAGTGTGAGTGCAGCAGACTTTGGAATGGAGTTCGGTTGAGTGTCAGTAGAAGTGAAGGCACATGTCAGGCACAGCAATCAATCCACACACAATGGGGGAAAAAACAATCCCTGTGCACTCCGTGAGACATTAAAGTTACAAGTGCGTCCCTGGGACAACCACTTACCAGTTCGGTGGAGCGAAGGTCAGCATGGTTCTCAGGCAGTTTCTGGATACAGTCAACTTCATCCTCTGGTAGCCCTTCTGTAATTAGGAAAAAGAAAGATCCATCACTCACCTTCCAGATAACAGAATGGATGTGTTAAATACAGCCACACAGAGTTGGAACATACACATAATCCAGAAGTGAGACACAAAGTCTGTATCACAAAAGTAACTATACAATGCCGTACAGCCAACTGATGTGCCAACCCTTCACGTTTCAGTTGTTCTTTGTTGTCCACTAGGAACTTTCTTTTAGTGTTTTATCAAGCTAGCTCAATCAAATAAATTACTTGCATCTAAGGTCAAGTATGCTCTGCATTACAAGAGTAACTGTACAATGCAGTCCCACCAACTGATGTACCAACCCTACCACGCCGATGAACGTGGCTCATCCTATCTCCTTCCCTTCCATCCTCCTCTCCCACCCTCTAGCTGACTCGGTGATTCCCCATTGTAAGTTCTTCAAGTCAGCTAAGCAGAACCAGGCCACCCCAACAGGGAGGAAGGACTGGGAAGGAAAAAAAAAGACAGAGGTCACTTATCTGTATGCCAGTCATTAAAGGAAGCCATTGGCAGAGACCTTTGAATAGGTCAGTGACCCACACTTCTGCTTGCAGTTCAGCAGAGGATGCAGGAAAATAAAAAGTTCAAAGAGCATATTTATGTTAAATCAACTGAATGCCAAGAAAAAGTCCCATTCCTTTCAAGGACCATGTACAACCTACCCTAATATGGACTCTATCCCATTTGTTTGATCTCCAGAGGGGAAATGTAAACAAGTAAATAAACAAACAGTACAGGCTGAACAAGTAAATAAACAAACAGTACAGGCTGGACAAGTAGCAGCAAGGCATCACCGACCGCTTCATCCACTCCCACCGGCCAACATATATTTTCATTGCTCACCAGACACCAGTGACAACTTTGTTACTGCAGACAAAAAGAACAAATTTGCATTTATATAGCGCCTTTCATGTTCTCAGGAAGTCCCAAAGTGCGTCACAGCCAATTAATTATTTTTGAAGTGTAGTTACAGTTGTTTTGTAGGCAAACTCCTTCCAGTATCCAGTTTACCAACCCATTAAGCAGTTTATTGCCAGTCAGCTGGGATCTTCCAGTCAACTGTGTTGCCAACTGCTCTGCTACAACTTAAACCAGATTATAGCCCGAAAACAGAACACTATGCACTTCAGGAGGTCAGCACTAAACGTAAACTTACACTGAGGGTTGCTTTTCTCGCTCGTGTCATTGCAAGTAACGTCCATTAGTTCAATGTTTGGGCAAAAATTCATCAAATCCCCAAAACAAACTTCCATCATGCTGTGTAAATGTTCCGCCTCTGCCGCTAACACTTACAAAGAAACAACTTTTTTTCGGAACGGAGGGGGATCAAAAGAGGTGAGAAAAAAGAATTCAGATAATTTATTGCACAACTTTCGGGGCTCTGCATACTTCAAGAAGTGACTGGTGACGCTGCACAGGGGCAACACACTCTCGAGCTTTTGTCACACTTTCCCCCACATACTGAGATTCTGATAAGGCTAAACAGTTCTTTTGTGTGACAAGTAGGGGGAAAGGATGAGAGAAAGATGACCACAGGCAACAAGCTCCTCTATCCAGAAGGGAAGGAGTGAGCCCCCTAACCAGCAGCTGACGCGTCCGAGCATTCAGTTCAGAACTTGGTTAAATAAAAAGATTTAATTTCTAAAAGGAAAAAGGATTCTCAAAAAGGACATAAGATTCAGCAGATTACAATGCATACACAATGTGTTTATGGAATATTAGCTTAATGGTGAACAAACTCTGTGTCCAAAACAACAATTTGGGCAGTCATACAGTTTCTCTCCATCTCACAGCTGACAATTAAAATCCTGTCACACTGTTTTATAGAATCACAGAATGGTTACAGCACAGAAGGCGGCCATTTGGCCCATTGAGTCAGTGCCGGCTCAATGCAAGAGCTAGCCCCACTCCCCCACCCTATCTGCGTAGTCCTGCAAATTTTTCCTTTCAAGTACTTATCCAGTTCCCCTTTTGAAAGCCGTGATTGAATCTGTCGTCACCACACCCCACGGGCAGCACATTCCAGATCCTAACCACTCGCTGCGTAAAAAAAGATTTAGTGGACAAACGTTACCAAACTTAAATCTCATAACCCTCTCCAATACAGCACACATGGAGATATGATGAACACTTGGTGCTGCTATTTCATGGTGCAGTGCAAAGGAACTCAGACTTTAGTACTTGTCATGACCACCAGGTGGCTTTGTAGTCAAGTTAATCCACATGAGCAGCTGGGAGCAAGTTACGAAGATACTGGAGATGCAAGAACCAGGGGGCCAGGGGCGCCGCACAGGACGGGAAACGACGGAGAGAATGAGCACGAGAGCGAGAGCACGAGCGAGGGAGAATGAATTCAGCATCGCAAGACAATAAACATTCCCATGAGAAGCAGAAAAACAAAATCAAAAGGAAATCAAAGTTGATCAATGAGACTTCCTCTCTGCCATGGAGGTGCTCTGTTACAGTGCCAAAAAAATTCAGCACTCCGGATTTGAAATGATTCTTTTGTACTGTCTGCCTTTTATAGACACAACTACTCAGCAAAATACTAATTTTAACTGGAGAAGTTGAGTACAGCATCTTTCTATAAATGACCTCACTGGGTCAGATCATACGGAAGTCACTAAAAAAATAAATGGGAACCCACTTGAACATTAGCCTGTCTGTTCTCAGTCAGATAATTGTGGAGCTGCTCTGTATTCCCAGCATTTCCAGTTTGTATTTTGTGAATTTCAAAGACTCCAGTGATACAAAGTTGAGGAAATGCACACATCCAGCGCATATTTATTGATTCTGCATTCAGGATGATTTAAATAAACTTCCCTTTCCATGTGGACCCGATGAAAGGAGCTACAGGCTCCAGTGCTTGCTCCATTATTCAAGTCAGTTAATGAGAGGCAGTGTTTCATCGACTCAGTGCTGAATTAACTGAACGCTAATGCACAATTCTGTCCATTTTTCCATGAAAACTATGAACCAATGGTCTTCACTATGGTGTGTTGTCAGAGCTCTGTGTTTTCAAAATTCCCACCTGCCCCCAATGCCAGCCCTCCCCACCACTTCCCGCCCAATTCACCAGATTTTTTTTTGGAGATGCTCCATTATCCTCTAATTCAAAATCTGGTTTTCCATTTATTGTCCCCGGTTTTGAATGGCAAATTCTGCTTTGGCTTTCCAAAATCTTTGAAGCTGTCACTGGAGCCTTTGAAAGTCACAAACAAAAACGGGAAATGCTGGAAATACACTGCAGTTCCTTACATTCTCTTCCTGCTCTGCACACCGATTGTTAAGGAGCCGTAATGTCATCACACACACAACACGGTGAATACTGGCCATATAGCGCACACATCTACCCATACGACACGGTGAATACTGGCCGTACAGCATACACATCTACCCATACGACACGGTGAATACTGGCCATATAGCGCACACATCTACCCATACGACACGGTGAATACTGGCCGTATAGCGCACACATCTACCCATACGACACGGTGAATACTGGCCATATAGCACACACATCTACCCATACAACACGGTGAATACTGGCCATATAGCGCACACATCTACCCATACGACACGGTGAATACTGACCATATAGCGCACACATCTACCCATACGACACGGTGAATACTGACCATATAGCACACACATCTACCCATACGACACGGTGAATACTGGCTATATAGCGCACACATCTACCCATACGACACGGTGAATGCTGGCTATATAGCGCGCACATCTACCCATACGACACGGTGAATACTGGCCGTATAGCGCACACATCTACCCATACGACACGGTGAATACTGGCCGTATAGCACACACATCTACCCATACGACACGGTGAATACTGGCTATATAGCACACACATCTACCCATACGACACGGTGAATACTGGCCATATAGCACACACATCTACCCATACGACACGGTGAATACTGACCATATAGCACACACATCTACCCATACGACACGGTGAATACTGGCTATATAGCGCACACATCTACCCATACGACACGGTGAATACTGGCTATATAGCGCACACATCTACCCATACGACACGGTGAATACTGGCCGTATAGCGCACACATCTACCCATACGACACGGTGAATACTGGCCGTATAGCACACACATCTACCCATACGACACGGTGAATACTGACCATATAGCACACACATCTACACACGACAGGTTTAATACTGGTCATATACATGTACACACAAAAATACAGTGAATACTGGTTATACATGCACATAGAATGAACACAGGTCACAGAAACACATATGAATACCTGTCTCTCTCAAACGCACACAGTGAATACTGACCATACATAGACATAGAATGAACACTGGTAATAAACAGTGAATACTGGTTACACAAACACACACACAGTGAATATGGTGACATACACAACTTTTCTCAACTGTCTAAGATAAATTTTTTCTGGCATCCATTAAACTTCTGACATTCCCCATTTTCATCCATTTTTGAAAAGTCTAAAATAATCCCTGAAAAATTCTGGGAATTTTTTTCAAAAACAAAACATAACCCACGTACTGTCTAAACATATCAGAATAGAGCCGAGCATGATCATGAATGACGTACAATGAATGACTGTTGGAATTACAGAACTGGGGACACAAAGCCCATTTGCTATTTGTAGCAAAATCTAAACAGCCGCACAAAGAGCAAACAGGTTTACATCACACAGTGAACATGGCAATTCTGGGCCTTGTCACTCTCCGACTGCATTCTCCACCCCTCTAAACACAGGGGCACAATCGCAGCAGACAGGTCGGCTCCTGGAGTTAAGTAGCTGCTGCAGAAGGTCAGCCACTTGCTTCATTAATTATGTAACAAGATAGAACCAGTTCTGAATTAGTGTTTAGGACGTGTTTTACCTGTAAAGTGCGGCAATAAAGAGCATTAACGAGCAGTAAACTAAGTTCCCACTAAGCACAGCCTCGACCACATGCAAAATGATGGTGGGAGCACCAGAGGCCTGCCCACACCGCTCCCCCACTCCCTAACAAGCCTTCACTCAAGTCAATTATCATTCTTGACAATAAATTTCATCAGAACAACCTGATTTAGTGTTTCTTAAAACTTCTTCAGGCCGGACCCTGCCAAAAGACACTTAGCCTTTCATATCCCTTGAGCCAAGGATTCTGGTTGGACATCTGCAAACGAATGTCTGTGTCTCTTCTCCCCTCGCCTCGCCTCACTTTTGTCCAACTCTTACTTGTGGTTTCTCTCTGACCTCATTTTTCCTTTGTTCTCCTTTTCCCCTCTGCAACAGATATCCCACTTCACTTTGGGCAGCGGGGGCAATATGGGGGAAATGGTGAAGCCAGCTGCAGTGAGCAGAGCTGAGGAGTGGGCACTGAAATAGAAATTGATAAGCCAGCTCAAGCTAAATGTTGATTGACCAGTGCCACCAAGCGAGCTGTGAATAAGAGACATGAATCACCCAAGGCATTTTGATTTTCCCCATGGCACACACCATCCCCCAAATGGAGCAGTTGTTATGGCAACCTGTTGGCCCATGCCACCTCTATGAGCTGAGTAACTACTGAAGGTTTAGTCAATTTCCATCCCTCCACTCATATTACCTAAAGGACCTTTAGAGAGCAGAAACTCATCAATTTGGAGAGGTACAGAAGGGAGTTGCCTCTTACAACTGTCCCCCAATATACATCGGGTAAGAACAGGACTGGACTGTGCTGGCATTCACTCCAAGGTCACGCAGGGTCCCGTCTAGGCTTGCAAGTGAAGAAGTGGCAGAGAGCTGCCGGGGGCTATGGAGTGGCATCCCAGCAAGATTCAGTGTCTTCAGCAGAGGAGCACTGAGGGAGAAAAACCCAAGCCTTCCTGTCTCCTTTATTTCTGTGCCACAAACTGGGTATTGTGCACTGATTCAGTCATTTCTTTAGCAGGTACCCTTGTCCCCTGCACATTAAGTCTGTTACAACCTGGCTCAAACATAGAGAACATCTCCCTGCTGAAAGTTTTTGTGAAGAGTTGTGCTGAGCCAATGAATGACACTTGCTATCTCCCAGAGACCAAGTGCGACAAGATAGCAAGTGGTGGGAATGAAAAACCCTACAAGCCCTCAAAAGCAAACATGATGAGCCCACCCAGCAGGATATCTGTCAACATACTTACTTCACATTTTCTGGGACCATCGGTTCAAGATTGAGGGCTGCTCGATAGTCGGTCCCATTTTTGGGACCAATTTGGTCAGCCATTTTCCATACCAGGCTAACTTGTTTAATCAGTTATAGCTCCTTCACATCATACTTACAACATATGTCATGCAGTCTCCAGGTTAGCATTCATTTCTGAAAGCATGAAGGGCACTTTTAATCATCTTGTCTCTAGTTATGTGATTTACTGTCACCCTGAAAATCCTCTAAAAGGAAGAATCATTACATTCTGGAAGGTTATTACTATTGTCAAATATTCCTGTTTTGTAGCCTCCACTCACGAATCTCCGCATCCCCCCACCCCACCCCACGTAACCCTTTCCCTCCAAATGGCTTTCTTGAGGTAATGTGTAACTGAGACATGTTGGTCAATAAGGTCGCAGTATGAATTTGTTGGAGATCAGGATCAGATGTGATGCACTTTATGTTCAAATGGCCCACCAAGGCTCATACATCAACAACGACCTCTCAGCCACCCAAAGGCTCTCAGTATCTGTGGAATTGTACCAGGAAGAGGCAGCACAATCAACTGGGGCTGCTGGAGGGATGCTATAACTGAACTCGGCACACCTGGATTTCAGAGAGAGGAGAAGCTAGCCAGGAGTCTTGCTTCTGGTTTGCTATCCAGTGACCCCTGCTGAGATGCGCGCTGTGTACACATTCACATTGGTCAAGGACTGGGCTTGGCTTTGTCTTCGTGCCCTCTGTGGTGAATAGCCCACCAGCACTCACTCACTGTCCATGACACACACGGATTGAATGGCCACTTGGGCAAGGTACTGCAGAGCACCCAGCACGTGGGGAACTCCACTCCAGTCGAGTGAGCACCGTCAGGAAAGGAGAGGAGAGAATTGGGGGCAGGTAGAAGCACAGCCAGCAGGGAGTGCTGAATCGCTATCAAACAATTTCTGTTGGCTACAGTACCACTTGTCTCCCACTCTTCCAAGGCGTTGACTCATGCCCACCTTTCCACTCCCTTGTCCAGGTGCACTGAAGTCAATTGCAGTTCCCCTCCAACACCTCACCTGAGGTCAGCTAACACAGCACACGCCCCAGGGATCTGGCCTGAGACCTTTCTCTCTACGGCTCAGCTAGCTACCCAATACCTTAACCAGCTAAACCATTGGGGAAACCAGTGACAAGAGCTTTACTAAATATTTTAAGGCAAGTTCACACAAGTCCAGTAACTTGCCTTCACTTAAACTCAAATCAGTCCACAAATACTACAAATAATAAACATTACTGGGCATTCACACAGCGGGTAACAAAACTGAACCCACACACTCTGAACATGTAATATGGAAGCTTAAGATTCAGGTATACTTTTATAGATATCAGTACAGGTGGAGCCAAGAAATAACAAGGGGCAGAAAACACTGGTGGGAGTAGTTTATAGGCCCCCTAATGGTAGTTATAGTGTTGGACAAAATATAAATCAGGAAATTAGAGGAGCATGTAACAGGGGTAATGCAATAATCATGGGGGTCTTTAATCTTCATTTAGGCTGGGCAAAACAAACTGGCAAAAGTAGTTTGGAGGACGAGTTCATAAAATGCATTCAAGACAATTTTCTAGAACAACAGGAAGGAACCAATGAACCCTCTAGAAAACAGACTATTTTAGATCTAGTACTGTGAAATGAGACAGGGTTAGTTAGTAATCTTATAATAAAGGATCCTCTGGGGAGGAGTGATCATAATATGATAGAATTTCATTGAGTTTGAGAGTGATGTCATTAAGTCCGAAACTCGGGTCTCAAATTTAAACAAAGCCAATTATGTAGATATAAGGGGTAATTTGGCAAAGATCTTTTAATCTAATTTCCAAATCTATATGACGGTAGATAAGCAATGGCGAACATTTAAATAAATAATTCATAATTCTCAACACATATACATTCCCTTGAGCAATAAAAACTCCACGGGTAAAGTGATCCAACTAGAGAAGTTAAGGATAGCATTAGATTAAAGGAAGAGACTTACAATGTCGCCAAAAATAGTAGTAAGCCTGAGGATTGGGACGGTTTTTGAAATCAGCAAAGGGTGACCAAAAAATTGATAGAGGGGGAACAATGATTGCGAGATTAAACGAGCAAGAAATATAAAAACAGATTGTCAGAGCTTCTACAAGTGTACAACAAGGAAGAGATTAGCCAAAGTAAACATGGGTCCCTTAGAGGCAGAGACAGAAGAAATTATAACAGGGAATAAGGAAATGGCATCGGTGTTAAACAAATATTTTGTTTCTGTCTTCATAGAAGACACAAAAAACATACCAGAAATAGTAGGGAACCAAGGGTCTAATCAGAGTGAGGAACTTAAAGTAATTAAGATTAGTAAAGAAAGTACTGGAGAAATTAATGGGACTAAAAGCTGACAAATCCCCTGGACCTGATGGTCTACATCCTAGGGTTTTAAAAGAGGTGGCTGCAGAGATAGTGGATGCATTGGTTTTGATCTTCCAGAATTCCCTAGATTCTGGAACGGTCCCCATGGATGGAAGGTTGCAAATGAAACCCCGCTATTCAAGAAAGGAGGGAGAGAAAACAGGGAACAATAGGCCAGTTAGCCTGACATCAGTAGTCGGGAAAATGCTAGAATCTATTATTAACAGGGCACTTAGAAAATTATAATATGATTAGGGAGTCAACATGGTTTTATGAAAGGGAAGTCAAGTTTGACAAATCTATCAGAATTTTTTGAGGGTGGTAACTAACAGGGTAGATAAGGGGGAACCAGTGGATGTAGTATATTTGGATTTTCAAAAGGCATTCTATAAGGTGCCACACAAGAGGTTGTTACACAAGATTAGGGCTCATGGGATTGGGGGTAATATATTAGCATGGATTGAGGATTGGTTAACGGTTAGGAAACAAAGTAGGAATCAACGGGTCATTTTCGGGTTGGCAGGTTGTAACTAATGGGGTGCCGCAAGGATCAGTGCTTGGGCCTCAGCTAATTACAATCTATATCAACGAATTAGATGAGGGGACCGAGTGTAATGTATCCAAGTTTGCTGATGATACAAAACTAGATGGGAAAGTAAACTGTGAGGAGGACACAAAGAGTCTGCAAAACAATATAGACAGGTTAAGTGAGTGGGTGAGAAGGTGGCAGATGTTAACATGCAGGTACGGCAAGCAATTAGGAAGGCAAATGGTATGTTAGCCTTTATTGCAAGGGGGTTGGAGTACTAGAGTAAGGAGGTCTTGCTGCAACTTTATAGGGCTCTGGTGAGACCACACCTGGAGTACTGTGTACAGTTTTGGTCTCCTTACCTCAGGAAGGATATACATGCCCTAGAGGGGGTGCAATGAAGGTTAACTAGGTTGATTCCTGGGATGAGAGGGTTGTTCTATGAGAGATTGAATGGGCCTATATTCTCTGGAGTTTAGATGAATGAGAGCTGATCTCATTGAAACATAAGATTCTGAGATGGCTTGGCAGGGTAGATCTGAGAGGCTGTTTCCCCTGGCTGGCGATTCTGGAACCAGGGGACATAGTCTCAGGATAAGGGGTCGGACATTAGGACTGAGATGAGGAGGAATTTCTTCACTCAGAGGGTCATGAATATTTGGAATTCTCTACCCCAGATGGCTGTGGATGCTCATTCGTTGAGTATATTCAAGACTGAGATCAATAGATTTTTGGACACTAAGGGAATCAAAGGATATGCGGATCGGGCTGGAAAGTGGAGTTGAGGTAGATCAGCCATGATCTTATTGAATGGCGGAGCAGGCTCGAGGGGCCGAATGGCCAAGCCCTACTTCTTACTTTGTTATACAAATATATCTAAAGTCACATGTGAGGCCTCCACTTTATATTAAACCAAACGCACCAAACAAGGCTGCAAGTAATTATTTATTGCTCGCTGCTATTGGTGGCAGCTGGGTGCAGTATTCCAGCCAAAAGGTTAATCCTTCTGAACACTAATGTTTTCTGCAGCTTCGGAGACGGACACACTGTCTGCTGCAGAACACTGTGCCGGGCCGTTGTAGAAATATAAAGGAAATCCCGAGATGGGAGGAGAGGAGGTTAGAGTGGAGGAGAGGAGATGGTGTAAAAAAGGGGGGAGGGGAGGGAAGAAGGGGTAAAGCAGAGGGAGGAGGGGGCAAAGCAAAGGGGGGATGAGGAGGAACAGAGAGAGAAGCAGAGGGGAAAATTGGTGGAAAAAATAATCAAAGAAGCACTGTGGAGTCATTTGCTAGGCAATGCTGGATCTTGGGGAGATGCCAGATGGCATCATTGCTGTAACTGTATAACAGCAACTGGGCAGCAGCAACAGGCAACAGAAGTGGTAGATTATAAGAAATTAGTTCAGGTTACATCTCCCCACTCCCATGCACAGAAGTTATTTTTCTCAGAAACCTGTACTTAAATTGTACCTAAAACTATTTATATCTTTAAAAAACCCAAATATGAACAATCTCTGAAATGACTGTTTATTTATTGCAAACCTGTTTATTGAACATCCAAGGTCCTCACCAAACACTACTGCCAGCACTACAATCCACTGAGACAGAGACTGATCAACAAACAACAGCCTTGCAAAAGTGCCGACTGTTTCAAGAAGCCAAGAATGAGAGAATTATTTTCTATTTTGCACTTCTTTTTCCTCCCTGCTCTCGTCAAGCAGTAACCCAATTCCCAGGCCTCTTAACTCGGGAACTGACTGCTATAGTTTCACAACACCTGACGGAATATTCTACATCTACCAGTCCTCTGAAGAGGGAAAATGCTCGTCTCTTCGAAGTAGCGTAGCGAAGGTCAGTAGCGCGCAGAACGTCAGTTTTTAAACAACTGATGTGTTATTTCCTCCACATTCCCTGCCCCTAATTCTGCTTAAAGCAGCCGGTGATTAGAGGACTACTTCAGGATAAGGCCTTAAAGAAACAGATCAATTACTCATCTGCCAAATGGGCTCCTGAAAGTAATAAGAGGAATTGGAAGCCTAACTGAAGTGACAGAACAGTTCATTTCTGCATCTGTGTTCTGAAATGAAGTTGAAATGGTAGCCTTGAGTAAGCTATCCAAGAAATGGGAAGTTTTTAAAAAAAAATTGGATTCTTGAATTCAGAACTCGAATTATCATTACAGAACAGGGTATGCCAAATGGGTAGTCTGCCTATTAAGCACAATCTTCCATATGCCTCAAACAATTTACCTCATCCATGAAGTCCACCCAACATTAACATCTTAAATGGAAGCTCAGAATTTTCTATCTGCTCACCCCAGGACAATCTAGATTATTCCTTTAAAGCTGCTTCCCCCAATTCAGTTGCTAAACATTTTACCTCTAGTCAGTCATCAACTCCATCTCCATACTTGCCCCTGTCCTCCTAGACAAACAAGACATTCAATGTCTGTCCAGTTTAATATCCATGGTTGGATTTCAGCTGAAGAATAAAGTAGAGGTGTCATTAATTACCAAGATCCTTTTGCACAGGGAGTGATAGAGAGATGTAAAATTTTTTAAAATAAATCACACCGGGGAGCCAGTGGCAAGCACAGCCAGCCATTTTTAAACCATGGAACATCTACAGAAAGGAAAGTAAAATAAAAAAGGGAGGGGTGGTTCAGTCAACGTAGGAAAGGAATTTAAACAAATGCTATTCTAAATTGGCAAATGGGAGGGCTAACTGACCAACTGGGTCACGTCGTCAGGCTGAGGATTCATTCACTATCTAGGGCCTCGGTTCATTGGACTGCATTTACATTACAACTGTAGCAACCATGTAAAGCGGTTTCATTTCGCACTGACACAAAGGAGTTATGGAATCTAAAATCAGGGTCCCAGTTGACTCTGGAGTGAGACTACTTGGTCTAAGATGCCCCACTGACCCTATAGTTGCAGCCTTCATCTTACTTCCTTAGAACTCTGCTGAAGTTACTGGAGAGAAGTCTGGCAGTATTCTCAAAATAGCCTCCAATTTTCCTTCCCCTCTTGTTGAGTGGTTCCTGCTCTCTGCGGCAGCATGAATGACAGTCAACTCAGTGGCGTGGGATTCAAATCTACCCCCTGCTACCATGGCATTGGATGTCGGTGCTCTAGTAGATGGGTCACCATGCTGTCTGAACATACTGAGGAAAAGCAAATTTCAGCCAGTGAATTTTGTAGTGTGCAGCTATATTTGAGAACAATGTGGATCCTTAATTCACATTCTTCAAATACACACAATTTTCTACATTTATGCAGAAATGTTACTGTCCTCAAACCGGTTAATCGTGATTTTTTTTTCCATAATCAGAAAAGCAGAATTATCAAAGCATGCAAACAATATGGCATTTAAATCTAACGAGATTATACTCTAATGGGTGTGTTTACCTTTCGAACCAACTGGTTCCAAATTCCCATTTGCATCCAGCACAGTGCTAAATTTCTGATCAGTAGGTCCCTGTGGCACTTTTGTATCCAAAGAAATGGTGTCAGCCTTCTCATCCCCAAGAAAAAAATCTTCATTTTTGCCATTTGCTTTGCTGCCCAATGCATTATCTTCCATCACCCAGGCATCTACCTTCAACACATCCACAAATGAAGTCTTCCCATTTGATAGAAACTGATCCTCTGAATCTGACGAACTGTTCACCATATAATCAGCAGGTTCCTCAACTATACTGAGCAGTACTTCCTGGTTTTGGGAATACCCAAGTGCATCACTAGGTTTGGATAAGAATTCCAACGTCTTTTTGGCTCCTTTGGGTCCATCACCTTCATTGAGTGCAGTTGGACTTTCCAATGCCACGGGAAACCAAGGAGGCTCTTCATCCGATATGCATCTGGACAATAACTCTTCATCTTGAGAAGCTTCTTTCTTTAAATCCACTAATGATTGGATTTCTGTTGGCAAAATGTGGTCCTCACCCAAACTGGAATCAGAAGAAGCAGTTTCTAACAATGCATCAACTTGTTTAGACCACTCATCAACACAAGGACATTCCATTTCTAAAATATTTAAAGGTAGCACTTCTGATGTCGTGTCATTCTGTTCATATTCCTCAATGTCATTAAATGAATGAGGTATTTCAGACTCTTCCAGGTTCTGCACAGGCTCTTCCCCTTCAGTCGCTTTCTGGTTTGCTCCTTCACACTCCTTATCTGAATCAAAAAGCAAGTTCATTGAATTTACACACACTTTTTCAAGAAAATCATTTTTAACCTCAAGGCCAACTCCAACATTAGTTTCATCGGTCACATCCAAGTGAGAGACATGAATGTCTGCACTGGGGTCACCATTGTTCAACTCCAACTCCACATCTGCTTTCACTTCCCCTCTCATTTCAATGAGTGGAGGACTTTCATTGCTCAGTTGTATAGCTTGACAATCTGTCACCTGGACATATTCCTCTGTTGGCCCACTTTCATCACACTGGGTATTTTCATCAGTGACCAATTCAATACATTCTTTGGCTTCTACTGGTTTAGTTTCCTCAAATGGACCAGACTCCACCTCTGCTTGATCAACAGTTTTCCCAGAGTCTATTGTATCACTGTCAGGATTACCACTATTTACAATTGTCACAGTGTCCACCATCTCCCCTTGAGGGACATCATCTTTGAGCACATGCTCTTGACTGTAATGCAATTCCTCAGATGATATTGTAGCTTCCTTGTGAACTTTGTCACAGGACAGCCTGATGTTATTACATTCTCCATCAGATGCACTCTGCACAAGGGCACCATTACTGGCTATATTTGCAGAGTCTACTGTTAATCTAGACTCTTTCTGTTGTTCTTTGACCTCTGGGCCGGTACACAAGGCTTCATAACTGACCGCTTTGCCCTCTAGCTTCATCTTACTCAACAAATCTGTAATCTCATCAGTAATAATTGCTTCAGTGACGTTGTCTTCAGTGATATTTTTTTGACCATTAGTAATTTTTGCCTCAGGACACCAGTCATTTAGCTCTTTTTCAGTTGGCATGTTTTCCTGTGGGGTCAATTTCGGAGCAACTAATTCTTCGACAGGTATTTCAGTTAGTGCTTGTGCAATGATGCCGATGGTCTTGGACTCAGAGTCCTCTTCCTTCTCTTCAGTTCTTAAATTTCCAACAGGTTGTGACAGCTTGGGCTGTGAATGAAGGGACGGCACGTAAAGTGCATCCTATTTCAAAATAAGAGGGGAAAAAACGCAATGAATATTTGTACTATTTAGATAAACACATTGATATGTTGAGATATACAAGTGTATTAACACTTATCACCAGACTCATTTACCATATTGGTACCAGTACAATCTCACTTAAGTTAGCACATTTCTCATGGGACACTCAGGCTGTTTTTATATTACATGTGGTGCATCTGCGCAAAGTAGTTTTGCTTCGCTTCACACCAATGCTAAAATTATAGTCTAAATCTGGTGATCAGACTCCAGGGAGTTTCAATCTACTTCACTCAGGAATCAGGTTGGCCCCCAACTCTGGATCTACATTACAACTTTAGTGAGAGAAGCAGAAAGCACTTCACACAGTTCCAGTGTAAATACAGCATTAATTCATTGCCTCAATTTGCTCCCACCACCAGTGATAGACCTGTCACTGCCAGTGCTTCCCCCCACCCAGTGTTATGCACTTCGAAGAGTTAGCACAGGCATGATGGGCCAAATGACCTCCTTCTGTGCTGCATCATTCTATGATTCAATGATTTCAAGATGCTTTCTCGAGACACAACCCAAACTTGAAAGAACCAAACCAGTAACTTCTCCTGAGTGTTTTCATTGTTCAAATTATCATGGAAATTTCACCTCTCCCCCACTCCCAATATCACAATCAAGGATACCATTTTAGACTAATGTACTGTATTTATTATTAGGCCATTATGTAATCCTATTCAACCCAACACCAGTCATAAAACCACAATTGTCATCCTGGTTAAAAAGGACATCTGGCTGTTCTAGTTCGCCACACGATAAATAATGATAATTATGAAAAACACAACATAATTAGCATCGCCTTAGACATATCAACCAATATCCCAATTGTGACGATAGATTACACTTGGACATCTAAAACCCATTAAGTATAGTACCATCTGTTTTGCCCCTTATTGTAATTGCAAACCATGGTTCTTGGTAATTATACCTGATCAGCATATCAACATGACCAAAACAAGGACATTTTAAGAATAAACAACAGGGGCAAAGGTAAACAATGAGCTCAATAAGATTAACTATTACACTTTGAGAAACAATTTTTCAGCCTTGATGGTTCAGCTCACAATTGTACTGTGCAGAGTGGAACTGATCCACTACAGACCAGTATTCCAGGTTTGATCACTAGCCTATGCTGAGCTACTTCTCAGCCAAGGCCAAAGAAGAAGCATTACAATCTGCTTCAGCACCCCTGGGATAGAGAAAAGGGAATGAAGGTGGGGGAAAATCATCCAGGACTCCTGCTGCCGAGTAATGTTGTGATCTCTGCTGGGGAGTCTGCACTGGGTGGCAACTCATTTGCCTTCTCCGATGTCAAGTGATATGCCAACACTTTTTGTCTAGGTTCACATAGTATGACCTTGTGTGGCAAGGTGGCGAAGCTGGCAACCATGGGACTGTTCCCCAGCATGAGTTAGCATCTTAAGGAGAGGAAGGAAGAAAACAAACTGGGAGGAAAACTAAGACATAGTCCTGATGGTGATAGATCTATTTCAAAATTGAATTCTTATTCTCAGGTTAACAAAAGAAACTTGATTTATTCAACTGTTATATAACATCATTCAATGGATTATTAAGATATCAAGTCATCTTCATACTGATATACAAATATCATTTGTGCTAACTAACAATTTCACAATGGCAGCTTAATTATTCAGAATTATTGCATAAGTAATATTCACAATGGCGAATAATTGATATTAACAGCATCTTGCTAATTAACAGGAAGATGCGAGTAATTCTAGAAAGTTATTCAATGGATGATTGAGATTGATTGCTATGATCAGTCAACTCCATTATCATTGTATCAGGCAACTGCGAGCTGGAGAAGGCAAACTAGACGCACCTTGGTCTTTTCTCGTCTACCAATTACTATGTTCCAATGACTAATTTTAAAAGATAGATACTAATCAAATTAGTTATGCAGCTATTTTATCAGATTTACCCTCATTTATTCCTAAATGACAGTTATAGAATAATTTATAATGAGCGTGTTTTTGTATGTAATTATGTTGCATGTTTAATACAATTGGTTTTTTTTTACACTTCGTGTCCTTTGTGGGTAAAAGTTTTATTTTTTAAGTTTACAAAACAAAATGACAGAAAGGGCCAATTGGTTCTTACCATTTCGCGTCTGTGTGACTGAATGTGCCTCTGCATTTCACTGATGTTGTGTTCCATGCTGTTGAGCTCTGCTCCCTGGGGGTTACTGATTGTGTACGTGTAAATGTTCAAGTGCTGTTGGTATCGCAAAGAACAGTCTTCCGAGGATACGATCGGTGTTACATCAGCCTGCAAAGCTGCAGCAGGATTTCGCCTAAAACAGAAGGAGCAGCAGCAGTTAAACATGTTAAAATATTAACTTTTGCATGATTGAAATAACTTTGAACAGGTAATAAGCTCGTGCTCCAACACGAGGTGGTACAGAGCAGTTAAGACAAGAGTTCGGGCCTGGAGGCCGCTACTGCGTACAGCTGTCTTCTCTCATCGATGCTGCTGTGGGGTGGTGCCTAGCAAGCACCAGCTGCTTCCGCTGAAGGGGGTGGGGGGGGTGGGGTGAAGGGAACATCCAAGATGAATTATCACCAAGCTGCTTCTACACACCTCCTAGAGGGCTCCATCCACCCACCCAATTACAGTTGGTACATTGTGTCGAGACAAGAACAGGGAACGGAAAATAAGTTTAAAGCAAAATATAGGTGCACGTTGTCACCAATAAAGATAGCCTTGAAATGTTATTTTCAACCAGATGTGCCACTCCCTCTCTGGCAGTCTAATTAGCCAATGCCACTTATGATGGCTTTCCAGCTAAGGGATAGAAGATTGACACCTCTATCAATATGTAGCATCAGCTTGGCCCAGTGGTAGCACTCCCGCCCGAGTCAGAAGTTTGTGGGCTCAAGCCCAACTCCGGGACTTGAGTATCTAACCCAGGCTGACACTTACAGGCAGCATCGAGGGAGAGTTGCATTGTCAGAGGCATCGTCTTTCAGATGAGATGTTCAACAGAGGCCTTGCCTGCCTGTTCAAGAGGGCATAAAAGATCCAATGGCATTATTCAAAGAGGAGCAGAGTATTCTCTTGGCCACCATTCCTCCCTCAACAAACATCGCCAAAGCGGATTGATTGACCATTCATCTCATGTGCGATATGTAGAAACTTATTGTGCGCGCATTGGCTGTCACCAATACATAAAAGCGACTATAAAAATAATTCATTAGTTGTAAAGTATTTTCGGATGTCCTGTAGATGAGATAAGACACTATATAAATGCCAGCATGCTCTTTCTTCCTACATCCTTGAAAAATAATCCTCCTCCTTTCAGTTTTAAGCAATAGTCCCATATACTAAATATCTGCATTCAAGAAAATATAAAGGATCACGACACTGGTTGTAAAGCTATACCACACCCCATTCTCTCCCCCTGCGGGTCCCCACCCCCATGCTTGAGGGTGTCTTTAAACTCTTATTTTGGGAGTTGCTTTGAAATGTTCTCCAATTTATCATTAACCACATCCTTAATGACAATTCAAAGCATTCTGCTTACTCCTGAAACCTATCTGTAAACTAATGAAAGGCACTTTATAGGAACGCCCTATGTCGAGAGCAAAAACATCTGGAAACTAATTGGTGCCTGATCCAGTGTGCCTTTTAAACAGATATTCCATTCCTATTAAGAGGATGTCCAGCCCAATTACCTGGCTTCTATCAGACTCTGCAAACATTTACATCCAGGTCACTATACCCCTTTTGTTGACGCCGGCCAGCTGTGCATCAACACATTCAAACACACCAGTTGGTTCGGGCAAGAATTTGGCTGCATTCAGAGATTTTCTATTTAACGTGCATTGTCATGTGAAGCGTATTTATATATTCTGATGTACGACAGATGGTGTGTGTATGTGTACATACAGTGCCCATAAATCTGTGGATTTGGAAAAGTTAATTCAGGCAGACAACTTAATGACAACCAGAACCATTGTGGATCACTGATCGATGTAAGAATGGTGACCGCGGAGATATGGATCTAAACCGAAGTCTCAGCGCGGCTATAGTCTCTTAGCTAATAATGTTTTATAATTCATTTTGTTAAAAATTTATCACTATATATTAATTTTTAGTTGAGAGCTTTTATTAGCTATTAGGAGAGAAGAGGGCTCACTGCAGTATATCTACTCTTCCTCCCCAATCCATTGAAAGCGGGAGTGCAGGTGCAGCTATGAAAGTGATGCGTCCTGGTTATCACTCATTCTCAATCAGTAACAGAATGCAGCAATATGTCCATAATGAGAACTGGGTAGCACAGCAGATTAGCATAACAGCCTTTCATCTCTGGAATGCAAGTCTTAATCCAATCCTCGCTCATGGGATTGAAGAATCTACCATCTGCTGGGATTAAGGGTCTTTTATGTAGTGAGGTTGGGCAGTCTCAACCCAGTTCCTGGTCAGCACTGGTTCACAGCATAAAACTGACCATAATTTGTCAGTCTTACTCAAAGCCCACAAGAATGGCTGATGTGCAAAACTAGGATATCAGAAAGGAACAGTAGGGGTTGCTCTCCTTCACTGGGGAGAGGGGGCAGAGTTTAAGGCCCACTGTTGGAGCACAGCAGAGGCAGTTTTACACTGCAGCCAGCCAATGCTTAGTCTGTTAAACAGCTTTGCACAGAACTGCCTCTTAGTGTCCGAGGAATCCCCAAGTGGCTCGCTAGGCAAGTATATCACATGGTGTTAGAATGAACCCCAATCAAGGGTAAAAATAAACACAATTCCATATATTTAAATGAGTTTTTAAAACCATGTCTTGATATGATACTAACAGTTTATTAAAAATTATTTGTTCTCAGGGATGTGGGTGGCACTGACAAGGCTGAGTTTATTGCCCTAAGAAAGTGGTGGTGGGTCACCTCCTGCATAGCAATTGTTTGTCTTGCTGGGCCATTTCAGAGTACGTTAAGAATCAACGCGTCATGTACAGGCCAGGCAAAAGTGAAGGGACAGTTTCCCTCTAGACAATCTGGCAGCTTTCATGGCCATTTATCCTGGCACTTGTCCACAAATTATCAGATTTATTGAATTCAATTTCATAACTTGCCATGGTAGGATGTGAACTCTCAACCTCTAGGTCACAAGTCCAGCATTAACAAACACCACACTACTACACCTACAGGTCAGGACGTTCCTGAGCTTCACCCTTGGTCTGGGCTGATGCAGTTGGTCTCAGTCAAGGAAGGGATCGGGATGCTGCAACTTGCTGCCACACATCTGGACTAGGGAGGAGGGGAAAACAGGCATGGTTCCCACTCCAGTCAGCCTTGTGGGACGTGCATGTTTGCAGCTATTGGGCTCAGGCAGGATTGGGCACAGATGGGATGCCTCCACAGCTGAATTGATGGACACGTACTGCCTGGACTCATTCGTGAAGAATGCCCACTTGGGCAAAGCACTGGTGGGACAGTGGCATTCATGGAATCATAAAGCATCAGTCAAGTCTTCAGGAGAGGATACAGGGAGGAAAACTGAAAAGAATAACTTGGAGAAAATGTAAACAATCACCTGAATTCAGTCCCAAGTGCTGCTATTTCAATTATTACAGCACCAGCTCCCGAAAAAGAATATTGTCTCTCACTGTTACACACAGCATGTTAGATATTGGTTTAATAATGCACAATATTAGATATATTATATAGAAAGTCTGACATCTAGTGAGCATGTGAAACATCAAAGTGTCACACATTGCCACAGATGCAAAACAATCTTTAAATAAAAACCAGTCATTTCAATGCTGATTTCTTCGGACCTGAAGCCTGAAATTTACAAGCAGCTACAATCGCTCTCTAATGGATTTCAGGGCTTATAAGCAGCTACAATTATCTAGATTTGCCCATTTAGACCTCTTCTCCACAAGTAGCACTTAAGCAGTGACCTTAAAGTAAGAGGGTAAGTCAAACACAGTTTCACCTTAGCAACTAAACATCACAGGCTACCTATGAGCAATGTCATGGGTGATCAGCTGGTCTTCTCTGAAATGAGTCGCATCCTATGCAGAAAAATCTACACTCCAAATATCTTGAATTCTCCCCTCGAGAAAGCACTTCAATTCAAAACACAAACCAAGAACCATCTTACTTTAGCACCACAATAGAACATGGTTACAGTTTTCAATTTCTCAATGTTAACTATTAAGTGAGAGGTACAATAAATGCAGACTGACCCTACTGCCTATCAAAATCAGCCTACAAAATCCCAGCACGTAAATCTATCAAAAATTAGCAGCATTTTGGTCAATAATAAGACTGGCGATCAGATGCATTGTAATTATAATTGATATACCCCTGTGCAGACTTCCCACGTTAAAGAAAGAAAGACTTGCATTTATATAGCATCTTTCACAACCTCAGGATGTCCCAAAGCCTTTTACTTTTCCCTTCTGACTCTGTAATTCGATTATGAAGTACTTTTGAAGTGTAGTCACCATTGTAATGTAGGAAACTCAGCAGCCACTTTGCACACAGCAAGCTCCCACAAACAGCAATGAGATAATGACCAGATAATCTGTTTTAGTGATGTTGGTTGAGGGATAAATATTGGCCAGGACACCGCGGAGAACTCCCCTGCTCTTTTTCGAAATAGTGCCATGGGATCTTTTCCAACCACCTGAGGGGGCAGACAGGGCCTCGGTTTAACATCTCATCTGAAAGACGGCAGCACTCCCTCAGTACTGCACTGGAAGCGTTGGCCTAAATTTTGTGTTCAAGTCGCTAGAGTGGGACTTGAACCTTCTGACTCAGAGGCAAGAATTACTTTTAAGTGCAGTCACTATAGCTATTGTAGGCATTTCATCCGAAAGACGGCACCACCGACAGTGCAGCACTCCCTCAGTTAGACACCGAGCAACGACTGACGATCCCACTCCAGGTCTCGAATACATAACCTAGGCCAATACCTCAATGCAGTATTGAAGAAGTGCTGCATTTTCGGAGATGCTGTCTTTTGGACGAAACGTTAAACATGCCCTGTCTGCCCCCTCAGATGGATGTAAAAGATCCCACTGTCCCAATTAAAGAATAGAGTAGGGAATTCTCCCAGCGTCCTGGCCAATATTCCTCTCAACCAACACCACATTGGCCATTCAGCTCATTTGTTGTCTGCGGGATCTTGCCTGTAAATTGACTGGCACATTTGCCTACATATCTATTGTGACTGCACTTAAAAGTAACTCATTGGATGTGAAGTGCTTTAGGATGCCCTGAAGACGTAATAAGGTGCTGTACAAATGCAAGTTCTATTGTTCTTTCTGGTTATATATTTTCCTTTTCAGATGCTAACACGCCTACTCAGTATTTTCTGTTTTATTGCAAATTCCTGCAATTGCAGTTTTTGACTTAGCCAGATTCTACCTTCGCAATAACCTTGGGCCAGAAATCGCACAGAGCGGCGAGGCAACACTCACTGCAGCTCCTGCGAATTTAATTAACGAAAATACTTACTGCAGGCTCTGTGGCATCGAATTGCTTGAATTTGAACTTTAAACAAAATGTGCGCTATCAACCCAGCCTCTGAGCAGCCTGAGTTGCTGCGCGGCTGGAAATGTCTGTGAGGGGAAGACACACCCACAAAATCTGTCAGGAAGAGAAGTCCCGCCCACAGATTCAGGCTGCATTGCTCAAGCAGGCGAGCAGACTTCATTCATTTAAAGTTAGCATTCTGGATATCATTGTAAATAAAAATTTTAATTTTTTTTAATAAAATGCCAAAGAAATAATCGAATTAGAGTCAGAAGGGAAAAGTAAAATAATTAAATTTTTAAAAAATGTTTCAATGACCAAAAACTATTAAAATAAGGATATGAGACTCCACATTTTTGTAAGTTAATTTTTACTTGTTTGGCAGTCATTAAGACTAACCGCGCTTTTAAAACTTAGTTTAGACCTGGTATTTTTAAACGTACCTGTTTGGTGGCATAATTAGTTACTTTCCAGCTGGGCAGATAAGCAAGTTGGCGCTTTTTCAATGATTTCTCTGATTGCAGCATGCAATGTCCCTTTAATTCGAAGCTGTCATATCGCCGGCGAACCACAAGGAGCAAGTTCATGATTTCTGCGTTTTACTGCACATGTGCAAACACGGGAACCTGCTCCTTCAATTCACCATTGGAAACAGAGAGCGCTGTTGAGCTCCTCCGTTATTTCGGGAGCAATTTCTGGCCCCTCAACACTTCACAGTAAACAGCTTTCTTGGTAGTTGAAGACAGCTCTCGTGCTGGGCTTGTGGTTCTAGCTTCCGCCCAGGGCTGCCTACCTGTAGCAAATTGTGCAGCTGCACCAGAAACTCTACACGCAACACTTTTTATGAATCTGCAACCCGATATTTCAGACTTCACATCACGTGGTCCTACCGACTCCAGCTCCAAAATATCTCATTACCTTGCTTATTATACCCTGCACCTGTAGTTTGACACCAGCCCTGTATAGTGCTGTTAATAACAGTCTTGAACAGAAGCAGATGCATCCTTCCATCCCATTCACACAAAAATGTAAAACAATAATTAATGCATTGCTTAGAGACTGAATTGAAAGGGTGAAGGGTCACTAGACACAAAGGCGACAAGGGAATAATCATGTTTTTTTTTCGAACTCACTAAGCAGGTTTTTACAGAACTAAGAACTGGTGACATTAATTGGCTTCAATTTATAGCAACAGTTGTCTAATCCAGAAAGCACACTAAACCCTTTGCACGGGCAAGACAACGGATAACCATTTTTGGAAGCAGCAAGCACTTACTGCGTTAGAAGCTCCTCTAGACCATGGCAGCCCCTCTGTGCTGCGAGATTAATGGGCGTGGCCCCATCAAGGTTGGCAATACCAAGAGCTTCTTGTCCACCTGGCTGCTGCAACAGGAATGAGGCTAGCCTCGACAAACCCAGTCTCGCTGCAAAATGCATTAACGTTTCCCGAGGGATGAAAGCTGAAAGAAAACAAATGCACGCAAGATCAGTATCTGTTTCACTTTAGCTGCGTGGCCTAGATAAAAGAACAAACTTACATTTAGGTAATGCCTTATCACATCCTCAGGACATTGCAAAGCACTTTCAAACCAATGGATTATTTTTGAATTACAGTGCTATGTGGGCAAACTTGGCTGTCCATTTGTGCACAGCAAGATTCCACGAACAGCAAATGATGTTGATTGAGGGAGGAATACTTGCCAGGATATCAGGAGGACACCCTGTTCTTCTTTGAATACTGCCATGAGATCTATTATATCCCCGAGAATGGCAGATGGGACCTCAATTTAACACAAGACAGCATCTCTGACAATGCGGCACTCCCTCAGTATCAGCCTAGATTTGTGCGTCAAATCTGCAGTAAGGCTGAAACCCATGACCTTCTGACTAGAGAGGAGAGAGTACATTACCAAAGGACCCGCACTGCCACTTAAGGTTATCCAGGATTGTACTTAAAGAAACAGGAACCGTTTCATCTATTTTGGGAGTCAAAAGGAAACGATTTTCAAGAGGAAATGGTTTTCCAAAGAAAAGGAGTGTCAGATTGGAGTGTACTGTTTGCATCACCAGATGGGTACAATTTTTTTTTACTCCTCCTCTCCTGCACTCATGAGTTTTTTGAGGTATGATATCATGTACACCAGCAAACCTTTTGTTCCCTAGTCCAGTGGCTATTCTTCATGAGGTTGGACAGGCTATTCAACAATAGTGGATCTCACAGCCCAATCTGACCGTCTTCACCTGATGTCCACACACATGCAATTTACATCAACGGTCTCTACATAGCGATCAGGAGCAGGAACCCTGACTGATCTCCCCCCCGCCCCTTCTCTACGTCAGGGCACTGAGGACAATTGCAGCATTCTCTACAGCCGCTCTGGCTGAGATTAGCTAACACAGATTGGGAATCATAACTGGTACCTTCTGGTCTGCATGGCTTAGCACTATGGTTGTATGGCCCTTCATACCAGGGCATCAGGTGGGCCCTTGAGAGACTGGTGCCCAGAATGATTATTTCCAGTTTCAGTTGAGCCATAACTTTTATGGACTGAATCAACAGGCAGTACACTGCAGCCTGCTTAAATGAATAATTTATTTGACAATGAAACACTATCGCTTTAAGTAGGCTCTTCTCCTAAGTGACTTCCCCAGCCCTTGGTGAATGGGGAGAATGCGGAGTCAGGCGGTTCAGCTCTTCTACAAAAGGATCTCTTCCCTTCCCTGCAGATGAAGTCACTGGCTTGTGCTCAGGTACAGCTCCATGGGTGCCAACTCCTTTCTGGTGCCTCCTTGAAGTGGCCATTTTGCATGTCCTCATATCCACAGTGAATGTTGGCAAGATATTTAACTATAGGGGGCATCTCAGCTGACCCTGCTCCTGTTCCCATTCCACACAAGCACTTTCTAGCACAAGTCGCTGGACAGTGACCAAGATCAACAAACCTGGCACATATTTATCTACTCAATCCCAGGGGCACCACCTCCAATTGTAGCAGCCCTAACTCACCAGAGCTATGAGGTGAGATGGGGAGATCACCAGACAACCTTAAATGTAGACTGTGATGGCGCAGGAAGAGTATAGCTGTCCACTGTTAATTGGGCTCACCTCAATACATTTTGTTTACCCTAAATGCAAATATTTGTGAAACATACACTTAATTATCAGAAAACAAAGCACAAAGTTGTGTTGAAGTTTATTTAAGTTGTCGCCGTTAATGGACCCACAGACGCATTGACAAAAAAAACACTCCTAGGCACTCCTGCCACAAAAGAATGGACCATCCTAAGTCCATACTCCTATTCTCCAAACCCTGGAGCTGAATCCACTCTAGGACAATTTGCCAATGTCACAGTCATTAAGTAAACCTTGAAGCAAACTGGATAACCTCTAACAGACAAATGAGAGCAAGGACCACCAAAATCAGACCAGCAAAAGTGTCTTTCTCACTCCTGTCTTACAGCATTATTTTAGATTCAAGCAAAACTAGCGCTGTATCCTAAACAGCACTGTAAAATACAAGCTTTCAATCGGTTGTCTCCAGATACCAGGGAGGTCCCATCATCACATTTTTGTACTTTGAAAATCACAGCTATAAAACAGCACAATGTATCGCAAGACAGCTGTATTGACAATTCTATTGTAGCTATGTGGGAGTTAATCTCAAACCCAGCATTGTCCCTCAACGTAATCGCTGATAAATCTTTAACAAAACATAAACATAAAAACAGAGGCTCTCTATTAACTTCACCAAACTCCTATTTCGAGTGCACTATCACGTAACGATCATAGATGGGACAAAAAGTCAAACAGCTTTTGCGGGTTTGTTAATCCTCTCAAGGGCAGACTGAGAAATCCTCTCTGTCTCACTATTACCATATCACACTCCCAAAAGCAGCAGTGCTGGATTACTAGTTTTGCCTTTTGCATACGAGCATATGGTTGGATTAAGCGCTCGTATGCAGAAATTAATCCGCACACAGGAAGAGTCGGAATAGAAGGCTCTTTTGAGGAGGACAAATTTTTTTTTAAAAACGTGATTTGACCAAAAAAAATATTGGGTGCACAAAACTGAAATCAAATATTTCCAGAATGCAGTGAAAGAGAGAGGAGTTGTTGCAATTACACTGGAGGACAGCCCTTCCCAATTGTGTTCTTTTTTCTCTTCTCCTGCAGATAGTGATTCATGCACCAATGCGTTTCCACAGACTCTTGAAGCCCTTTATTACCTCACTTGAGGAAGCGTTCATGTCCGAGCCTCAACAGCAATCACTGGTACCATTACCTACAAACTAAGTTCAGACAAACTGTTGGGATTCAGTGCCAGGGGTTTACCCAACACTGAATAGGGACAAAATTGCTGAAGCAACTAGTTTTACAGACCGATGGAAAGTCAAATCAAGCCCAGTTACCACTGGAATTGAACAAAGTTGGCTGCATTAGCAAACTGAGTCATGCAAGTGAGGTTATTGAAAAATAAATATGGATGAGTGCGACCATTTGGCCTTCCTAGCTCATTCAGAAAGCAGCTTCAGTGCCCCCATCGTATCATCCAACAGTTTGTTAAATGATTCCAGCTTTTATTTCCACTGCCCGACACAATACGTCCATTCCATGTGTCAAAATGTATTGTGAGGTGAGCCCAATTAACAGTGGACAGCTACACTCTTGACATCTGAGCGAATTGCAGTACTCTTCCTGCGCCATCATAGCCTACATTTAAGGTTGTCTGGTGATCTCCCCATCTCACCTCGTGGCTCTGCTGAGTTATAGCTGCTACAATTGGAGGTGGTGCCTCTGGGATTGAGGGGGCAAAAATGTGCCAGATTTGCTGATCTTGGCCATTGTCCAGCAACTCTTTGAACGACGAGCTAAATGTTATTGATCATAAATTTGCCCTTCATCGGTTTGAACCTCTGTCCCCTTGTATGGTTTTAATTTGAAGTAGTGCTCCAGATTGACCTCAACTATGCTATATAATATTTTATGCTACAACCACAACATCCCACACACAGTATTGACCACTTAGTGTGTTTTCTTTAGTGGTGAAGTTTGAGGAATATGCCTCACCTCATGCAAGCAACACGAATCACAAGTTTATGTGATTACAGAGGGAAAATTGCTTTCCCTTTGAACTGTTCAAGAAGTTATTGCCCCTTCAGTCATGAGTGATTCATTTTAACTGACAACAGACACGTGGCATATAAAAAAACCTGAAAGATACGAGAAATCTGAAATCAACAGAAAATTATGAAAATACAAAGCAGCTTTGTTAACTCATCTTTACTCACTACAGATGCTGATGGACCTGCTGCATATTTTCAGCATTTTCTATTTTTGTTACAGCATATGCTCACGTAGAATGTACAGCACAGGAACAGGCCATTCAGCCCACCAGGTCCATGCCGGTATTTATGCTCCACATGAGCCTCCTCCTTCCCTACTTCATCGAACCCGAGCTTGTCCAAGGCTCGACATCTGACAGTCAAGCCGCAATGGAATTCCTACCCAATTGCTGGTGTGATTTCCCCTTTGACACCACAACGATGTGACATTTGGAGAAGGGCAATGCATTGCCAAGCTCCAATCTACACAAACAAGAAAAGCAAAGAGCAAGGAAATGTTTGCCAAGGAATAATTGTATTCTGCTGTTCATTTTGTTAGTCTCAGAATCCAGTTCACTATTCTGGAATAAGATCAATTTTAGTGGTTAAACGTGTACTTTACCCTAACAGTTGTCTCAAAACTATTTCCCTCTAATACCTCGACACCAGATTGTCTTGAGGATGAATTGTGTGGGAAGGGTTTGAGTCTTACATCGTTACATAGAGTCTACTGCACAGAAACAGGCTATTTGGCCCAACTAGTCTATGCTGGTGTTTAAGCGCCACAAAAGCTTCCTCCAACCTCCCTTCATTTAACCCTATCAGCGTATCCTTCTATTCCTTTCTCTCTCGTGCTTATCCAGTTTCCCCTCAAATGCATCTATGCTATTCGCTTTAACTACTCCTTGTGGTTGGGAGTTCCACGTTCTTACCACTCTTTGGGTAAAGAAGCTTCTCCTGAATTGCCTATTGGATTTATTAGTGGATATATTTATGATCTCCAGTTTTAGACTTCCTTATAAGTGGAGTTATTTTCTCTACGTCGACCCTATCAAACCTGTTTAAAATCTTAAAGACCTTTATCGGGCCACCCCATAGCCTTCTCTTTTCTAGAGAAAAAAGCCTCAGCCTGTTCAGCCTTTCCTGATAAGTATATCATCTCATTTCTTACATCATCCTTGTGAACCTTTTACGCGCCTTCTCCAATGTCTCTATATCCTTTTTATAATATGGAGACCAGAACTGTGCACAGTGTGCTCTAATCAAGGTTCTGTACAAGTTTAACATAACTTCTCTGCTTTTCAATTCTATCCCTCTAGAAACTAAGTTTGTGTTTGGTTCGCTATTTTTATGGCCTTATTAACCTTCTTCGTCACTTTTAGCGATTTGTGTTTCTGTAGCCCTAGATCCCTTTGTTCCTCTACCCCATTTAGACTATTATCCAAGCAGTATGTGGCCTCCTTATTCTTCCTACCAATATACACCACCTCACACATATCTATGTTGAAGCTAATTTGTCAATTCCACGCCCATTCTACAAGTTTATTAATGTCTTGTCAGCACAGATCAATGCCACCAATGTTCAATCTATACCTATACCCTTCATCTCCAACATTTGCGTCCTATTCTCTCGTTGCATGGTGGTGAAACGAAGATGAGGAAGAGTAGAGGTCGCTAATTTTTTTTAATTGAAGGTATACTGTAACACACTGAACAACCGAGGCCTGTGCCTGAAGTTCCCTACATGGAGCTCCTTTTGCTAGAGAATAAGAAAAGGAAAGGAAACAGCACTGAACCCCAGCTTGCTCAATCTTCCACAGCCGGAGGCACATGGAGCAACCAGTTTGCAGAAGGTCACTGGTGAAAGGGAGACAGAGTATCACTAACCTAATGCATAATCTAGCAGCCCCTGGTTTCCCAAGATGCGTTTCCAAGATGCAAGGGCTGTTTCTCCCCAATTTAAAAAGTACAGTCCCCACTGCTTATAGGAGGCTCGTTCATGCGGCCTGCTATACACGATGGCCGCTGTACGATTTATTCAGATACACTGGTGACCCGAGCCCTTGGATGGTTTGCATGGGAACCAATGATGTCTGAGGTGATCTACTAGTGCTTCTCGCAGAGAGACGATTGAAGATTTGCACCTGTCCCGGGATTACCAAGCCCGTGTTCCGGAGGAGTCTGCTTACAAAGCCCACGACAGTCGCGATCTCCACGGTCATATCAGTCCGACCGAAAGAGCTGTTGGTGAACCACACCCAGCAGGCTTACGGCAGCTTCATTAATGCGGATGGAAATATAAAAATACCGAGATTTAATCTTGTGTTTTATTGCGAGTCTGTATACAATTCGCTCAGAGCTTCCACTTTGCCAGCATCTTTTCCCGGACGACTCGCTCCGAGTCTATAACATGCTAGCGAGAGAGGACAGTTAAAGTGTTTGCAGACAGGAGCAGGATTCATATAGTAATGACAAAAGAAAGCATTAAGAAAACTGTCCATCAGCTAGATTAATGCTGCCTGCAATATTTACTGGGACGTGGGGAAAGACCAAAATGGGTCCATCGGACTACAGCAGAGAGGCAATTCTGTGATAAATTGATTAAACGTTACCAATTTAAGTTAACACCATAATTAATACTTTCCCTTGGCATTGACTCGGAGTTAAATGATAGATCAGAAAAGAGTAACAATCTTAATTTAATCAGATGTCGGTGATTGACGGATTTGTACGTACAGTTGTTTCTGCCCCAAATAAATGGCTATAACTGGCAAATATGGAACTGACATTAATGCAAGTGGCTAATGGTTATCGCTTTTTGGCCAATATAAAAGCGACTGCCTGTTTTAAACATGGACATTAAGTGGTGGAGACTGTACTACAATTTCATGAAGAACCTAAGGGTATTTAAGAAGGTGCATGGAAAGAGAAAGGGTCATTTGACTCATCAGTCCTTGACCTTCCACTGTCCAAATACAATCATCTTCATCACTGACTCGATCCAAACCTATTTTTCCCCACCCAATTTTTAAAGTAAAATGTTACTGATTTTTTTTTTAAAAAGATGGAACCAACTTGAGAAACGGAGGGAAATAGTTTTAGAGCTCGCAATTTAAAATGAGTTAAGTTTGACACAAAAAAAACCTTCGATCAAATATCTAAGAGGGATTTTAAAACATGTACAGAAAGAACTTGCCTTAGATACAGTCCATTCCCTCACACCCTCATTTTGTCCAAAAACACATCACATCTAATCAATTATTTTTTGAAGTGTTATGCAGGCAAACAGGGCAACAAATTTTTCAAATGGCAAGATCCCACAAACAGCAAATGAGATGAAGGACCAATAAAAAGGAAAGAGTATGGAAAACGAGCAGGAAAGTGGGGTTGGTTAGCTCCGAGCAAGAAATCGCACCAGCGGAGGCACAAATGGTGGCCTTCTGTGCTGAAATCTCCATGAACATTTCTTTTGGTAAAAAAAAGGGAGAGAAGAGAAGGGAACTGCAGTAATTAATTTGCAGTCCACTTTCATCAATTGACTGGGGATGAAGAGCGAGCGCCTGTATCCAGCCTGTGACAGATACAAGGGGCAGCATTGTTCAATGTTTCAAAAGGGGATGTTCATCACAAATTCCCAACAATTAACCCTTCAATTCTTAACCCATTGAGCTGCACAGAAGCATTTTCGCATACATGCTCAAAAAGTGCACACGCACACACACATCATTGCATGGTCTCTGGATCACCGAAGGTGGCAATTTCTATTATTCTACATTACTCATTAACAAATCTACAGAAATCTAGCACATTTGTCACACAATTGAATGCCTTGTGGGGTAAGTATCATTGCAATATTTCAAGTTGCTGGACCCTCAATGTTGGAAAAGTACTAAGTGCAGATACATTATGGGGTTGTCTTTTTTTTAATTCATTCATGGGATATGGGCGTCGCTGGCGAGGCCAGCATTTATTGCCCATCCCTAATCGCCCTAGAGAAGGTGGTGGTGAGCCACCTTCTTGAACCACTGCAGTCCGTGTGGTGAAGTTTCTCCCACAGTGCTGTCAGGAAGGGACTTCCAGGATTTTGACCCAGCGACGATGAAGGAACGGCGATATATTTCCAAGTCGGGATGGTGTGTGACTTGGAGGGGAACGTGCAGGTGGTGGTGTTCCCATGCGTCTGCTGCCCTTGTCCTTCAAGGTGGTAGAGGTCACGGGTTTGGGAGGTGCTGTCGAAGAAGCCTTGGCGAGTTGCTGCAGTGCATCTTGTAGATGGTACACACTGCAGCCATAGTGCGTCGGTAATGGAGGGAGTGAATGTTTAGGGTGGTGGATGGGGTGCCAATCAAGGAGGCTGCTTTGTCCTGGATGGTGTTGAGCTTCTTGAGATTGTTGGAGCTGCACTCATCCAGGCAAGTGGAGAGTATCCCATCACACTCCTGACTTATGCCCTGCAGATGGTGGAAAGGCTTTGGGGAGTCAGGTGAATCACTCGCCGCAGAATACCCAGCCTCTGAGCTGCTCTTATAGTCATAGTATTTGTGTGACTGGTCAGTAGAGAGTCTGTTATTAATGGTCACTGTAATTTTCCACCATGGCCGCATTGTCTTCCAGAATAATTTCTGTCTGCATTTCTCATGGACGTAGAGTTGACTTGCAAAGTCAAATCATAACCATCACATTCACAGAAAGCAGTGGCTGAAACACTGACTCTACAAAATGCAGAGAATCACACAAGGGAAGAATGATCCTGCGCTGCTGGGAGACCAGGAGCAGCATCATTCTACCACACTGCACGCTGAGGAAAACAGACATTTCTTTTCGTCTTTCATCCTCCTCTCTCCACCCATTTCCCCCATCTAAAAAAGAATATTTATGGACTAGGTACAGAAAGGTCATTGACCCAAGCCACTCTCTTCCAGCCATTAATTTTGCATTGCCTGCATACGTAGTTAGAAACTTTCTGGTCTTCCATTAAATGACTAGGAATCAATCTAGATTCTTGTAAACAATTTTACAACACCAAGTTATAGTCCAGCAATTTTATTTTAAATTCACAAGCTTTCGGAGGCTTCCTCCTTCGTCAGGTGAACGATGTGTTGTAAAATTGTTTACAATTGTCAACCCCAGTCCATCACCGGCATCTCCACATCATAGATTCTTGTAAGCAGATTGTGAGAGGAGGGGGTGGAGAAAAAGGAGGGTTTTCAAACAAGGATATAGGTGCAGGCTTTCCTTCACCTTGAAAAATTAAACCGATAGCTTGTAACTGGTCGCCAATGGAAACAAAGACGCCATTGTTAACCAAGTAAAAGAATATATTATGATTCATAAGCATTAACTCAAGGAGCGCAAAGTAATTTGTTTTGTTTTCATGTGCAGAGGACAAAAGCGGCACTGTTCAACTTATGTGGCGAATAAGCAATCAACCATCAACATTAACTTTCCTCTGGCAGCAAAATCAATCTTCTCATTTCAAAATCAAAATTAATCCCTTGAGAACCAGCGCAGAATAAACTTGTTGCTTATGCGTCTAGCTCAGTTGGTAGCGTTCTTGCCTCTGAGTAAGGTTGTGGGTTCAAGCCCCACTCCGGTATTTGACCACATAATACCGACACTCGAGTGCAGTTGAGGTAGTGCTTTATTGTCAAACGTGCTGGCCTTCAGGTGAGATGTTAAATCGAAGCCCCATCCGCCTGTTGAAGTCGATATAAAACGTTGCGTGGCACCATTTCAAGAATAGGAAATTCTCCTCATGTCCTGACCAACATCTCGTCCCTCAACGAACACCAAAGAGATGAATTGTCATTCATCTCATTGCCGACTAGTGTGATCTTGCCATGAACCATGCCAGAGCAGTTTTTATGGAGTTTGTCCTTTAGTGCTGAGAGCGGTCCCTCATCAGACTCTCTTTTCCATCCCTCTTGTTCAGGTCACTCCAATATTCACATCCCATTATTAGATCACAGGAGCTGCTCCATTTGGTACTTACCTGTATAATGTAAACTCACCATTTCAACATTTGGGATAAAGATTTTTTTTAAAAAGCCCTTCACCACTCCACAAAGCATCTACTTATCCGTACCAACTGCATTTGCAATTTCGGTTGCATTTACGGCAGTGCTCTCATTTCTATAGGAATCCTTTTTAGAAAAGAATCCCAGGCAGAAAACAGGTAAGAAATTCCTGAGATTGCCTGTTCTATGAAAACCCCAGCATCCACAAATCCCAAATGGCCACAAAGATTCCCCGAGTCTCACTGAAAATATACAATGATGGGGATTTTCTTCCAAGAATTTTTAAAAATTGAACTACATACACTGTTTGCTCAGGATCTGGTCGGCAAGGAACAGAGGGATTGGATATATGGTTTAAAAAAAATGGAAGACTGGACTGAATGAAGAGATAAAATGAAAGTGCTCGAAGCAGGGAGGTGTCAGACGCACGGAGGTGGGGAACACACAGAGATGTGGGGCACTGGGGACACACTCAAAACGCACAGGTCACAACCAAAAATAGCAGAAATAACAGAGTACCACCCAAACTAAATTTGGGCTAGCACACTCATACAAACAGCTGAGCAGCGAGAACTCAATGAACTGAAAGCAATTTGAATTTACAATTTCACTTCCTCCCAGTTAGTGACCAAACTACAGTTGGAATTACAAATGTGTTCAGCAAATTTAATTTCTCCTTTATAAACTGGCCAAAAACACTTCAACAGATGCATTAAACAAACATAGTCAGTAACGGAAGTTTAAAAAAAATCCAGGCAATCCTCACTCAGAAAACCCCAGACTCCTAACCCGCAGACAACAGTGATGCACGGTGACCAGTAACAGGAGGAAAGCACCAGCAAACTGCAAGCCAAAGATCCCATTAGCACTATGACCTTTTTTTCACCTCCTGAAAATGCTCATAAGATGAATAACCATACAAAAAGAGAACCAGTGTGACTGGAAAATACTTGGAATTGAACAGTTATTCATCTCAACGCTCATGGTCTGTTAACTCGCACATAAAATTCTCCCTTCAAAAGAACTGCAGCTTACACAAAGATTCAGACAGGCTGCTGCTGTCTATCCATAAGACCATGACTGGCTGTAGACAAGGATTTTTTGATTAAAGGTGCTCAGAGTTAATAACCTCCTGGAGCCTTTAGCAAGGGTCACTTAAGCAAAGTCCCTCAGATTTCATTAACTTCCAGTGAGGTCACTAGGATTTCAGTAAAGCATAAAAAGGTGAAAATTTCATACAATGTCCATTTAAAAACTGTGAAAGACACTCAGCAGTACAATCGGAAGCTGCTTTTACATTGGGTTAAGTCCCATGTTAATGGTGCCACCTCACAATGAGCTGATGGCAGCCCAAAGTAAATTTGTAAAGTTTTGTTTTTGTAAAAGGTCGTCTTGGTGCATTCACTAAGCTTCGCCACCAAGTTTATTTTGGGGTTGCCCTGAGGCCTGTGCACTGGGGGTTGAGATTAACACAAGACTCTCTTAATATAAAAACAGCTATAGATTCACCCCGATGTATTCCTGTGTTACTTTTAACAGATTTACAAGCCCATTTATAAACACATTAACAAATGCATTAAAATTAACAGTGGAAAATATCGGGTTTGTCTTGGGTTGTGTCTCGATAGAATATTTTGAGCTGTATAACACTGGGGTGAAACACTGGTGGTTACAGGTCTGTTACTGCCGGTGGTAGCAATGAAACAATTTGGGGGATGAATTAGAGCAGTACACAAAAAGCACGCTGGCTTGGGTGTTAATTTTCCAAATACTGTATTGGTACTAACATGCCAAACAAATACATCAAAGCCCATCAAATGCAGCCTTCTTAAGATTTTGCCCCATTTACAAATTTTAATGACTGCATTGTATTTTAATTTTTCTCTTTATTTCCTTCTCTCCACATTATAAATTTCTTGTTCTATCTGGGGGGAATCTTAGACCCCAATTCCGGACTTTGCAGACAAACCTCTCGACTGGATTGCTTCACACTTTTGTCTGGAACTGTACAGCCAGCAGGTTTGCTTGCATCTTCAGGAGTCGGGAGCCAGTGTAGTTCATGCAGGATTCATCCAGGAAACTTGTAAAGCACGTAAGCAAAATTGTTTGACCATGCCGCTCGATGCCATTTCTGAGCCATGCACCAAGGTCAAGTTCAGAGCTGGATGAGACTCTTCACTCAAGAACTGCAATGGCCTCAAAAGAAATTAGGCAACCCAAGCACAAAGAATTATTGAAGTATGATGTGGTGGTGTATCAACGAATCAGTTTTTGAAGAGGATTCAGTCCCTACCTGGCAGCTTGGTGTCTGGTCCCAGGACATTCCACGTGGAAGGCAGTACCAGACGTTGCAACGCCAAAGTCAGATTTTTATCCAGCAATGCCACATTGTCGGAGGATCCGCGGAAGTTATCTATTATCCTAATAGCGTTGAGGGCTTCTTGAGATCCAGCACTGCTCACCAGGAACTGTGCCGTGTCATACGCAGCGTCTTGTACATACTGGAAATTTTCTTCTGCCAGCACAGAGATTGGAAATCCTTCCTTGGAGGCACATAGCACAACTTTCACAGTCTCACAGCAGTTGTGAGCTGAAAAGAGGAAATAAAAAAACACAAATTATGGAAGATACAACGGGTGTGATTTAAAAAAAAACAATTATTTCCCAAGTTGATCAATGTTTGAGACAGTGTGTTTTGGCCCCAGCTGACTGAAAGATTCAGAGGGATCAAGATAGAGATGAAAATAGCCAATTCTGGAGGAGAAAAAAAGAGCAAAACGAAGGGACAATGAATACAAGACAGGTAAAACGGAGAGAGAACTTGTTGTAGTCAAAGCAATAAAGAACAGGGAGCAGATAAGAATTTATGAAACTAATTCACGTCCATTAAACCATATCAATGGCAGCTAATCAGGACAGCAATCAGAAAAGCAATTGTTTTGAGCTTACATGCTGCTGGCATATCCAATTCTGATACTGGTACTCAACAAGCAAAGCATTTGTATTCCTGTCCTGTGATCTAGTCAAAGATTTGAGACAAAGGATTTTCTGCTTTGCATTCATTTCACTTTCTGAAAAGGGCAGACATTATTGCTTCTGAAACAGGCACGCTCAATTCAGGACATATTTCTGCTCAAATTTGCTACTCGAGTATAAACAGGGAACTGTATGTAACACAGCTCCGAGCTTGACATGGTAATGGCCTCCCTGCATGTTCAATTAATTGAAATCAAGATTCATTGCACCATCTCTTACTGTAAAGCAGCACTTCTCAGGGGCTTAAAATTGTGATACTCACCTCCTTCTATAATGGACAGAATTTTAAAAATCTAAGTTCAATATCATCTAAACACTTCCTCATTTTTCAACCTTCATGGTGGTCCCTTGCACTAAAGGCCTCAGCCCTTCACCTAAATTTCTTAACAACGTAAAGCCAAAAAGAAATGTTGGCCAACATTATTCTTTACTTGCATCTTTTTTTAATTTGTCCTCCGGATGTGGGCGTCACCAGCAAGGCTGGCATTTATTGTCCATCCTAAGCTGCCCTGAGAAGGTTAAGAGTCAACCACGTTGGTGTGGGGCTGGAGTCACATATAGGCCAGACCGGGTAAGGACAGCAGGTTTCCTTCCCTGAAGGACATTAGTGAACCAGTTGATTTTTAAAAAAAATCCAACAACTTCATGGTTACTTTTACTGATAGCAACTTTTTTTTAAAAACTGAATTCAAATTGTCAAATTGCCACAGTAGGATTTGAACCCACATTCCCTGAATTATTACTTCAGACCTCCAGATTACTAATCCAGTAACATAACCACTACACTATGATATCCTGTCAACCAATTACAAACAGACCGATACAATGAGAGACAGGCATGTCATTTGGCAAGTGCACTAGCCAATGGAAGTCTTATGATTATATTTAGCTGATCAGCTCAAGTGAAGGACAGTACAAAAAAAAAGCCTCATTTGCATAGCTAGGCTACGCTACCCACACACTGGAATCAATTATCCCTGAATGTCAGCACATCCTTGCACCGGCATGTAGGACTGTGCATCTCATGATGCGTGTTAAAGGGGCTGAAATGGACAGGTAGGGATTGTATGGACAGCAGAGGTGTGGGAGCAGATTCCCCACCTACCTTCTCCAAAGCTGGGGCAAGAATCCCTGAAACTGAACAGAAATCTTCTCATTGGAGGAAACAAAAACTATTAATATGATAGATTAACAAAACAAGAACAAAGATTGTTTTACTAATGCACTGGAGCTCCACTGTACCGCGAGCCTGCGTGGCAGGATAGGGTTAATTGCTACAACCCCTTACACACTGTGACATACTGAGCCCCAGGTAAACCAGCATGAGGATGCAAAGAGGCATCTTCAATAATGGCTACTTGGGCAAGGTACCAGTGAAACCACACATTAGAAAGGAAACAATACCATCGAGAGAAGAGGAATGAAATTTGGAGACGGAAAATAAAGATTTAAAATGAACCAAAAATGAAGAAGAAACAGGCAACACTCTAGTGTACACATTGCGCCATGGAACAGATTCCCAATCCAACCTGGCTGTCAGGATGTGTTGCTAGGCAGAGAGGAGCCACTTCCCAACAGGGAGATAATAGAAAAACACAAACAGGTCCCTCAGCGCCACTTTCAGGGGGGTTACTAGCAACCAGCTAGACAACAAGGTAAACAGATTACAAGCTCTTGTTTCAGAAAGGAAATGGTGCATGACAAAGCAGGGCTTCTTAAAGGCAGAGAGTGTATGAGAGAGAGAGAGAGAGAGAGAGAGAGAGAGAGAGAGAGAGAGAGAGAGAGAAAAAAGAGAGAGAGAGAAAGAAAAAAGTGTAAAAATGCAGATTATAGCTCCTGAACATTAACTGGAGTATCATTCTACACACTGGCAACTGTACAGCTAGCTAATTTAATCTTTTTTTTAAAAAATGGTCTTTGAAATGGACACCATTCTAAGGCACATTAATCATTGTATCGGATGACCTTTGAACCAACATGTATGTCAGATGAGAGAAAAAAGGAAACATCAGAATTTCTGTTTTACGAGGCATATTAGCATTTCCTGGAGTGCATCAGCACTGGAAACACCAAAAATTGCACAATTGCTGTGCTAAGATATTGCATTTCGGGCAAATGCTCTGAGCCAAGATTTAAAAGGTACATTTTCAAACTGGGATCTTCGGAACCTCGGTGGGGATCGGGCGTCCATAACATCATCAGATTTCTAGTCATCTGTGAATGGGCATATCCCAACAATGAACACTATCTTGAAAATTCTGTGTTCGATCTTTACATTTTTTGTTGCATTTGTTGGTTTATTAACGTTATTTCTGTTGCTCCAATCCGTGAAATTTTCCAGTAATTTTCCTTTGAGTAGCTGACACTGTGGTGTGGAAGTTAGAACAGGGGCAGGGGGTCCCCAAGAGTCCACCAGGAAATGCACCACAAAGACAAGTTTGAAAATCACAGCGTTAAATCTAATCCCCATTTCTGTTATAAGGGCCATTGGTTTTACCCGAGTACACCTGACCAGCAACAGACATGGGCCATTCATTCACAACATTACAGCATTAAAAAAAATAAGCGTCTATCCCCAGAAAAGACAGAAAGCAATTAATAGTTTAAGGCCTTGAATACTTCCTGCCTGCATTCAACACATTTTTAATAACTCTGGGGGTAATTTTAACCTAACCTGCCGAGGCAGAAACCAGGCAGGTTCAGTCGGAGGCCCATTTTACACCCACCTGATTTTTTTCTCAATTAACTTCAACGGAGAGTAAAATCGGGTGGTATATAAAACGAGTGGCCGACCAAAACTTGTCAGTTTCCCACAGCGGGGGTTAGGTTAAAATCACCTATTCTCTGCCTGCAAGAATGATTCTCTAAACTTACAAGTCAGAGCAAAATCAGAGGAACGATTCCAACTATAGAGTGCCTATCGGTCAGCTGTACGACACACTTCGCATCTATACAATGAGATTTTAGCTTTGTGTTGGCACAATCCATGCAGTGGAACTTGTTGTGAAGTCGCTCAACTCCAATTTAGAGAAATGGTACAAATTAGCCCCGGACGGTGGTCTCTTATAATCTACAGAACCACAAAAACGGCAGCATAGAAGGAAGCCTTTCCGACCATTGTGCTTGTACTAACTCTTCAACAGAAGCAATCTATTCAAATCCCATTTCCCTGCATCCTTTACTTTCAAACGCTTATCCAGTTCCCTTTTAAATAATGCAACAGTCTCTGCTTCTTGCTCCTAATCTCGCCTTTAAGCATAAGAATTTGGAGTCTATGCTCCCTTGTTGCTGATTTGTCAAGTCTTGCATCATTTCAGCTTTGATTAGGCTGCAGTATAGCTTAACTAACAACAAACAGGAATTGGAGGGTTGACGGTGTATGGGGGACGATTTGCGCACATAACAGCAGAGGTACTTCATTGTGTGAAGTGCTTTGGTGTAACAAGGCAAGCATATTATTTCCTGTGATCGTTATTTGTAGTTAAACTGTAAATCAATTTACAAACAATATTTATGATTCTGCTACAAATAGAGAACAAATCAAATCTTCCTGCTAGGTTACCCTCCATTATCTTAAAAGTTACAAGAGAAAAAAAATCTTTATTTAAAACTATTAGAAAAATAATTCACTGGAATAATGGTTAGGGAATAGCTAAAAAAATATTACATTTATCAATTGGATAAATTTTGCATTATTTATGTTTCTGAAATCATTCAAGAAATCAAGCAACACACAACCATTTAAATATCTTCATAGCGCTTCTGTCAGAGGTTTCCAGTGCTTCCCTCTCCTTGACTCTCAAACCAAGATCATGGTTGCAGCAGAATCACGTGAACAGCTAGTTAGGCCAGGAACCAAGAGCTTTTGTAATAGCTTCTCAATATCCTGCCAAAAAAAAAATCCAAGCAGAATACCAACCAGCAAAGCTTCACACATTGTTTCTCCTGCCTGCAGAACTCTCCAAAAATGATTTTCAATACTTGCATGAGTAAGTTCAGCTTTGTGTTGGCACAATCCATGCAGTGGAACTTGTTGTGAAGTCGCTCAACTCCAATTTAGAGAAATGGTACAAATTAGCCCCGGACGGTGGTCTCTTATAATCTACAGAACCACAAAAACGGCAGCATAGAAGGAAGCCTTTCCGACCATTGTGCTTGTACTAACTCTTCAACAGAAGCAATCTATTCAAATCCCATTTCCCTGCATCCTTTACTTTCAAACGCTTATCCAGTTCCCTTTTAAATAATGCAACAGTCTCTGCTTCTTGCTCCTAATCTCGCCTTTAAGCATAAGAATTTGGAGTCTATGCTCCCTTGTTGCTGATTTGTCAAGTCTTGCATCATTTCAGCTTTGATTAGGCTGCAGTATAGCTTAACTAACAACAAACAGGAATTGGAGGGTTGACGGTGTATGGGGGACGATTTGCGCACATAACAGCAGAGGTACTTCATTGTGTGAAGTGCTTTGGTGTAACAAGGCAAGCATATTATTTCCTGTGATCGTTATTTGTAGTTAAACTGTAAATCAATTTACAAACAATATTTATGATTCTGCTACAAATAGAGAACAAATCAAATCTTCCTGCTAGGTTACCCTCCATTATCTTAAAAGTTACAAGAGAAAAAAAATCTTTATTTAAAACTATTAGAAAAATAATTCACTGGAATAATGGTTAGGGAATAGCTAAAAAAATATTACATTTATCAATTGGATAAATTTTGCATTATTTATGTTTCTGAAATCATTCAAGAAATCAAGCAACACACAACCATTTAAATATCTTCATAGCGCTTCTGTCAGAGGTTTCCAGTGCTTCCCTCTCCTTGACTCTCAAACCAAGATCATGGTTGCAGCAGAATCACGTGAACAGCTAGTTAGGCCAGGAACCAAGAGCTTTTGTAATAGCTTCTCAATATCCTGCCAAAAAAAAAATCCAAGCAGAATACCAACCAGCAAAGCTTCACACATTGTTTCTCCTGCCTGCAGAACTCTCCAAAAATGATTTTCAATACTTGCATGAGTAAGTTCAAAACGCAGAGTTAACCACTGGAATGCACTGCCTGAAGGGTGGTGGTAGCAGATTCAATAGTAACTTTCAAAAGGGAATTGGACAAATACTTGAAAAGGAACGATTTGCAGGGCTATGGGGAAAAAGCAGGGGGTGGAACTAAATGGATTGCTCTTTCAAAGAGCATGATTGGCCTCCTTCTATACTACATGATTCTATGATCCAGCAAAGGCTATGGGCCCTGACAACATCTGGCTGTAGTGCTGAAGACTTGTGCTCCAGAACTAGCTGCGCCTCTAGCCAAGCTGTTCCAGCACAGCTACAACACTGGCACCTACCCGACAATGTGGAAAATTGCCCAGGTATGTCCTGTCCACAAAAAGGAGGACAAATCCAATCCGGCCAATTACCGTCCCATCAGTCTACTCTCAATCATCAGCAAAGTGATGGAAGGTGTCGTCGACAGTGCTACCAATAACCTGCTCACCGATGCTCAGTTTGGGTTCCGCCAGGACCACTCGGCTCCAGACCTCATTACAGCCTTGGTCCAATCATGGACAAAAGAGCTGAATTCCAGAGGTGAGGTGAGTGTGACTGCCCTTGACATCAAGGCAGCATTTGACTGAGTGTGGCACCAAGGAGCCCTAGTAAAATTGAAATCAATGGGAATGAGGGGGAAAACTCTCCAATGAATGGAGTCATACCTAGCACAAAGGAAGATGGTAGTGGTTGTTGGAGGCCAATCGTCTCAGCCCCAGGACATTGCTGCAGGAGTTCCTCAGGGCAGTGTCCTAGGCCCAACCATCTTCAGCTGCTTCATCAATGACCTTCCCTCCATCATAAGGTCAGAAATGGGGATGTTCGCTGATGATTGCACAGTGTTCAGTTCCATTCGCAACCCCTCAAACAATAAAGCAGTCCGAGCCTGCATGCAGCAAGACCTGAACAACATCCAGGCTTGGGCTGATAAGTGGCAAGTAACAGTCGCACCAGACAAGTGCCAGGCAATGACCATCTCCAACAAGAGAGAGTCTAACCACCTCCCCTTGACATTCAACAGCATTACCATCGCCGAATCCCCCACCATCAACATCCTGAGGGTCACCATTGACCAGAAACTTAACTGGACCAGCCATATATATACTGTGGCTACAAGAGCAGGTCAGAGGCTGGGTATTCTGCAGCAAGTGACTCACCTCCTGACTCCCCAAAGCCTTTCCACCATCTACAAGGCACAAGTCAAGAGTGTGATGGAATACTCTCCACTTGCCTGGATGAGTGCAGCTCCAACAACACTCAAGAAGCTCGACACCATCCAGGACAAAGCAGCCAGCTTGATTGGCACCCCATTCACCACCGGCGTACAGTGGCTGCAGTGTGTACCATCCACAGGATGCACTGCAGCAACTCGCCAAGGCTTCTTCGGCAGCACCTCCCAAATCCGTGACCTCTACCACCTAGAAGGACAAGAGCAGCAGGCACATGGGAACACCACCACCTGCACGTTCCCCTCCAAGTCACACATCATCCCGACTTGGAAATATATTGCCGTTCCTTCATCGTCGCTGGGTCAAAATCCTGGAACTCCCTTCCAAACAGCACTGTGGGAGAACCTTCACCAGCGGTTCAAGGCGGCGGCTCACCACCACCTTCTCAAGGGCAATTAGGGATGGGCAATAAATGCCAGCCTCACCAGCGACGCCCACATCCCATGAACGAATAAAAAAAAATGATCCATCAATCACTGAACCAAGGTTTGTGCAGCAAGCATTAATTTAGGGGAAACCGCAAGAACCCCAGTACAAGTATTTCTGTGCTCCCACCAATCAGCAGAATCAAATTCCTCAGACAATGGTCCTTGGTACAGTTGCTTCTGCCTGCAAATGGCTATACATCTTTACATATTAAAAAGACACTGTTTTGAAGTGATTTTCTGCAAAGCTTTTTTCCCCCCATTTCTGATTGTGCTAGTTTCTACCAATTAATTAACCTTATTCATTTCATATTCCACACAAGTTGAATTTTAATAAATCGTACTTAGTGTCTGCCCTACCCTTTTTACTCCTACATAATTCTCCTCCTGTTTCACAATATAAATCTCCTTAGACAATCTCCCAAGAGCCCGACACAGTTTTCATGGGTCTTGTCTTGTGTCTCCAGAACAAGTGACCCCAGGGTCACACAGCTCAACGTGCTTAGCTGGCTCAGTGTTTGCTTAGGGATGTAAAATTACAGATTGACAAGAGCACATACGACATACTGGGCAAGCTCAGCAACCACTCACATGCCCATGCCTCCAATTTCTTTGAAGAATCACCTTTGTGTCCTTTGCATCCACTCTGCTGTAGGCCCATTTGGAAAACAAGAGAAGGCCACATTAGCAGAAGACCAGGACTCCATTTTCCAAATCAGCCTCCAAGCAGGCCTGCAGATGAATGGAGTGAAAGGCCAATATAAACTCAGAACAGCAGCACTCTCCTCCAAACAGGTAGATATTTTAAAAATAACTCGGCATAGAATTTCTTGTACTAGTTAATGAAGCTCCTGTTTATTATGCAGGTTTAAAGGTTAAAATCGGCCTATGTAATCCAGATTCTATCATGGAAGTCTATTAATTTCTCGCTCCCAAACAGGTCAAGTACAGTTTAACTTTGTCCAATTTCCTTTCACACTGTTCTCTGTGAAAACACAGACACTTAGATTGGGGTCATTCCCATTATTGAGTTCAATAAAATAAACGGACCAAAACCAGATGAGCTGGCAAGGCCCAAAATATCATACGTCAAAAATGAAGTTAAATGACACACCATCACTTGAAAAAAATTTCACATTGGAAATGCTGCTAACTCAATCCATGCACACACTACGCATAGCGTCTTGAAAACAAAAATCCTCACAGCGAGCATCTTAGCCTTTCCTTTTGTTTTCATAGAATCTTAAGCACAGAAAGAGGCCATTCAGCCCACCGTGCCTGCGTCAGCTTTTTGAAAAATCCATCCGATAAGTCCCACTCCCCTTCTCTTTCCCCATAGCCCTGCAAATTTTTCCCCTTCAAGTGTATATCCGATTCCCTTTTGAAAGTTACTGTTGAATCTTCTTCCACCACCCTTTCAGGTAGTGCATTCCAGATCATAACAACTTGTTGCATAAAAAATATTGTCCTCATCTATCCTTTGATTCTTTTGCCAATTACCTTAAATCTGGGTCCTCTGGTTACCAACCCTCCTGCTGGTGGAAACTGTTTCTCCTTATTTACTCTATCAAAACCCCTCAATTTTGAACACCTCTATTAAATCTCCCCTTAACCTTCTCTGCTCCGAGAAGAACAATCCCAGCTTCTCCAGTCTCTCCACATAACTGAAGTCCCGTATCCCTGGTACCATTCTAGTAAATCTCCTCTGCACTCTCTCCAAGGACTTGACGTCCTTCCTGAAGTGTGGTGCACAGAATTGGACACAATACCCCATCTGAGGTCTAACCAATGATTTATAAAGGTTTGGCATAACTTTCTTGCTTTTGTACTCTACACCTCTGTTTATAAAGCCAAGGATCTGGTATGCTTTTTTTTAAAAAAAACAGCCAACTTCAAAGACTTGGGTATGTGAACCTCCAGGTCTCTGTTCCTGCACCCCCTTTAAAATTGTACCTTTTAGTTTATATCGCCTCTCCTCATTCCTCCTCCCAGCACATTCCAGAAGTCTTTAATCCAGGGGTAATTCAGTGAGTCTTAATAGTACATCCCAAACTCAACTCAAAAGCTTTTGATTGGACATTAGAATGCTGATCCTTTTTGGGTTAAACCCCAGCCATTCTCCTCCAGCATGACAGATGCAGCACTTGGCAAAAAGTAGGGATGGGTGGGGAGGATGATCTACCCAGAAAGAACAGCACCACATGCCAGTTTCTATTGAGCATTAAATGGCATTTTTGCATTGAAAAACTGCAGCCAACAGAAAACACACAGTTCCCACCAGGGCTCCAAATACTGACACAAATGCGATGACTTAATTTGTTCTCGTGCCAGTGGAGACCGATTTTCTTGTGGGTTGTAAGAGCTGCTGCCAGATTCACTTCTGCCCTTGCCTGATGGAGGACAGAAGTGCAAACTCTGCAGCAACTCACCAAGGCTTCTTCGACAGCACCTCCCAAACCCGCGACCTCTACCATCTAGAAGGACAAGAGCAGCAGTTACATGGGAACAACACCACCTGCACGCTCCCCTCCAAGTCACACACCATCCCGACTTGGAAATATATCGCCGTTCCTTCATAGTCGCTGGGTCAAAATCCTGGAACTCCCTTCCTAACAGCACTGTGGGAGAACCTTCACCACACGGACTGCAGTGGTTCAAGGCGGCGGCTCACCACCACTTTCTCAAGGGCAATTATGGATGGGCAAATAAATGCCGGCCTCGCCAGTGACGCCCATATCCCATGAACGAATAAAAAAAAACAGCGAAAACTCATCAGCTGGAGTGCCGGTCTCCGCAAACTAGCATAATATGAAAGCACCCGACCGATGCACAGAATAGCAGCGGCAGAGATAACACTGCAAAGTACATACATTGACAGATGGAACAGAAATTCAGAATTCAAAACGCCATTTCTACAGCTTCGCCCTCCCTCCGCCATTCCACTGAACACTGAAACCAGTAGCAGCTGTAATAGTTTGCATACAAGGTTGAAATTCGATAATGTGTTAAGATTTGAGAGAAAGCAAAAAAAGTGAAGGTCTCACTTTCGGGAGGATTTCTCACCACCTATGGAAAAAGTCCCAGTAGATCTGTGAAAGCAACTTTCTGCAACATTTTGCAGTGCAGACTCCATTCACAAATACCTTCAATATACCTTACTGCTGAAGCAGGATTTTATGATCATAAAACTTCCTTACTTTTGGAATTGCCATTGATGCCCATGATGTTCAAAATAAACAGATATTTTTCCCCCCGTTTTCTCTGAATTTACCCTCTTTTCAGGTTCTAATTTTCCCCCTCAATTTTCCACTAGTTTTTGATGCTAAAAATAACTGAAAAACACATGGGGGAGAAAAAAAACAGGTTTTTAAAATCAGCAATAAAAGCTGACCTTGAATATTAATCAAAAAACCTCATTACCCCAACCAGAGAATGCAGCTAAAGCCTAGTATGGTTATTATACAGCAGCTTTCTATTCAAACTATAGAAGTTAGAAAAATGTGAAAATGGAATTTCTGGATTAGTCCCAAGTCTGTGCTAAACTGGCTCTCAAATTGCTTTTTTTTTTGGGGGGGTGGGGGGGATGGCATTAATAGCCTCAGTGCACCTGGGGGAGGGGGGGCCAAAAGTCAAGTACAGTTTCCATTCCTGATCAACATCCAGTGACTCCTGCTGGAAAGTTTGTATTTGGGCATTGGTGAGAGGCAGGATTGGGCTTGGCTCTAATGTCTTCATGGTTGAACAACCTGCCAACACACGTGATCTAGGCTCTCACTTGGGTGAGGTACCAGATGTGAGGTCATATCCTATCAAAGGAAAAAAGAGAGAACAAAAAAAAAGTATATCCCTACATTAAAAGATCAAATAATTTAATTACTATTATCAAATAGATTTCTCATTACTTAAAAGCTGCATCCTAACCATACTTTAACAGCCAAACTTTCTAATGCAGCAAGTTATTCAGAGTCAGTACCACAGTGCAAACACAGCTGAACTTTAAATAAAAACACTTACACTGTTCAGATAAGCGCCAACGGATATTTTAGAGGGAAATGGCCTTGGATAGACGTGAGCTGATAAACTGCTCAAGTCACCTATCTAATGACTAATGGCCCATGTTCCAGGGCTGCCAGATACTCTGATCTGCCAGCCTCAATTACGAGGCATTTTGTCAGTTCCGTGTCAGACTACGAAGTGCAGGGTCTTATGAGAGCCAAGCATGCACAGTATCATGGGGGATGGGGAGGAGGCGACTACTGACGTTACCAGCCTTGTCCCATTCTAAGCATCTGTGATCATTAAGAGATTCAATTCTGTTACAAGCTAGTTATCGCTAGAGAATTATTCACCGAAAATCTTCTGCATGTTTATTTAATATTAAACATACTTCCTTGAAAGAAACCTAATAAGCAATACAAGTTAAAAAAAAACTTGGGCCTTTTTGCCACTCCATACAACAAAGTGACAATAATCCTTTTCATTCTTTATCAGCTTTTGCCAAATATCACTCAAAGATTGTCTACATTGTCATGCACCCAACTGTAACTCAAACTTTCAAATGAGCTAAACAGAGATACTTGAGTCAGGGTCACTGAAACCTTTAAAAGGAGCTGAATCAGCATCTTTTGTGAAGGGGGTATTGAGGGTTAATTTTTATTGTTGAGGGTGGGTAGGGGAAGGAAATCTTTTCCCTAAAGAATGGGATTGACAGGTGGTGGGTGGGTATGGGTGTGCATGCATTAGATTAAACGTTCCCTACATTACAACAGTGACTACACTTCAAAAAAAAACCTAATTGAGTGTAAAGAACTTGGGCCATCCTGAGATGGTGAAATATAAATGCAAGTCTTTCTTAAACATCCATGGGCTCTGGATGGAGTGAGCTGATGGGCCGATTGCCCTTTGCTTGCTCCAGATTTGGTGGTGTTCTATTCTTAAAAAAAAAAAGCGCAGGCACAGCTAAATTTTATCTTTATACTAGAGAAGAGTTTCAGGATCTTCCAGGCTGCAAGGGATACACCAACTACACCAGCTAGAGACACTGCACCTGTTACATACTACATCTCAGCGTGTGGTACAATAAAGGACCATAATCACCCCTCCCCTTTAAAAACAGTTCATGAAATTAGACAACATTTTCTAACAAAATAAAAAAAAAATTGGGGAAAAAAAACCAGGGTCGGGCATCAGCCATTTAATAATTGTATAACAGGATGAACAGGAAAGGGAAAAGTGCCTTGGCAGGAAAATAAATGAGATTACGGTCAGAGCTGAAACCAAGTTGACATCATCAGGAACATAGAAACAGTCCAATGAATGGCCATTTAACACTGTTTATGATGATGTCAGTGAAGACCAGTCTATTGTATTCCCTGATGATTTTCCATATATCGTTTCCTCAGTCTGTAATATAGAGCACCGAGCACTGACACACTGTGCAACGGCTTTGAAGCAGGGTCAGCCCAAGAACCAGAAGTACGTTTAGCCTTGCATCAGAAACGCCAATGTCACAGACAACTTTGTGCGAACTTGAATAATTTCATTTTTCGCTTAAAGCTTTGGGGGTTGTGCGCAAAAAGGGCATAAAAGGTTGAAGGGGGGGCAGGGGGCAGGGGGAGAAAGAGTTTTAAAAAAAAAAAGCCAGGTTACCCTCACTTACCAGGGGCAACAGTCTGCAATGTATTCTGGTCTACCCTCTGCGTGCTGGTTAAATGACGTTGACTCGAGCCAGAGAACACCAGATAGAGGGCTACGTCCTCTTCGACTGTGTGTTCATCACCCAGGAGCACAGAGAGCACAGATTCCCCCTTCAGAAAGAAAAAACAAGATTTAATTAAAAACAGAAATGAAAAAAAACATGAAATTCATCACTAATGTAGGTTTTATGATCAACTAGTAGGTTTGAATGGTTGAGTAGCTGTGTCATGAATATTTATTGTTACTTTTCTTTCTTTTTAGAAAATCCACTGTCTGACTCCTCTATGAACTAAACTTGAACACAATGTAACATTACATTTTACTGAAGTCTCTCCTTCAAACTTTTCCTTATTTCTGAATTAAAACTCTGAAAACTAACTTCTAAAGCCTAAAGGATAAGCAAGATCTTCCCCTTTGCAGCTTAATGAAGATTAACACATTACTTTAGGCAATCTGATCCATTATTCACTCAAGATTGGTGCTTTTACTGAAACTACTCAAATACACACATCCAAATTAACTTTTAGCACGGAGTCTGTTTATCAATAACTCAGGCCTGAATCCCAGATATTAACTAGAGCTGTACAAAGGGTTCTTATCTGATCAAAACTGTAACTCATCAGAACCATGCCAAAGTCAACACAGTGATCAAGGGACAGACATCAACTCTTGTCAATAGGTTTCTGTAGCCCTCCACATACAGTAACCCTATTATATCTTGAAACAGCTTTTCCTACACTAGATTACCTATAAAAGACATTTTCCTGCAATTTTCTCAAAGCATTAGCTGAAGCCTCGTTATACAAGTGCTAGTTATCCTCCTGACCTGTACTTGATCCAAGTGACCAGGGTACACGTACGAGCACAAATAGTGAGCGCCAGCAGGTCATTCAACTGTGGCATTACTATGGAGGCTGATATGGTCCTCATCCAACATCAATACATTACAATAGCTTTAGCCGTGGCTCAGTGGTCGCGCTCTCGCCTCTGAGTCACAAGGTCGTGGGTTTGAGTCCCACTCCAGAGACTTGAGCACAAAATCTAGGCTGACACTCCAATGCAGTGCTAAGTGCTGTGCTGTACTGTACTGTCAGAGGTGCCGTCTTTCAGATGAGACATTAAACAGAGGTCCCGCCTGCCCTCTTAGGTGGATGCAAGAGATCCCATGGCACTATTTTGAAAAGCAGGGGAGTTCTCCCCAGTGTCCTGGCCAATAGTTATCCCTCAACCAATGTTGCTAAAACAGATTATCTGGTCACTGTCTTATTGCTGTTTGTGGGACCTTGCTGTGCGCAAATTGGCTGTCGCGTTTCCTACATTACAACAATGACTACACTTCAAAAGTACTTCATTGGCTGTAAAGCACTTTGGGACATCCTGAGGTCGTGAAAGGTGCTACATAAATGCAAGTCTTTCTTTTTCTTTATTACCAGCTGGGATTACTGGATAGTAATCAGAAAAGGGAACCATGATAGATTTTTCCCCTTCCAAGCCTCAACATACTCAGGGCGATTGTAGTGCCCCTCATGTTGTACAGGTCAAGAGCAGCTAACACAGCAAAGACCAGGAATCAAATCTGGGGTCTTACTGACCTGTATGTTTCAGTATCATACTGGGGAGGGGACTTACTGACCAAAAGGATAGGGCAAACCATAGCTGAACAGTTTTTAAATTTTATTTAAAAAAAAACGTTGGGCAACACAGTCCTATCTGTATGAACGGGTGTATGCAGAGTGATGCTCAGAACAGGGATTATGAAGGCCAAAGAAATGTCCATTATCGAGTCCAACATCCTCAATCTCCATTAACCATGCCAGGTGACTGGCGACATCAAGAGAATTCAATCAGATCTATTTGTAGATCACTTTCACTACCAATTATAGTTCCCCACTCTAAAGCCCATCAATGGTTTGGTTTGGTTTACTTTAATTAAACAAGTTCTCACTGCACAAATGGTATTGCCAGATATATGTCAGCAGTACTCCTCCTGGCATTCCCATCACCAACTAGAAACTTAGAACTAACTGGATGTCAGCTGTCCTGATGGCTCAATCAGTAGAGGCAGTGTGCAACTGAATCACACTGATCAGAAGGCGTCACATTTGATTCCCAATCTGCGCTCAGTTAACTGATCTCAGGCTGGGGAGAAGGGATATTACAACTGGCATCAGCATTCCTGAGTTAGGGAGTGAGGGGAGAGGCTCCAAATCTCAAACCACGAGAGGAACTCCACATTGTGTTTAAGCCAGTCTCAGCATTGGTGTCTATGGTTAAACAGCCTGCTAGCACTCACTGTCGAGGGCCATGATGAAGAATGGTCATTTGTGAGATGTATAGGAGAATAGCCGACAGATGCCTATAAAACCTTATCCTACATTACAAGTGACTACACTTCAATTGGCTGTAAAGCGCTATGGGACATCCAGGGGTCATGAAAGGCGCTATATAAATGCAAGTCTTTCTTTTATTTTCCCAAGGTTCAGAGCTTTCAACACTAAGGGGAGAAATTTAAAAGGGGGAAAAAAAACATTTGACAGAAATGAATCTCAAATGACCGACAGTATACTTTGGCAGTGTCACATATCAGGGAGTGTTTGATTAGAGCCAGGACACAACTTGACATTCAATATCGCTACAGAGGAAAGCTGTTGAGACACAACAATGTAGGTATTCAAGTAGTTTACTATGAACGGCAGCTCCATACATGTAACCTTCCAAACTAATCAACTAATAAAACAAGAACTTAAAGCATATCTCATGTCTCCTTTCAAGGCTGAAGATTTTTCTAACCTTTCCTCATAATTCAGTCCTCTGACACCAAATTTCAGCTGCACGGTCCTCGCTGCCTGACTTCAAGGGCTTGGACATTACGCCCTTGTGAATAACTTAACAGTGCTTTTCAGGCATGGGCCTGGACAGTGCATGTCAGTGGGCAATTGGACCATAGACGGCACTCCTGCCAAACCGTATTCCGACATCTACACACCATGTGGGCAAGCACCGTATTCCAGCAACAGTCGGTGCCTTCAGAGCAGAGGAGTAAATTGGGAGTGGTCATCAACTAATAAAACAAGTTAAATTTATTCAACAATAATTACAGTTATTTTGGTGCAAGGCTTCATTCCCTCCTACAATCAACCATTCTTTGACTAAATGGAGCCAGTTAGTATAGTAGTGGTTTGGCTGCAATTCAAAACTCTCTGCTTTTTTCAAAATTACTGTTAAAACATTGTTAATTTCACACCCTCCCAGTTTGCTCCTATTCTTTTCTCTGAAGGCACTGACCTTTGCTGGAGTATAGTACTCACCCACATGGTGTGTGGGTGTCAGAATCAGGTCTGGCAGCAATGCCATCTATGGTCAAATTGCCCGCTCATACTCGGTGTCCAGACTCATTCCTGAAGAATTACTGATAAGTTACTCACAAGGGAGAGTCGTCCAAGCCCTGGAAGTGGTGCAGAGAAGGACTATAAAGCTGACTCTTATTGTTAGAGAACTGAGTTACAAAGTAAGGTTAGAAAAACCTTCAGCCTTGAAAGGAGACAAGTGAGAGGGGATATAATAGACATGTGTAACATATTAAATGGAATAGAAAAGATAAACCCCGAGCACAAATTCAAGTCAAACCACCATTGCAAGACAAGAAGCCATTAAGTACAAGCTGGTAAAAGATAAATTCAGGACTGGTATCAGGAAGCACTTGTTCACTCCCTTACCCAGAAGACCATTCAAGGTATTGGAGGCAAAAACTCTGGAATCATTCATTCAAGAGTTATGTGCAGGGGAGAGACTGTAGGTTTCTATGGAAGGATGAGCTAGATGGGCTCAATGGCCTCCCTCACCCATATTATTCAAGACTATGCCGCCTAATGCCTGAGACATGTCACTGAGCCGAGGAGCTACTTCCACCTACATCATCTGAAAACTATCAAACCCAAATTCAAGTTTAGATTCTGAAGCAGTTCAAGAGGGGGTCCAGAATCCAGACAAATAACTGAAAAGACACCTTTGGGTTTTTGAAAGTCACAGTGACCAGACATTACCAGGGAATTTACTGGAATCTGATTCACCTGAAATACACTGGGCATAAGACTTAACATTTGAGAGATATTTTGCATCTGAGAGGTGCCCTTAATTTTGTGCTAATTAAGGTGATGGGTGTTAGTGTTGAGAAAATGGTACACTTTCAATTTCTGACACCTCATTCAAGTACCAGTTTTGTTGTGGTCAGCCAGGTCTCTGACACCCACAGAAACCTATCACCCTGCCTGAGTATCCAAACCCAGCTATTGAGAAAGCCACACAGGCAGAGTATCTATTTTCCTAATAAAACACACCATTTACTAAGAACCAGGGTGGCAGAAGCCAAGGCTCAGGGACCCCCCAAGAATGCAGTGATACTACTCGAGTTTAATCAGCTTACCTACACATTGCGCTGTTATGGTCTCTTGTCCAGCCAACACAACCATGCATTGGGTTGAGGAACTATCAGCAGCTAAGTGGGAATAATTCTAGCACCCAGTAGAAGGCCCATTAATCAACCAGACTGTTGGTCAATTTTCCCCTGGACCTGCCAGAGAGGCTTTGCTCACTTCCAATCTTCCCTCACTGGGCACACCATCCAGAATATCAACTCCAACTCAGTTCTCTTCTCCCCTCCCTCCCCAAGAAGGCTAATCATTAGTTGGTCAAGGAGGAGTCACTGGGTGACTAACATCAAGCACTCACAGGGCTGGAATAGCACAGGTTCAACATAGAGAAAAGCTCCCTCTACATTACCCTCCAAAACATATTTGAATCCCAATGTCAGAAGAGCACCATCTAATACACTAGCCTGACATTTTTCTATTTCCCACACCAGCCATCCTGTCTGAGTGACTTGCCAATTTAGTGCCCAATGAGGGGACAGTGCTGGTGCTTTGTGCTCGTTAGGAGCCAGAATGAAACTTCCCAAACTTATTTCACATTGGACTCTCACAGCAGAGGCAGAACTACATATAAAGAGTTGGTCAGCGAGCACATCAGGGAGTGGAGCGGGAGAAACCCATTCCTGCAATTCCTTCCCCCAGAAGACCGTTGCACATGACTTTACAGCCAGCAGACAGAAGAGACTTTCATCCCATCAATCTGGGCTCGCTCTGGCTGCCTGCCTCTCTGCCGCGGTCTTGTCCATGGCCGATGGCCCTGGCGAGAGAGCATGCTGTGTCCACCGGTACATTTGATGCCTTCCGCGACCGGTGGGCACCGCAGGGTATAGAAGTGATAATTGATATCCACAATCGCATTGTGATTTAATTATTTTTTTGTATAACGTCACTATATTGTGCAGAGTCATTATTTTTCGTTTCGTATTTGTAGTGCCTAGGGCACTTGTCTTAATAGTTTTTGTTCCTGTTTGGTGACACTGAGGAAACTCTTGTCACCCTTACAGATATTCAAAAAAGGCCCAGAGGTGAAAGGCCAGTGCGTTAAAAAAAAAAAAATTTTCTCACCCAATTGGGTATCTGTGCAGTGCACATCAACCACAGCCAAAAGGGGAGAGGCAGGCAATCTGTTTACAGGCTGCTGTAAATATCACTCAGAAGCCAATCCCTCCGAAGTTCCTGAGCGCAACCGTAGGATGACTTTTCCTTAGTTTTCCTTTTCTGTCTGTGGGGAAGAGCTTGTCCTTCAGTCAGGAACATAGCTGAACCCAGTAACTCAAATAGGGGAATGTGGTTACAAATTCACATGCTACTATACTGTGGTACTACAAAGCTATGTCAATGCATCACCTAAAGATACTTTAGAAAATAAGCTGCCAGAAAAAGGAACTGAAAATAGTTAACAAATTAGTCCAATGTGTCCTTTAAAAATAGAAAGCCATAGAAAATTAGTATTTCCGTTTTTTGGGTGAAACCATTAAAATCCACTGAATAAAAATTTTGAAACCAGCATCTCTGGACCACAGCATCAAAAAAGCACATTAAACGTCCTAACAGACCCTCCAACTTGTTCCAAATTGGACCGGTTCTTAGAGATGGCAACAGGGGTTTCCCAGACAGAAAAAACACTGACACTAATTTCTCTGGCCCCTATGCTACCGTAATGGGTACGGTAGCATAGTGGTTATGTTACTGGGCTAGTAATCCAGAGGCCTGGACTAAAATCCAGAGTCATGAGTTCAAATCCCGCCACGGCAGCTGGCGAATTTAAATTCAATTAATTAATTAAAAATTCAATTAATTAAATAAAAATCTGGAATTAAAATACTAGAATCAGTAATGATGGCCATGAAACTACCGGATTGTCGTAAAAACCCATCTGGTTCACGAATGTCCTTTAGGGAAGGAAGCCTGCCGCCCTTACCCGGTCTGGCCTATATGTGACTCCAGACCCACAGCAATGTGGTTGATTCTTAATTGCCCTCTGAAATGGCCTAGCAAGCCACTCAGTTGTAAAATCTCGCTATGAAAAGTCACAATAAGAATAAAACCGGACGGACCACCCGGCATCGGACCACAAGGCACCGGACACGACAACGGCAAAACACCAAGCCCAGTCGACCCTGCAAGGTCCTCCTTACTAACATCTGGGGACTTGTGCCAAAATTGGGAGAGCTGTCCCACAGACGAGTCAAGCAACAGCCTGACATAACCATACTCACAGAATCATATCTCTCAGCCAACGTCCCAGACTCTTCCATCACCATCCCTGGGTATGTCCTGTCCCACCGGCAGGACAGACCCACCAGAGGTGGCGGTACAGTGATATACAGTCAGGAGGGAGTGGCCCTGGGAGTCCTCAACATTGACTCTGGACCCCATGAAATCTCATGGCATCAGGTCAAACATGGGAAAGGAAACCTCCTGCTGATTACCACCTACCGTCCTCCCTCAGCTGATGAATCAGTCCTCCTCCATGTTGAACACCACTTGGAGGAAGCACTGAGGGTAGCAAGGGCACAAAATGTACTCTGGGTGGGGGACTTCAATGTCCATCACCAAGAGTGGCTCGGTAGCACCACTACTGACCGAGCTGGCCGAGTCCTGAAGGACATAGCTGCTAGACTGGGCCTGCGGCAGGTGGTGAGCGAACCAACACGAGGGAAAAACTTACTTGACCTCGTCCTCACCAATCTACCTGTCGCAAATGCATCTGTCCATGACAGTATTGGTAGGAGTGACCACCGCACAGTCCTCGTGGAGATGAAATCCCGTCTTCGCACTGAGGACACCATCCAACGTGTTGTGTGGCACTACCACCGTGCTAAATGGGATAGATTCAGAACAGATCTAGCAGCTCAAAACTGGGCATCCATGAGGCGCTGTGGGCCATCAGCAGCAGCAGAATTGTATTCCAGCAAAATCTGTAACCTCATGGCCCGGCATATTCCTCACTCTACCATTACCAACAAGCCAGGGGATCAACCCTGGTTCAATGAGGAGTGTAGAAGAGCATGCCAGGAGCAGCACCAGGCGTACCTAAAAATGAGGTGCCAACCTGGTGAAGCTACAACTCAGGACTACATGCATGCTAAACAGCGGAAGCAACATGCTATAGACAGAGCTAAGCGATTCCACAACCAACGGATCAGATCAAAGCTCTGCAGTCCTGCCACATCCAGTCGTGAATGGTGGTGGACAATTAAAAACTAACGGGAGGAGGAGGCTCTGCAAACATCCCCATTCTCAATGATGGCGGAGTCCAGCACGTGAGTGCAAAAGACAAGGCTGAAGCGTTTGCAACCATCTTCAGCCAGAAGTGCCGAGTGGATAATCCATCTCAGCCTCCTCCCGATCTCCTCACCATCACGGAAGCCAGTCTTCGGCCAATTCGATTCACTTCACGCGATATCAAGAAACGGCTGAGTGCACTGGATACAGCAAAGGCTATGGGCCCCGACAACATCCCAGCTGTAGTGCTGAAGACTTGTGCTCCAGAACTAGCTGCGCCTCTAGCCAAGCTGTTCCAGTACAGCTACAACACTGGCATCCACCCGACAATGTGGAAAATTGCCCAGTTATGTCCTGTCCACAAAAAGCAGGACAAATCCAATCCGGCCAATTACCGCCCCATCAGTCTACTCTCAATCATCAGCAAAGTGATGGAAGGTGTCGTCGACAGTGCTATCAAGCGGCACTTACTCACCAATAACCTGCTCACCGATGCTCAGTTTGGGTTCCGCCAGGACCACTCGGCTCCAGACCTCATTACAGCCTTGGTCCAAACATGGACAAAAGAGCTGAATTCCAGAGGTGAGGTGAGAGTGACTGCCCTTGACATCAAGGCAGCATTTGACCGAGTGTGGCACCAAGGAGCCCTAGTAAAATTGAAGTCAATGGGAATCAGGGGGAAAACTCTCCAGTGGCTGGAGTCATACCTAGCACAAAGGAAGATGGTAGTGGTTGTTGGAGGCCAATCATCTCAGCCCCAGGGCATTGCTGCAGGAGTTCCTCAGGGCAGTGTCCTAGGCCCAACCATCTTCAGCTGCTTCATCAATGACCTTCCCTCCATCATAAGGTCAGAAATGGGGATGTTCGCTGATGACTGCACAGTGTTCAGTTCCATTCGCAACCCCTCAGATAATGAAGCAGTCCGAGCCTGCATGCTGCAAGACCTGGACAACATCCAGGCTTGGGCTCATAAGTGGCAAGTAACGTTTGCGCCAGATCAGTGCCAGGCAATGACCACCTCCCCTTGACATTCAACGGCATTACCATCGCCGAATCCCCCACCATCAACATCCTGGGGGTCACCATTGACCAGAAACTTAACTGGACCAGCCATATAAATACCGTGGCTACGAGAGCAGGTCAGAGGCTGGGTATTCTGCGGCGAGTGACTCACCTCCTGACTCCCCAAAGCCTTTCCACCATCGACAAGGCACAAGTCAGGAGTGTGATGGAATACTCTCCACTTGCCTGGATGAGTGCAGCTCCAACAACACTCAAGAAGCTCGACACCATCCAAGATAAAGCAGCCCGCTTGATTGGCACCCCATCCACCACCCTAAACATTCACTCCCTTCACCACCGGCGCACTGTGGCTGCAGTGTGCACCATCCACAGGATGCACTGCAGCAACTTGCCAAGGCTTCTTCGACAGCACCTCCCAAACCCGCGACCTCTACCACCTAGAAGGACAAGGGCAGCAGGCGCATGGGAACAACACCACCTGCACGTTCCCCTCCAAGTCACACACCATCCCGACTTGGAAATATATCGCCATTCCTTCATTGTCGCTGGGTCAAAATCCTGGAACTCCCTTCCTAACAGCACTGTGGGAGAACAGTCACCACACGGACTGCAGCGGTTCAAGAAGGCGGCTCACCACCACCTTCTCGAGGGCAATTAGGGATGGGCAATAAATGCCGGCCTTGCCAGCGACGCCCACATCCCGTGAACGAATAAAAAAAATTTTAAAAAAATTGTCCAAAGCAGGAATGTCCAAGTTTTTTGTTGTCAAGGGTTGGTTAAATGTATGCTATGAAGCCTCGCAGTCCACATATAAAGTTTAGCCAATGTTTCCATTAACTTGCATATATCTCAAGCTGCTGCTACAAATAGATCTTGCCGTTCCGATTTAGAATTTAACCATTAATGAGGCAGCAGGACCAAGAACTACCCTTCCAAACAAACCAGTGAGTAAAAAATAAGTGAGCAAGCAGATAAAGGATCGAGTTACCTAGGCTTCGTGAACTGACTTGCCAACATTCAATACCACCAAAACAGATTAATTGGTCATTCACCTCACTGCTGTTCATGGGAACTTGCTGTGCACAACTTGGCCGCTACATGTGCCAACATAACAAGGTGCCTGCACTTTGAAATAATTCACTGTTTTGAGACATCCTGAGGATGTGAAAGGTGCTCCAGAAATGATTGGATTTTTAAAAAAAAAATCCATCAGACTTTCAGGTGGAAGGGGGTGAAACTATATCCTCCAATAACAGCAAAATGTAATACTTTTGTCAACAGTTAAACCATCCTCAACAAGGCAAAAAATGCAGAAATAAAACCTTTCATGGGAGTGCAATGAAGCATAGATTTAGACGAAGTGAAAGCACAAATGAACATGTACGAGCTTTACCAACATCTGAAAAAAAGAACATTCAAAATAACTGATGGCAGCATCAGCTGCAGATGTTCATGCATTTCCTTGTCAGCTTAACTAATTACAGTCTTGTACCTGCTCTAATCAGCCCAACGGTCTTTCTCTCTGCTGCTTGCATACATATTTCCCTTTGTTTCTCTCGTTAGAGACTATCTCGCTGCACATTAGAGTTAGTGCCTGACTGCAGATGCTACGGCAGTCAGGAACAATGAAGAACGGACATGCAACTGGGTTGCACATTTACAGAAAATTCATCTGTATATTCTGATGGGCGAATATTAACAAACATTGCCTTCACAAAATGCAATAAATTTAAGTACCTTTCATAAATCAGAATCATCAGCTTTATTTAGTGTATTTGCACCAATATTCAATCATGGCAAAGGGGAAAAGAGGCTGCATATAGTGACACCACTATTCCCGAGCAGTAGGGACATGATTGGGTAATTCCCTCGTCAATCAGGCCTGGAGACCGTTCTGCTGCAAGTGACTGGAATTGATTTTATGCACATAATTGGTATGTAACTATCCTACACTCACTGCATTTTGCTGGCGAAATCACCCTGCTTTTATCAGGAGACGTTGCTGCGGTTTTGGTCCTGAGTTCTGTTTGCTGTAGTGAGCTATTTAAATAGGCTGTTGGCTGAGTAAATAGACTTTGAAGTCACAACCTACCTCCAACTCATTGGCTGACACAGTGGTGTCAATAGACACTCAATGCTTTAATGCTTTCATGTACTTTTTCTGTGATACACAATTTAAAGAATTAAAGGGGCGATTAAAAAAATGTCTTTACACAGTTGATTACAGTGTGGAATTTCCTGCTACAGGTCATTGTTCTTTTATAAAGAAATAAGATAATTGCTTACAAAAGGACCATTGACAAGTATTGGGGGATGAGGTGAGTGGGATTAGAACAGGTGTTCACATGGAGAAAAATAATGGCACAGACTTGAGGGGCTGAATGGTCTGTTTCTGTGCTGTAATAGTCTATGATTCTTCTTGCTCCCACTACCAGTGACTGACCTGTAACCAACAGTACTCTACCTCAGTGTCATGCAACTCAAAATAGCCTCTCCAGACATAATACAAGTTTGGAATCTCTAATTGTACTACTGTGTGTTTCCATAGTTAAAGTGGGGAAAATATGATCATTTCACATGCACATTATGCTTTACCGACAACACTGATATCTGCATACAATACATAGTTCAAAGCTACTTAAACAAAACAGATGATCTATTTAAAATTAACAATTTAATTTTTAATGAAAAATCAAACATCATTTTCCAAAGACTTTACAAAAATGTACAGAAGAATGATCCAAATAAAATGATGCAACAATGATCCAATCCATATCTGTAGATCAACCAAATTTAGAAAACCATGGAACATGAATCTGTTGAAAGTTTCATTAAGAAGCAGGTTCTTTACTCTTAAGAGTTCCCAACAGACTAGCAATGATACAAGACAGCTGCTGGGTACACTTGCGTGAAATTGTGCCATATAAAGTGTCAAACATGAAGGTCATCAACTGAGCCTCAGCAAGTGTTTAATAATGCTTCCAAAAATACTTGTGCCCTCTAGGGACTCGCTATGCGGCAGTGTTTCTCTTCTCATCACAAAACATTGCAAGAGGTAACTGCTTTAATATTTCAAGTAGCTGTGTACACCAAGTTTATTTACACACATCAAATATTGAACACAGATTTTTTTTTAAGTTGAGAAACCAAGGTGAAAGGCCGCAGCTGATAGAGCAGACATCACCAAAGTTGTTACGAGTTACATCATGCAGCAGTTGTTGGGTGATACTAATCTTAGGTTTCAAAAACCTGCAGATTGTCAAATGGAAGGAAGATCAAGAGGGGGAAGGACTCTAGGAGATGGTGTAATGAGTCTTGATTTCACCACATGCGGAATGGTATATTGTGGGGAGAGAGCGCGGAGACGAACGAGGGAAAAAAAAAACATACATTAGGTAGCAACCTTTTCTTATAGCCTGGCCCAGTGGGTGAGAGGGATGTTAAATTTGAACTAATTGGCAAACTATCAGAGTACAATACTCAATTATCTAAGGTGGACAGTATATACCAGATTAGGGCAAGCAACAATTGTTGCTGCTTCTAAATGATACCTGCATTATTGAACTCAAGACTGACAGATTGATTTTTTAAAAACCTGCCCATCAAAGTGACATCAATTGTACTCCACTCTCCTTGAATTTATTCAAGACACGAGGGGCGATTTTAAAATTCTTCACCCACTTGAAGGGCTCCACAGGAACTTGGGCGCTTGACCCCATGCTTATCCATCTATCGATCAGTGATTGTATTCCTTCACCAATGCTGCTCAGGTTACGAGGAGTTATACTGGAGCAACGGAGGATGTTTGTGTCCTCAACTTGCCCACTGTAGTGGAGTCTCGCCATAGATGCATGGCTGAAATCAGAAACATGATTGGATGGCAGGTATAATAACAACCCCCCCCCCCCCCCCAACCTCTATAACATTGGTATCTCTACTCACTGTGGCACCTTGTCACCCCATGCCAATGGAAGACATTTTAAATTCAGATTTATTCACTGGGCTTAGAATCCATTAAGTCAAAATTTGTACCAGTTACATAAAAAGGTCATCTGCCTGTGCAGACCCGCCCTGCGCTTGCTCAAGATGATGATTAGTCAATGGTGTATGAAGGCAGCAATCAATTTCTAACTGCATCGTGGGCCAAGTCTCCTCAGCTGGTAACTAACACATGCCAACCAATTAGCACCAACAGCTGCTTGGATACCAGCAAAGTTTGCCAGGTTCAGAAACTTAAACAAATGCTGCTCTAAAAACTGTGGTGGTGCCAATTCATCTTCATTCACTTGCCAACTCCATCCGTTCACAGGAAACAACTGTTCCTGGGTTTCTAATTTGCAGCCATCAAAAACTAATCCATGCCTTGGGTTCAATATATGACCTTCTACAGTGAGAGGGCAAAAAATTCCAAAAACAAAGTTGGGACTTAATCAACATCTTTGGAGCAACACTAACTCAAAGAATCAAGAATGTTTCTTTCAGAAAATGAGCAATGCTGAAAACGTTTACAAAAAAAACCCATCCAATAACATGGGACTGTGGTAAAGCTGGATTGTGGACAAAATGTTTTTCCTTTTTACTCTGACTCGCTTCAATAAAACAGGTGGGGATTTTCCTTTCAGTCCCACTTCTACTGCTCATGACTACATTACATATATTGACCATGGTTTTGGGGGGAGGGGGAGGGGGAGGGGGAGGGGAGAAAAGACAGGAAGACCCGATATTCCTCCTGGGGGGGGATGGAGAAAAGACAGGAAGACCCGATATTCCTCCTAGTTACCACAAGTTATACACATTCCATTAAAAAATACAAGCTGGTTGATAGTTTCGTTTTAGCAAAGCAGGAGTAGCTGACCAGTTGTTCTAAGCACTTTGATAAAGAATGATAAAGAAATGGAAAGACTTACCCAATGCTGGCCATAAATTCTAAACAGCAGTCAATTGGGATTTGAATTTGGGATCATGGTTGGAAGCTCAATGCTTCATCGCTAAAACTATCATAATATTCCATAAATTTCCTTACACCGGAAAAGTAGATTTAAAAAGTTCTAGCCAATCGTCCGTGTAGGTCAGCTTCATCTCCCCTCCCAACCATCCAATTTTTAATTTTCTCTGCTCTGGAAGACATCAATTCTTGTTGGGTCTTGATCATTCGTCACATGTGAGCAAGTGACAGGAGGTTACTCAATATATCACCAAGTCCCATCCTGTCCCCCCTTGAATTCACAATAACATTTCCAGCAGGGGTCACTGGCAGCAATCAGGGGTAGAATTCTGGCTATTTTTTCCATTCCCTTGCCTTTCTGGAAGGCCAGTCATTGAATCACATCGCCATTGCAGCTGACAGCTCAGAGCAGGTTTCAAACTTCTATGGCTTACATGTCTCCCTATGACACTAGTTATTGCATTGAGTCATCAGTGGAGGTAAGTCTATTCTGCAGTTGCATCTTGCACAGATCATACCCATTTAGGAATTGTTGTTTTCATGGGGACATTAAATCATTAAAAAATATCTGAAGCTTTTATCCAAATCAATACTGATGATATGGACTGATATAGATTTAATCAAGAATTGCAAAATTGTTCACCAATTAAAGGTAAACAAAAAAATAGCAATTAAAGTAATTAACACAGAATACCAGATCCATTACTAATCCCCTCATTAAATAGGAGAAATAGCCAAAAAAGTGTGCACACCAAGATTGCTTACTGTGCTACCAGGTTGAAATATTGTACTATCATGCAATATTTCTTCAATAATACTGTGATAGTGCAGTCACGATATCTCTAGTGTAAGAACATTTCCCTATGCTAAATTTCAATTTAATATATAGGCAAAACAGAAGTGCAAACTATAGGAACACTCCTGTGATGGCCTAGTTGAAAGATGCACCATTGGTGAGGTACTGAATCATACACACCAGAGATAGCCCAAAGAATGGGGATATGGCGCTGGTGTGGGAAGGGGTCATTAGAGTGGGAGAAGGCTCCTGTGGACTATGAATACTGGGATGGACCATTTTCCCCAAATGACCTGTTGCTCTGCTTTAGATTCTATGTAGGTTCAATCCCTGGTCTATGCTCAGTTAGCCAAACTCAGCCAGGACAACTGTTAGGGGCTACAGTTAACTTCAGCACCTCTGGACTAAGGAGAAGGAAAAACAAAAACAAACACAAACTCAGCCAGGGTCCCAATGCCTGATATCTGTCCAGTGCCAGCTCTTGCAGTAGAGGGCACTTATCAATGTCAAAAGACGACAGGATCTGGCTCGGCTGTGATTTTTAAAAATGTATTCTCGGGATGTGGGCATCGCAGTGCCCATCCTTGTTTGCCCTAAGGTGGTACTGGTGTGCTTTCTTCTTTTTTGATGCAATTGAATGGCTTGCTAGGCCACTTCAGAGGACAGTTAAGAGTCAACCATGTTGGTGTAAAGATTCTAGATTTCAGTTGGGTTCTTACGACAATCCAACAGCTTCATGGCCACTTTTTGCTGATACTAGCTTTTTAAACATGAATTCAAATTCTCAAACTGCTATGGTGGGATTTGAACTCGCGTCCTATGGATTAGTAATTCAACAAAAAAATCCACTACACCACCGCACCTCTCTTCCCCCATCCAGTTTTATATTCAAATCGTGAAGTTGTGCTCACTGACAAGGCTCTCATATATAGAATGGCCACTTGGCCAAGGCAATGGAGAACAAACTGCGCCCATGAAACTGTATGAGCCAGTGTCCTCAGGAAAGGATGGGATCAAATTAGAAGGGGGTGGGGTGGGAGGGAGAGAATAAACAATATTGAACAATCTCAGAAGTGTGAATACTAAAGGGCTAAGCTTGTGCAATCATGTTTTATGTGATAACATCATTGAGTCAATGATGAAGCAGTTGGAGGAGTCCAGTGTTGTCATTACATCACTTGGCAGAAAACTCTGCACTCACATAAGCAACGCCACTTTGTACAGAAGCAAACCGTCTGGCAACAAGAGTGCATGGGCTTTCATGACTAACAAATGTTCTAGGAACTAAACTCACCAGAAAATTCCCGACCAGATGATTCGCTCTTTAACATGCCAAGATTTGCAGTGTTTCATTAATAATTGCATTGTGTGCTCATGGTACCTTGGAAAATAATACATTCTAGAATATCCAAGACATGGACCAACATGTTTACAATCGAAGGTGGACTTTTCTTTCTCTCTAAACGCATGCCTGATTCCACCCCCAACAAAGAAAGTACTTGAGCGCCACTGATTCCAGACAAATAGTTATAGTGTCCGCTGCTTCACACTAGGTGTCTGAGTCACACAGGCCAGGAAGGAACCCAATTCTCTGCTTATACTGAGTTAGCTGAATTGTTGCTCAACCAGGGCAGCAATTGAGATGCTACAATTTGCCTCAGCATCCTGGGATAGAGAAGGAAAAAGGAGCTCCCATTGCTGATTGCTTGAGGCAACTCCTACTGGAGAGGGCGCATGTGTGGATGGTTTGTGTGCATATTTCTCTTTTTCGGGTGAGGAAAAGATCAGTGGGGTTTCCCCCCAGTAAATTGCCCGCTGGCACCCACTACTTGGGCTCACAGGTGAAGAATGGGCACTTGCGGCATGTACTAGAGGGCACCCACTACCCAGAGAACCATACCCCAAGGAGGAGTCAACTCCTGCAGAAGGAGAAGAGAGAAAATTGATGGGAAAAGGGACGATTTTTTTTTAAAGAAAACAGCAAATTGCCCATGGCATTACCTACTGTCAGTCGATTATGATATTTTGTTTTAAATAGGCAAGTGTTAATGGGAGACACTTTGGAAACTCACTCCACACAGACATGATGTGGAGATGCCGGTGATGGACTTGGGTTGACAATTGTAAACAATTTTACACCACCAAGTTATAGTCCAGCAATTTTATTTTAAATTCACAAGCTTTCGGAGGCTTCCTCCTTCCTCAGGTGAATGTTCACAGGATTCAAGAACAACATTGTGTCCTAGGATGATCTGCTCATCTAAATTGTATACATGAAAAATACAATTCTCCCATTTTGCTTAGATTTTGACAAACGATCAGACTTTCTTTGGACACTCACTCACACGGAGTTCTCAACAATGTACGTAACTCACGTCTTATCTCTTCTAAATACCAGCCTCAAATTAATGTGGTGATTTATGTGCCAAACTAGTTGGGAGATGGATCGAGTCTCTGCAAATCTAAATCTCACTACCAATTTCAAAGACTGTCCCTCCTACTCCCTATTAAACCATATACATACACAAGCAACACAATTCTGCAAACTTCCAAGACACACAAAGTCTGGTCAACAATTGATGTAGTGTGTCTTGCAGCATTCATGAGTGGCCTTCAAGCAAAGGACTGATTGGAATTGGGACCCTTGACAGAAAATTTGTGAGTAACAGCACTAAATGAACCTCAGCCAATTCAGCTTTCCTAACTTGCTAACACATATCAATTGGCCAGCAAAAACAAGTACATATCATTTGAAACTATTAAATACTGATTTAGGCCATTTTTGGAGATTTTTCTTTAAAATGAGCTCTCATTTGTGTGAGAAGATTGCTTTTTGAAGGAATGAATGCTGTGGTACTGCATGCTGCATACATAAGAGATTCTGGGGTTTTTCAATTTCCTTACAGAAATGTAATATATTTCAAGGTATTCGTTCAACTTAAACCAGCTATGCATCAAAAGAAGAAAGTCAGACTGATAGAGTCTAGAAGCTTTTCCAGTTACTTAACCATAAACCTGAATCAAATATTGACCCTTCGAGAGGAAAAGAACAGCTGTAAAAGTCTAATATAAAAACAGAAACTATTGGAATTGGGGTTCAGATGAAGAGGTCTCTGCCTGAAATATTAACTTATCTTTTGTCTTTTCAGATGCCTCCTGGATCTGTTGACTGCTTCCAATATTTTTTGTATTGATTTTAAGTATATGGATCCATCGGTTGCATCATAGTGGTTACAAATAAAACGATACACTGTACATCACTGGCTTCTGGCATATGCCCCAAAATCCCATGAGTTGCAGATGTGCCACATGACCCTAATTGGCTCCATATTTGTAAGGGAAGGAAATGAATACCATCAAAGAGACTAAATATATAAAAAAGTAACGTCCAACATAGAAATATCATAACTGCAGAGAAGATCTGCACCTCAGATTCAAGCTTTCTACTAATTGAAGCACAGCGAGCCCCCTCCCCTCCATATGCTGCCTACTTTTGAGTATTTCTACAGCTAGCTTAGTTGGTAAGTGCATCAGTGTGGAACCAAGCTACACAGATCAGGAAGGTTCAACATTCATCGAGTTAGTTGATCTCGGGCAAACGCTGCAGTCTGGGAACTGCAATTGGTCACTGCACTAAGTGGAGGAAAAAAATCCAGACAAAATTGCTGTTCCTGATTAGTATCCAGTAAACTAGACTGGGTTGGGTACTGGCACAGCATCATTGGGACAATAGTACTCATTTTCCTACTAGACTAGTTAATCCACTGATCAACACATGATAATGTAAACTCAAAGATTGGAGATCTGTCCCTGTGAAGTATTGCCAGTTAATATATTGGCAGGTGATGCACACCCGGCCTTTTGGCCTTCATCAATACTGTGGAATGTGAATGCAAAAGGGCAAGTGGGAGCTCTTCTGATCTTCTGGCGAGCTGACTCAACAGCTGAAAGCTTTGTGCATTCACAAGGGAGCTTTGGAGTGGATAGCTGGCCCTCTGGGCCAGAGGAACTGCCAACTGACACCGAGTCCAACATAGCAAACATTAGAGTGGGAGGCAAATAGAGAAACACAGTTGGCTGAGAAAATTTAAATATATGCATTGCGGGTCTTCTGGAATTCAATCTGCAGTTGATTACTGGAAAAACGCTGATCTGTATGTATAAAATAGACATGATTTCCCAGTAATTCAGTGCAGCTTAGACTTCAGTGAGCATGCAATGATTGCAAGCCAAATTTGATCTTTAAGCTAGGATTCGGTGATTGCAGATCCTGTGAATGAAACGTCCTGATTCTAGTGGACAGACACGGTATGCAACTGGGAGAGGGTGGGGGAAGAGAAGAGCGAAGAGAAAAGGACAGCCTTCCACCTAACAGGTCTGAAGTAATATTTTCAATCATAAAAACTGAATGAGTGGGAAGGTAGGTACAGAGTGGGAAGGTTTTAGCTAAGATCCCTGGCCTATGAGTTAGTTGTTCATAACTGGGGCAGTGGTAGAGATGCTGCAATCGGTCTCAGCAGCACTGGGCTAGGCCCAAAAATACCCAACTAGGGCTTCCACTTTTGAACACTATGCATTGACCCCCCCCTGCCTATGCAGACACTGGTTCAAGGCAGATTTGGCTTGATTTTAACATCCTTAGCTGGATGGCCTGTTGACACTCACTCACTGACAAGGCACACACATGAACAAAAGTAGCAGCCATTTGAACAAGGTATCAGAGGGCAGCTCACTGCCAATGAAATTGTATCCCATTCACTGTGGGTTACACTCGAACAACGGGCTACAAGTGCCGATCGACCCCAATCCCCCGCAGAGTCAGCGCCTTCATGAGAGGAGGAAAAATGAGAGATTGTTTAAAACACAACCGCAAACAAAAATGATCAGCTCCGTAGAACATTATATAACTAATTTTTTGACGCAGTGCAAACTGCATCAGAATTCCAATATCCTAACAATTATTCAAATAATTAAATATTAAGATCCAATAAAACTGCAAAAAGTGTATGCTGACTCAAGCAGTTAAATCTAAAGGCCTTGCAGGTAGGTTAGGACAATTTTTTTTGCACATGGCACTCAGATAAAGCAGTGTTTGATCACAGAATGGAATTATCCTATCCCTATAAATAACAAGCCCTATAATCAATGTCAGTCCATCCTGATCATATTTTTTCCTCCAAAGTTTTCTCCCCATCTATCCTGAAGGTGTTGACTCTTGCAGGAGTACGGTTCTACAGATGCCACCTGCCCTCTGGTACATTGTCCATGTGGCCATGCTTCGTGTGTGAGCCTGGACTGCAAGCATCTGATTATTGAGAGCAAGAGCACTGGTTGCTTCTCAGGCCCCACTCTACCCTAGCCTAACAATGCTAAGGCAATTGCAGTGCACCACACCACCTTAGCTGACATAAGAACATAAGAAATAGGAGCAGAAGTAGGCCAATCAGCCCCTCGAGCCTGCTCCGCCATTCAATAAGATCATGGCTGATCTGATCCTAACCTCAAATCTAAAGAACACAAGAAGTAGGAGCAGGACCCGGCCACTCGGCCCCTGGGCCCGCTCCGCCACCCACAGGGCCTTGACCGATCCGAACTCAGCTTCATGTCCAATTTCCTGCCCGCTCCCCATAACCCCTAATTCCCTTTACTTCTAGGAAACTGTCTATTTCTGTTTTAAATTTATTTAAATGATGTAGCTTCCACAGCTTCCTGGGGCAGCAAATAACACAACTCAGCACAGAATGGGGATTAAATATGGTACTTAGTCCTTGTGGATCAGCTCCATATTAAGAAATGTATTTAGCAACTGTGAATATTCAACAGCTTAAGCAAAGCCACTGTATACAAAAGCCTCATACTACGTACCACAGTGGCCAAAATATAGAAATACAGATGGCAGTGTCAAAAATAAGACCTATCGCTTAGTGAGCTACATTTAATCTCACTCTTTACTAGGACCTCAGAATGCTTTACTTTCCTCAGACTTCCTTTCCTCCTACAATTGACAGATTTATAACACCCAAGCACGGCATCACTTAATCAATACCTCACTTTTGTCAAACCGAGTGATGTCTTGTATTATGGGCTTTGGCTTTCACCTCGATTTCTCAATTTAAAAAAACTCAAGGTACCTTGGACCATAAGAAATAAGCCGTTAACATGGTGTTGGAGTCAAAATAGGGGATCTGCTCCATATCTAATACAACAAAAAAAAAAATCAGATTGTTAAGTTGGGGACTAAGCTGCTGAATTTATCGCCCACTTGCACCAGGTATCAGGAGCTGAAGTAATGCATGATTCCACTTTGATTGCAGAAATAATAGGAATTTAAAAATTGTTTAGATCTTCCCTTTCTTAGTAAGACATAAATGTTGACTTATTAACCACTCTAATAACTAAGCAAAAGGAACAAAACCTGGAAGAGAAAGACATTTAAGTTGGAAAATATTTAAGAGTTTAAAAAAAATTGTAAATACAGTTCAATACTTCATGACCTGATCCTTTCTTAAAAGTTGCTCACGTATAAACAAGACAGTGATCAAATCCAACATATTTCTGATTTCACAAATTTATTTTAAAGTACATTTCAACAATTTTTGGGTAAGTAAAGCTGGCATTGCTTAAACCTAACAGGCACAGAAAGAAACGAGGAACGCACCGCCTTTTGTTAAAGCTTCCATTTTAAAAGAGATTGCGACGAAAGGAAAGATAACAGTTGTCATGAGTTGTGTTCATCAAGATGAGGGAAGGTAGCACGAGGGAATGAAACACTTTCCCCTTCCAGACACCTAGTGTCAATGTAAAGCACTCCGAGGTCAGGTACAGCACAGGTCAGATGCACAATAAAACTTTATCTAGTCCACCCTGACAATATGTCTCTGCCCCTAAGCTCAGAAGAACGCCCACTGTAACACCAGGATGAAAACTTCTCCTTTCACACACCAGCCACAATACGGTGGTCTCTCTCTAAGATTGCTAATTTAACGTCAAATCAGAGGCAGCTCTGTGCTCTGGGCTTATGCCCACTTGAAACTCAGTGGAAAATATCCAAACTCATTTTGCTTAAGACCCTTACAGTGAGCAAAGAGAAATTTTCCACCTTTAGTCTGGTGCGGGATTCAAACCTGGTTCCAGAGATGAAAGACAGTACCCAAACCCACTGCACTACCTGGTTTTGCAGAGGGATCTCCTTTATAAAACGTCAATGCATCCACACACACACTCTAGTTAGTTAGTTCCTAGATCACAAATCCAACCTAGTAAAGGAAGAGTTGGATGACTGTCTTAGAGAAGAGCTTCTGAAGTATTGAACTTATCAATAGCTTCATAACTCTGAAAAACATTTAGTATATTTTTTTTAAAATGGATTCAGCATTACTTACATACAATGGAGCTTGATTTGGTGTAAGTTTCATGACACAGGATGCTGTAAGTAGGAAGAGAAAGAAAATAAATACATGCAAAGTTATTCTTTAAACCATAAAGTTATTTAGTAATATATTCAGTCATAAAACCTCCACTTCAAACAAATTACTTTGTTATATTGAAAATACGATTCCTTATACCATTTATTCCAGTCCCAAATATTCCTCATTGACTTTCAGCAGGATTTTCCCCAATACATTGCAGAACAGACTCCATACACCGGAATCCCTACAAACATCATGATATCTTTTAAGAGCTAAAACCAAATAAGCAGTTAGTTTATTTGGTAAACATACTGACTAGCATGGGACTGAATTATACAGACTGGAAGGTAGCAGGTACAATACAATTTACTGGGTTCACCCAGGCAGTGCTAAAATTGGTCATAGCGATCGCTGGATTTGGAGTGTAGAGGAAAATCAGCCCAGGTTCCTACTTCTGATCGTTATCCAGTAACCTCTGTTAGATGGCGTTCACACGTACACAAGCAAGTGTCTGCCCATATAGGATCAGGCTTTGCTTGTAATGATCCCCACCCCAACTTACTTATATATAGTTCATTTAATGTAAAAATCATCCCATCGTATATAGGGTAGAGAGGACATATAAAATAAAAATAATAAAAAGGATTGGATAGCGAGCCAGGAGAGGTGATTGAGAGCTTGCTGTGAAAGTTGGGTTGCGAGAAGGGTGCAAGGGTTGATAAAAGAGGTTTGAGCAGCCGAATCATCATGAAAAGGAGCCTTGGATTGTTGTTGCCTTCCGGGATGATCCTGGGGTTGCAGACGGACAGCCTGCTGAGCCCAATTAAATAACCTGCTGACACGCACGAATCAAGGGGGCAGCCAGTGCCTATGAAACCATCCCACAGCCTGAATTCAAGGTCTTTCAGGAGAGGAAAACAGGAAATTGGACAGGGAGGAGCAAAATATCAAAACTGGCGGTACAGTCAGTCTCGTTAGAATGAACACTTTCTCCTTTTCCCTTTCCACTCAGCCTCATTTATATTGGCCCATAAAAATATTAACATCGATACGGCCTCCTTCTATAAAACATTGCTTCCATGACCAATAGCGACTGGACTTGTAACTGGATGAAATGAGCAGTGTCAGGGTTTCTTTATCACCCACTGCACCATTTCCTTCCCTGGGTGGAACGATTAGCTACTGATGGAATTCAAGTGACAAATAGCCTTGCGGCTCGTACACCGGGCTGTCCCTCTGTTGCAGAAGCACATATCAATGTCAATTGTAGTCACTCTATTAGCTTGCTTTAAACCTCTGATACGAGCCCAGAATATTACTTCAAGGCAAGTAAGGAGAGAAGGACAAGAAAACACATTCAAATTAGGGAAAAGTAAATTCAAAACTGATCTCTAAATAATGCTTAAAAGATGATTAATGGTTGGAATAACCTACTAGACAAGGGAATAGAATCAAAGGCACCAAAGAGGTCCAAAATATAGCTGGATAGTGGGGCAAGCGAGTTGGGGTGCTAAAGGGATGAGCTTCAATGGTCTTGACTTTTACTTATGTTCTTATTCCAGATTACATAATGACTGCTTTTTTTTTAAAAAACGTCTAACACTTAAGTTTCATAATCAGTGCCCATGGCCAGAAACAGTATTGTCAAACTATATCAATTAGATTTTTCCTTCCTTTTCAAAGTTTACTGCAAACAAAAAGGAGCTGACAGTTATTTTCCAAGTGCTTCAAGTCACATTTAGTATCAGACACAGCATGGAAACCACTGAAAAAAAAGAGAACTTTGTTGCACCAATTCACTGTCACCTTGGGACAATAAGAAATGGTTCATGACACATCATTTCAAAAAGATCAAATCATTACTGCTACTGTGCAACAACAATTTTATTGCGACTAAGGCATTATAAAAAAGCCCATTGGGTAATAGACCTGTGGAATACATTACCTTGGAAAATACGGAGGTGGATAAACGTGTTCACAACATAATTCAATGCTTTTCTAGAGAAAAGGGTGTGAAGGATATGGTGAGAAGCTGGGTGAGATGGAAATTTATCACTAAAAAAAGGTTCAGGCTTGTTGGGCCCGTGCGCTTCCCTGCTCCTAGAAAATCTGATGTCCTTAAACCACCGCTTCATTAGAATGATGTGCTATCTCATTGAAAGCCGGATTAGTTTAGCTTACGGGTTCAAGTCCCACTCCAGGATTTGAGCACAATCCAGGCTGAAACTTCAGTGCTACATTGCTGGAGGTGTCTCAGGTGAGACGTTAAATCATTCTGACTGTTCGGGTGGATGTTCAAGATCCCATGGTACAATTTGAGGACCAGGGAGCACCATGGGATCTTATGTCCACCTGAGCCGACAAACAGGACCTTGATTTAACATTTCATCCAAAAGGCAGTACCCTCCGACAATGCAGCACTCCCCCAGTACTACATTAAATTGTCAGCCTACCTTACGCACCCAAGTCCATAATGGGGCTCGAATGCACAATCAACTGAGTCAAGCTGACCAAAGTACCAATTAAGCAACTGGTTGGTTCGAGATGGCTAAATCCAGGAGGCTGAAAATAAAGGCTGAATAAAAAATTACTTGAATAAAAAAGGACTAACTTTAGAGTTCAGTCTTGGCTTAGAATGCAATGTAAAATAAGTTCAATATAAGGGCTGTTCTATTATGAATAACCACACTCACTATAACAGCAGAGAGAAGGAAAGAAGGGAAGGAGGGATAGCAGACTACAGAAAATGAAATAAGGTAACAGCATTTCTTGTAGGTTTCTTATTTTCACCAACAATCTCTGCCATTTTTAAAATTCAATTTTCTTGAGTTTTTGAATTGAATTTCAAGTTCAGGACTGATGACAGGAAGCACTTAACCATACCAAAGATAAGTATCTGGAATGGGTTGTTGATAATTCTGGGGAGGGTTGTGCAACAAAAACTCGAATCTCCGAAGCAGTGAGATGCCACAACTGGGGGATTGTAGGTTTCTATGGAAGGGTCGGCAAGTTGGACCAAGAGGCCTCCCTCGTATTTGTAATCTTTGACCCAAGTTTACCATTCTATTGGTCCACAAATTAAACACAGCTTAGTAAGGGGTTGCATTCTATAAATCTGGAAATGTCAACCACCACTGCCTCATAGATTTTAGATTAGATTTTCTATTGGATTCAGTGCTGACATAACAGGTGCAGCCTGTAGCAATAACTATTGTGCAACAGTTCTGATAGAAACAAACTGTTAATCAACCTCAAGCCTTCAAGATATCATCAGGCCACCTAAATATCTTCAGCAACTACTGAAAATAAGGAAATGGCATTTCTTTAACATTTTCAATAAAATTTTAGCATAAATTTTCAAAAAACATTTGCACAGAATTTGATACACAGAGATTGAATATGCTGTGTGGGAATGGTGAGTGTATGGAATTCACTATCACATGGAGCGGGTTGAGGCGAATAGCATAGATGCATTAAGGTGAAGCTAGTAAGTACATGAGTGAGAAAGGAATAGAAGAAAATGTTGATAGGGTTAGATGAAGTAAGGTGGGAGGAGGTTCATGTGGCGCATAAACACCGGCATAGACCTGTTGGGCCGAATGGCCTGTTTTCTGTGCTATAAAATTCTATGTAATTTTATGTAATGCTGCAACAAATTGCTTTCAGTAACCAAAGTGTTAAAGTGCTTGCTTTATCTTCTATACACCAGTGGATTTTCAAGTTTTTCCTGTATGGGGCACACAGTCCCAGGGACCTCCTGTCCTATCTTCCAAAAGATAGTGTCAGTTCGAAAGCAAAACAGTACTCTCATTGTAGAAAACTTCCTTACAAAATGGTTAGTAACCCAACAAATACAGAATGATACAGAAATATGACCACAGAAGGACAGAAATCTGATGACTCAGGTACCCCGGGTCTCCTTGTAGACCTTCTAGGATGCAGGGACCCCAAACTGAAAAAATGCAAACTTACTCTATGCACAGTTAACACTCAAAACCTGGCAACAGCATACGGATTCTGTCAGCTTCCTGCCAAATCAATAAGCCGCACAGGCTAACCAGAACTCCAAAAGGAGGACAACACAACCTCCTTATCATCTGGAGTCTTCTAGTCTTCACAAACTAATATCCCAAATTCTGCACCAGGATTGCAGCCCCATGGTCTGCACTGAATCTTGTGACAGCCCTACCATTTCTCAGCTAACCAACTACAGATTAATAACATATACCGCTGATAACTGTTTCCCCATGGAGGGTCCTGATGACCCCGAACAAGTTATATCTCACGAAGGGGCAACGGCATTGATTAGGCCAGGCAGTGGTGACCATCGGGAAGGTAGAGTAATGATTAATATATGTAACCAAGGCCCTTTTGATTTCTCATTGCTCCGGAACCCAAATCTTATTTGTGTGAACGTAAGCATAAACTACATTGATGACAATCAGCTAAGACTTGGCTACAAAGTCCAGATAAATAAGGTCAAAGAACCACAAACATGACAATACTTGACCTGAGCACTGAAATAGCTGATAATCAGATGGAAGAATAGGCATTACTCAGACTCAGGTGATTGTTAGTTTTTATACCATCCATGTGGTCAAAGAACATTGTGACTTGAAAACAACTGTTACATAAAGACTAGCTCCAGAGCAGGATAACGGTCTTCAACCAGATGGGAGAGAGATCCCGACTGAAGGCTCTTGAAGACTTCTGCCATACTACCGTTCTCCGTCGTCCCACCTCATCGAGTTGCTGACTGCCGAGAAATAGTGACTTTGTCCAGTATTTGATTATCTCATCACTTATTGTTAAATTGCCTTACTTGTTTTGCCATATACCTATCTAGTGCCAGCTGCGACTGTCTTATACATGGTTCGGTATAGACAAAATAAATTGCTTCTGTTTGAAGTTACTTTGACTCTGACTGATTTGTTGAAGTGAATCACAACTCTCTTTCTCAAGCTCAGTGGCATGGACGTGGCCAGCCCCGTGATCGCATCCCATGAACTACTCCCCGGATTGCTGGATCGTGACCATCTTCATCAACCAATATTCAAAACAAGGCCACCAAAACGAAGTAAACCAAGGTTGGGAAAGATGCAATTTTCACCCATCAGCTAAAACCTCATTCGAAAGCTGTAAAAGCAATCAGCCACAAATAGGGTAGTTAAGTAATGCCAAATAAAGATACAAAGGCTAATATATAGATTTTTTTTTTAAAGTTCTGCTCACTCAATAACAGAAAAAAGATATTATTACCCTTGAGAGGGTTGAGAGTCATGCTGGATGATGATTCTAGGGATCAAGAATTTAAGTTATGAGGAAAGGTTAAGGAAGCTGGCCTGTTTTGTTTTAAAAACAAGAGATCCAACTCAAGTTTTCAAGGTTATGAAGGGAATTTGCAAAGTTGATCCAGGCACACAGTTCACTGTGGCTTAGGGCTGACATGCCAGAAGACACCATCTCAAAATTACAAAGTTAGGAGTAGAAAGTACATCAGTGGGAACTTTTTCCACAGCTATGTAGTACTAAGGTGGTACACAAGGCATTTTAAGGATTATTGAAAATAAGACACCTGTGCGTCAGGCCTGAATACTAGATAGCTTTTTGGCAACCAAAGGTATTAAGGGATATGGGCCAAAGGCAAGTACATGGAGTTAGATCACAGATCAGCCATGATCTTATCAAACGGCGGAGCAGGCACGAGGGGCTGAATGGCCTACTCCTGTTCCTATGTTCCTAACTCATTCACACATCGCCTCAGGAATGATGGACCTGGCAACACTCAGCAACCAGTTTTTCTGTCAACTCTTATGAGACAAACTTGGTTTACAGGAAAACCAGACACAGCAGAGTATAGTTGAAGGGTTGGTTACATCTGACATAGACAGGTTCCTAACCAGTCGAATGAACTACAGGTGAATGTTTGGTTTCCACAAGCCAGAGCACAGAATTATTTGAGAAAGTTGAGCATGATTTTGGGAGTAAGTGCAGATCGATGATCATGGTAATAAGGAGCTGGTTCAGCTGCAGTTACAATAAGCTGCAGTCCAGTTTTGGGTACCTGACTTTAGGAGGGATGCCAAGGCCATGGAGAGGGAGTAGAACAGATTCACCATGATAATGCAGAGACTTTAGGGCTTTAGTTATGTAAAGAGATCAGAGAAACTTGGGCTCTTTGCATCACAGCAGAGAAGATTAAAAGGAGCTATGATAGAGGTGTTCAAAATTATGAAGGGTGTTGATAAGTAGGGAATAATTGTTTCTACTGGTCAGTGAGTTGGTTACTAGATGACATAAATAAGATCACCACCAAAAGATCAAAAGGTCAGGAGAATGTTATTTCCATATAAACGCAGAGGATCGTTAGAAAATAAAATGCCCTACCAGAAAGTGGTGGGAGCAGAATCCAATATAGTCATTAAAAGCAAAGTGGATCAATATTTGATTTTAAAAAATAGATTTAAACGAGTTACGAGAAAAGTGGAGGGTAATGAGACTTTTGGAAAGGTAGCACAGATGTAATGGGCCGAATGGCCGCCTTCTGCGCATTAAAATTCTACAATTCAATGGAGGTATACAGTATAGTTGTGTGTTGATTATTTTACAGGATACATTTTTGCAATGCTGTAAAATAGAACATCAAATGTAACTGAAGACAAACTTACCTAGAATTACACACAATTTACATCAGAGATATAGGCCATTCTGCTCAACTGGTCTATGACAGCATTTACATGTTCCACACAAGCCTCCTCTTCATCTAACTTGTTTCAGTTTGGGATTCTCTAGGAGGCAGGCTTGTATCGCTTGGGTTTCACATCACCTGCAGTATAACTGCAGCATTATAAAGCAAACTTTTAAATTATAAAATTAAAATTTTAAAGTAAGTTCCCATGAACTTTAATTTCTAATGTCAGCAAAGAGCCAAAAGTACCATTTGCTCTTTGCTGAGATTACATCATCACTTTCACATCAACTCAAAACGATATGATAATCAATCCAAGTGATCGGGGACTACCAAACACAATAAAATTAAGAGGTATGTGACCTCCTCCAGGAGTTCATACAGAGTGCAGTATAACTCAAAATGTCACCGGAATTTGGACACCGATCATGAAGTATACAGCATCCAAGCAACTACGCATACAGTGCTCTGCCTACTCTCAATGTGACAATGGTGTGGAGCAGACAGTATAGGGTGAATGTTCACTTTTATCATTAGGCAAGAGTGGATCAGCTTTCTCCTTTACACCTGCCATTAATAGTAACAATTGGCCCCTATAACTCACTGTCGCTAGATCTCACCATTCTAAAGCAAAGGTTTTCAAAACAAGGTCCATGAAGCTCCGAGATTCTTGAATTTCTCTGAAATACTCTGAGCAGTGCCACCTCTGTTGCTATGCACCAACAAAAAGACAACTTTTGCAACGATAACACTGCTTCCCCAGGCTGCTAACAGCATGCTATTGAAGGCAGGACAAAGCACCCCCCCCAGGAGTCCATCAGTATTTGCAGGAGAGCCTTCCCACTGCATGAAAGCAGGCGCTGGGTTCAAACTAGAACCACCAGCTTAGTAACAGCAAAGTCACTTGTATTGTTTATTAGGATTCTGGCTACACTTCCATTATTAATAATACCAGCAGGTTTGTTAATGACTGATGAATTGGAATGGGCATTAATTCTAAATCTAACCAGATTCACACTGCAGCAACAATGAGCATTTGTTACATCATTCCTCTTTCGAGCTACTGGCAAGGCTCACAATTTCCATTTACTGAACGAGCACAAAGCACGTCCAGATCAATAGACAATAACCTTAAAGCCTTTCCTTTATCCCCATTACCACCAGTGTATTCAAGATGTGACATATTAAATATAGGTCCTGACAGTTACATAATAAAGCAAATGCACATAATCTTGAATTTCGTTTTGCCAATTTTCTCCCCCCCTCTTCTCCAGACAGCTCTGACTCTTGCTGAAGCACATCCCTCCAGAATTGCGCCCAAGGGGCCTTTCTTCCTAGACACTGAATGTTGGTAGACTATCAGATCATGGCCCAACCCAATTGTGTTCTCACTCGGTGTTCCCACAAAACACATTTTCCAGCATAGATAGATCCTGGATAAAGATCAGGAGAAGGAACCCATACCGATTATTGTCCCCTCCCTACCCCAGGGCTGAAACCACTTGCAACGATCGTAATGGAGCCCTGGGTAAGTCCAGCCAACTCAGAAAAATATTAGAATTTTGACCCAATTCATCCCCAGTGCGGACCGTGTCACAATCAGCAACGCACCCATAAAGTTCTGTCGAGTAATCATAAAAAAGACACTGTACATTTAATAAATCATTTAAGATAGTGGCTGGGCTACAGTGTGAATTTGGAAACAAGTGAAAAAAAACAACCAATGAGAACACGTAATATTGACGTGTGTTATACCAGGCTATTGCTTTTCAAACATGGAATAAGCTGGTGTAGGTAGAATGGAACCTGCAAATACAGGCGTTTCAATGAACACTGACCCTCCTGCCCAGGCATTCACTGATTTCGATAGGAGTAGCCCTTAAGTCAGTGCAATTTAGTATTGTGTGATATGCTTCTTGTGTGATACGCATAATTAAATCACTTCAAATTGGTCCCATCACTATCACCATCAGTGACACACTTGTACCCATCAGGACTTCATCCAAAACGGTAGCCAATATGGGGCTCACAAGCTACAAGGGACTCTTCCGTTGCTCAAGTGAGGCGCTTCAGTCTTTTAAATGATGGTGGCTCTCACTAAATGACCGCTACAGTCATGCACGCTGAACTCAAAAAGCGGGATACGTCATTTTCCCTTGAAGCAACATTTTCAGAGACGTCGAATCAGTGCTTAGCAGGGTGCAGCAGCAGTGCTTTAAAAACAGGACCAGGTGCAGCAGCAGTGCTTTAAAAACAGGACCAGAGCGAGGCCAGGGCTTCATAAGTTGCACCAGTTCATTGACAGCATTGGCAAGAGAGGAGCAGCATCCCGAGACCAGAAACAAATGCAATGCTGAGTACTTTGCTATAGATGAAGCTCAAAATCATTTCAGTATCAAAAGTATGACTGATAATGGATTGATGGGTTTCAGGCTTAATAACCCAAACCCTGAAGCCATGTGACAGCAAATGCTGTTTAATTGGATTCTGTTTGGAGAGTGAGGAAGTGAAGTAAAATCTGGTGTACAATAATATATTGTAAAAAATGAATTTAAGGAATTACTTGCTGTCCTCCAGTAGAATGTAAAAGTGAGCTCTCCTTGAAATAAAGGAGCACAAAGACAAAAGCGATGAAATTCCACTGTATTTTAATTGTCGGTACTGAGCTGAAGTCTCTCTTTTATGGAGATCAAAGCCCATTTTTAAAACACTTGCCACACAAATGTTTTAAAAATGGTGCTGAGCTGAATTGACAAGGCACAGTTCTCACCGTCGTGGACACTTGGGAACGAGTGACCTGATCGCTGACAGCAGGAGACATTCAGTTTCAGTGTCGCTCTCCCAGGACCTGAGCTGTAATGCAAAGTGACCTGAACACTTACAGATCTTTGTCTGATACAAATTTTCTTTATCGGACTCTTGAGCATTGAAAAGTTGGCCATCCCTGCCCCAGTGTTACGCAATCCAAACTATTCTTTCCAGAAATAACACAAGTTTGGAGGGACAAAATTTATTACACTGCTGGGTTATTTTCACAGGTCAGGTGGGAGACCTACTATTACACTTTATTGAAATACTAACAACATTTGAGCTCAAAACCGATCCAATTGCACATCATATCCTATAAATAAAGGTGAACGGTGTCACAATTTTATTACATTGTTGGTATTAGTGCCACAGCAATGATTAAAGCTGCAAGTTACTGTCATTCAAATTCCGGGAGTATACGGTCTGTGATCAAGCTCCCGGCATGTACACTGCTAAATCACTCTCCCTTAACCTAGAGAAAAACTTGTAGTCCCACTTTTTCATGGGATACGGGAGCCAGTTCCCAGACTCCAGCTACCCCGAATCCAAACTAAAAAATCCCCACTATAAAAGTAGCTTGGTGCTATATTTTTTGCATTAATGCACACTCAAAACCACCTCTCAGAGATGAAAGTATCTGCATAAGTGCACCCCTTTGATCATAGAACCATACATTGCAGAAGGAAGCCAGTCGGCCCATCATGTCTGTGCCGGCTCTTTGAAAGAACTATCCCATTAGTCCCACTCCCCTGCTCTTTGCCTATAGCCCTGCAGATTTCTCCTTTTCAAGTATATACCCAATTCCTTTTTGAAAGTTACTAGTGAATGCTTCCACCACTCTTTCAGGCAGTGAATTCACTCTTTCAGGCAGTGAATTCCAGATGATGTCCTCTCTTGCATTTTGTTTAACAGGAATTTCACTAAACTGGGCAGGTGTGCAAAGGGTTGTTATACATTTGCAGCTTGAAGCAACATAAAAGCCTCGTCAAGTCCAAGAGTTTTGAAAGGATTATAAGCTGCCTTCCACTAACGTGAGATTGAGCAAAGAACTGCTTTTTAAATTGGGCTTACTTTATCTAGGGCAAAATGAACAATTCATACAGTAAACTGGAACAGACAAAGCAGCACAGGTAAAGAGCGAGCTGAAATGTGTGCACGAACAATAGATGGTTATCTCCCAATCTGTGTACACCATGATCAAACCAGAACTTCAGGGTGCTTCTCACCTCAGCCTTGAACTGCAAAGCAGAAGTTAACTGCAGAGGGAACAGCTTGGTATTTCAATTATTTTGTTGCCCCATCTCTCGATATGAAATGCAATAAGAAAAAACTTTCCTCACCCACTCCCCCAACTTCCTTCAGTTATTATTTCTAAAAAAAGTCATGAAATTGTGGGTGCAAATCATGACCTTTTTTGGAGGGAGGATTACTCAAAACTATTTGCTACTCCTACCTTATCACCTGTTTCCCCCTCCCCCACCAAAAAAAGTTTTCCTTCATTACTCATCTTCGATGGCCAAGAAAGAGGAAGGCCAACTTTGCTCCGAGGCTTCAAACCAGACAGCCCAAGCAGCTGCAATGAAAATAATGCCACGCTTTTTTCCATGGGAATGGATGGGAAGCTGAGCCGAGGGATCAAGTTCCAAGCAACGGGATTGGTGAGATTTTAAAATCACAATACCTCTCATTTCCAGGACTAAGTAATGCGGTCACAAGTTACTGAAATTGAAAACAGTAAGGCGTCCCATGGGCATTTTCCCATGAACAAGTTGCATTTAGTCAACAAACACTCAATGTTGCTCGAGAACCATTAGTGAGATGCCAGGAGCACAGAGAAATGCCATTGCTGGCAACTTTCTATGCATGCGTGGACTAAAAGTAGCAGTTTGAGACATTTAGTTGTCATGACTCCAAAGAAAAACAAATAAAACATTGCATCGACCAACATCCAATGGTCAGCTTTACTTGTCTTCCTCCCATCCTATGATTTGAAGTGGTTAAATAGATTTACTGACAAATTATAAAACAAAAAAAAAATCAATTGTTTCCAATGTTTAATATTTAAAGTCAGGAGCATGTTATGATGCCAGACCTCCCTGCTGGATAACTATTTTCTATTTATACCATGGGTTTTTGAATACAGACACGTGCATGCATACACCATTAGAAAATAGGAGTACAATTGAACTAGATTTGCCACAGCTCAGCTTGACCTATGAAATCAGAAACCCTGAGATTAGGTACACTATCGCTATGGTTATGAACCATTTTAAATTTACTTTAAGCCACCTCTTAGCTGATGACACTGTGGTCATCAGGAGAATGTTCGTTTGGCACAAAATTATCCCCAGCACCAAGATGAAGGGTAGACTCTGAACTTTAACAGCCTTGTTAGGCCCATGTTATACAGGATAAAAGTAATCATTTTAAAATCATATATCTCATCCAGGGGACATTGAAGCATGTTGACTAAAGCAGCACAAACTGACTCCACTTTGTATTAGATTATTAAAATCACAATATCACTATTCTCTATGTAAAGAAACAACCTTAACTCACTCAAAAGCGAATTTTGGGCATGTCACCATAATTAATGAAAGCTTCTAACTTGCACGGGTTACCAGCAATTGCATGATTGGCCTGGTCAGCGGGGGGGCTTCCAAAGGACCTCAATAAAATTTGATTCCACTACTATAGTTTGCAAACTGAAAGTATCCTTCTGTGCACAAGTCCCACCTGTAGAAAACAGAGGCCACATGCTCAGTAATTAATTCTCAACATATTTTAGCGCATTTGGGAGAGGTCGTCAAATAATTCTCTACCACCTTTTCCAACATAGCTGGTACCAACTGTACTTTCTGAAGAGACAATTGTTTTTTCCCCCCAAAGAGGCTGAAATAAAACACAAAGTGCTCATTTTCACCTTTCTTTCCACCCTGCGCCTCCAAAATTTACAATACTTGTTTCCAATTAACAGACAAAAACCCCGGTGATGCCCATTGCCGCGGGTGCCTGAAATGATTAACTGATATGATTCACTGTACTGAAACAACCACTGCCCGAACCAGTCACTTGCCAGCACTGATTAACTAACGAATGCAGCATGTCCAAATGAGAGTACCAGACATTGCACAGAGCATAATATCTTACAAGCCAGGATTTGTAAAGCCTCAAATTGGCCAGTCAGTAGCCTTTACGCATTGCTTGGAGTGCTAAACACGATTGCGGAAAGGTTCTTTTAATACTTTAGTCCTGAGTACAACTGGCAGCCATTCTTTGAGGTTGGACTGTGAAGGGAAGAGAAAATAAATGTTGATTTAGCTTTTGCCTAGCACATCCTTAATTTAGAACATTCCTGGCCGGCCTCCCATCTTTCACCCTCCATAAATTTGAGCTTATCCAAAACTCTGCTGTCTGTATCCTAACTCGCACCAGGTTCCATTCACCCACTGCCTGTGTTCGCTGACGTACGTTGGCTCCCGTTCCGGGAACGCCTTGATATTAAAATTCTCATCCTTGTTTTCAAATCCCTCCATGGCCTCGCCCCTCTCTATCTCTGTAACCTCCTCCAGCCCTACAACCCTCCGAGATCCCTGCGCTCCTCCAATTCTGGCCTCTTGCGCATCCCTGATTTTCATCGCTACACTATTGGTGGCCAGACCTTCCGCTGCCTAGGCCCTAAGCTTTAGAATTCCCTCCTGAAACTTCTCCGCCTCTCTACCTCTCTCCCCTCCTTCAATACATTCCTTAAAACCTACCTCTTTGACCAAACATTTGGTCATTTGTCCTAATATCTCCTTTGGTGGCTCGGTGTCAAATTTTGTTTGATAACGCTCCTGTGAAGCGCCTTGGGATGTTTTACTACATTAAAAAGGTGCTGTATAAATACAAGTTGTTGTTGTTTGCTGCCAACATGACCCCCACCCTTCCAGCAGTTTTCCACAGATGTTCCTATCAATCTAGTGCATCCATGCATTATTGAAGAAAAATGCACATGGTCTACGAAGTATAGGGAAAAAAATCCTTTTTCTGACTCAGCTGGTAAGAGGAGGATGAAGCCACTCGGAGGGAGGGAGGGAAGGAAGAAAAGGAACTTGCATTTAGAAAGTGTCTTGCATGGCCACGATGTCCCAAAGCGCTTCACAGCCAACGAATTACTGTATTTTTGTAAAGTAGTCGCTGTTGTAATGTAGGGTACGCAGCAGCCAATTTGTGCACAGCAAGGATCGTGAACAGCAGTGAGATAAATGTTGGCCAGGACACCAGAACACCCTGCTGTTAGGATTGCCATAGGATCTTTTTCATCCATCTGAGAGGCAGCCAGGGCCTCATTTTAACATCTAAAAGACAGTCAACAGTGCAACACTTTAGTGCATGGTTTGTGGATGTCAGATGAGCACAGAATCGAGCTCAGCAGCAATTCTTCCAAAGTTGATGAGTTTGTTAAAATCCACTTAGAGGTGGGACAGTGGCAGGAAGTGGGCCTGTGCCAGCCTCTTCCTTCCTTCTTTTGGAGAAATTGCTCTGCTTTATAACATGAGAGTTACGCCAACAGAAACAGTTAGTGCCACCAGATAAAAGAGAGTATGTTAAACAATACCAATGTTTGGTGTTTGTTTTCCAATTTTAGGGAAGATGTATATTTTTTAATTAATAATTAACCTTCCCATGCTATACTCTTATCAAACTGGGCACTATGGTCAGATTCAGTTGGTAGCAGGCACTTTTCTGGGACAAAATACTGGGTTGAACCTGCATCCATGGCTTGAGAGCACAAACTAGGCTAATACTCTAATGCAGTACTGAGTGTGTGTTACATTGACTGAATTGCCATCCTTCAGAGTAGATGCTAAACCAACGTCCCATCTCCCTGCTCCAAAATCCCTCAGCACTTCTCAACTAAGAGCAGTGAATTCTGCAGGTGTCCTGGCCCACATTCCTCCCTCACTCAAGAAATCTGGCCAAAAAAACAGATCAACTTATTGCTGTTTGTTATGCAGGCAAACATGACAAGTCATTTTGCACCAACACAATTACTACACTCCAAATTAGTAATTCACTGTGTTAGAAAAGTTTTGACAATGCGATACGGTGTTATTAAAGTACGTGCGTTGGTTTGTTTTAAATCAGATGTTTCACTAAAGTAGTGATTGGTTCCCCCTCAGCTGGGTCATTCTGTGTAAGTATTCTGCATAATTTGAGTGTCAGTCTTCGCTCAGTGGTAGAACACTTAATGAATCAGACTTGACTCCACAGACTTGAACACATAATTAGGGCCAACACTTTAGTGCAGTGCTGCATTGTCGGAGGTGCTGTTTTTTTTTTAGATGAGACGTTAAACTGAAGCCCTGTCTGCCCTCTCAGGTGGATATCAAAGATCCCTACATTACAATAGCGACAACTTTACAAAAGTACAGTAATTCATTGGCTCTGAGGTGCTTTGGGACATCATGGCCATGAAAGACACTTTCTAAATGAGAGTTCCTTTTCTTCCCTCCGTCCCTCCCTCCGAATGGCTTCATCCTCCACTTACCAGCTGAGTCAGAAAAAGGATTTTTTTTCCCTATACTTCATAGACCACTTCTTCAATAATGCATGGATGCACTAGATTGATAGGAACTATTCGAAGAATAGCAAGGGGGTTTCTCAGTGTCCTGGCTAATATTTATCCCTGAACCAACATTAAAACAGATTATCCAGTCATTTATCTTATTGCTGTTTGTGGGACCTTGCTGTATGCAAATTAGGTGCTGTGTTTCCCTATAATGACTAAACTTCCAGAAATAATTCATTGGCTGTGCAGTGCTTTGGGATGACCCAAGGTCTTGAAAGGTGGGGTTCTTTCTTTCTTTTTCCTCCTGCCACCTCCCAGGACTGTCCTCTGGCGTGAATAATTTCTTGTAAAAGCAAGTTGGATTCACATACGGAAACGGCCAGTTCAGGCTTTTTTTTGGAAGCCAACAAGCATCTTCTCATGTTTAGCAGTAAACTTGCCACCCCATCATTCCTCACAAGACCACAAAATACATCCCGTGGAATTCTGGATGGAACAATATCTGACACTTTTAAGTTCCAGGAACTTCGGGACCAGGGTGAAGCCAGGGCATCGAGTCGCGAACTAATTAACTGCAGAGTCTGTATGTTAGCAATCTTAGGACATCCAGGGGAAAAAACACATTTTACATAGTGACTTTTCAATATTTTACATAAGAAATTAGAATTTAGAATTAAGACTTTTGTGGTGGCTTTTTATGAAGTCCTAAGTTTTATGATGAATCCTATCCACCACTGTGCAACTAATTAACACATACCTCTGCTCAGTGAGTCAACACATTACACTGTACATAAACTATTTATGGAATGTCATCAACCAGGGTTCAGATAGAGTGAAGTCAACATTTTTTTTTATATAAAAGTGTTTCAAGAGAGTAAGCAACGTGTGTTCAATGAAACATAGGTCAAAATTTAAACTTCTAGCACTTGCAAGTATCTTTATAACCATATCCATGTGATCCTATGGCAACCAAGGACAAACAAAGAAAGACCATTACCACGCTGTTCTCACAATCACAATGCTAATCTCTGTGAAAGCATCCTTTCTTGGAGATAGGGGAGACATATCTCGGAGAGCAGTGTTATGCCAAGGAAACAGATGTGGTTTAGTATAAAGTTTGACTCATAAGAGTTTCCAGTATGAGGAACATGGGCTTCGATGCATTATTTTAGTTGTGAAGGATGTGACTAAAACAGCACACAGTTAACTTCCTGCAGTTAGGTCAGATATTTTTAGCTCCTGTACCAGCAAGCAGCACATTTCAACAGACAAACTCGGTACTGATTCAAAGGCAGCTCCACTGAGATCAGCCTTTCGTACTCATCCCTGCAGCTGAGGAGGGTCGGAGAGAACAGAGGCGAGCAGGTTGGAGAGGTAAAGCAATGAGGAATGTACAGTCATTGGAGAATCCCCCATATGCCAATGTCTATGACCTGACTGAGGAGGGTGGGACATTCTTCATGTTAGGTAATTGATGTTGCATTGTGTTCTTTTATTTAGACGCATCAAAATTTTAGTGACAGAAGGATGACGTTTGGCCTGGTTACCTGCAATGGAATGCGACTTTGCCAGTGATTCTGGTGATTCAGATTTATAATTGTTACTTGCATTGAAAATTTCATCTTCGCCTATGAACCATTCCTGCCTAATTCTGCAGCCTGCATCAGCCCTACAGCCTCGCTTGAGCCCTCCAACACTGGGCTGCTGTGCATCCCTCCCACACCCCCTTCCCACTCTACCTTCAGTGGCACAGTGTTCAGTCATCTTATCCACACCACCCCCCCACCACCCCACCCCCAACTCTGGAACTTCCTCCCCAACAACACCCCTCCCTCCCATTATATTTTTTTCCCGGCATGGGCTCAATGGGCCGAATGGCCGCCTTCTGTGCTGTAGCCATTCCATGTTCAAAAGTCTTCTTCAAATCAATCTCTTCAGCCACCTCCTTTAATACTTTGGCACTCCTGTTTGGGTCTGACCCCCGACTGTGAAGTGCCATGGTACATTATAAGGGCCTTATAAATGCAAGTAGTTGCTTTAGTTGTACCTTAACTCTGACTTACATTTACGTTAAGCTAATGGGCTGAAAAACTTTAATTTTGTATTTCGCAAAACAAATGCAACCCATTTTCTTGTACACAGCTCTGCTCCTTCTGAATATTTGGAGTTTACTGTTATTCTTGGACTGAGTTCTGTCTGCCAAATTGTACATTTTTTACACTTACAAAACAAAACAAATAAAACTGAAATGTTTACACAGCGAGTGTCAGCACAAGGCTGCTTCCCAGACAAAAAACATCCCCTTTTGCTCACTGCAGATTCCACTGCCAAGTCTTGGACTCCAGTTCAGGCGAGAACAATGAGGCTGATCCCTGGCGTTAGGGGATGAACTGTGAGAAATGATTTGATAAGCTGGAGCTCTCCAACCTCAAGAGACATTTCAGAGGGAACCTTATAAATGGTAAAAAGGACACAGAAAGCAACTTTAAAACACTACTTTCAAATACAACAGGCAGCAGGACAGGAGGGCACAGGTTCAGGGACGTGAAGGGAAAGTCAAGGGCAGATGTCGGGAAATATTTCTTTGCACAGAAGGCAGTTGGAACAGGTCGTCAGGGAGGGCGCTTGTGGCCAGGATACTGGACTCACTTATGCAGCAGCTGAGGCAGTAGTGAAGATGGGAGGGTGGGTGATCTGGAAGAATAAGATCAAAACATCTGAACTAATGCGGTGATTGCCAACTTTAAGGGCTGTAGTGGCACCAGAGCTTTGCAAAAGAAAACAATCCAGCATCGTAAGGCTGTGAATAAGAGGGACACAGGCTGTGGAGTAATGAAGATGACAGAGAGTGGCAGAGAGGGGGTTTGGATGGATTGCTAACAATCACAGGAGAAAGGGTTCAGGGTATGAATGGTGGTTCAGGAGCTGCCCGCTGATCCCCCCATTAGCCATCACCCCCAGGATGAACAGTAGTGTTGTAGTGGCTGAAAAAGGTGTTGCTACAACATCCGCACAACGCAGGAGGCAACCGTTTCTGCTGTTATCTGCATGAGAAATATTTGGTGTAGCTTTCTGCAAAACTGGTGTCTTTCTGGAGCGATGGGATACAGGTTCAATCCCACAAACTCCCTTGAGTTGTTAATCTAAGGATTGTTATTGATTGGAAACTCAGCATCTGCCCACAAGGAGGACTAGTGGACATAACGGTCATTTCCAAACTGCGTTGACAGCTCTCAGACAATTGGCCAGAGCGCAGGCTGATCACTCTCTCTACCACAGAGAATGAGGAATTTAATTCTCAGTGCAAAAAAACCCAGAAAATCTAGAGAAATAGTAACTGCTGGAAATGCACAGGTCTGTCTGCATCCAAAAGAAACTAGCTGAATATTTTGAGTCAGGCCCTTTATCGGATGTAGGGTCTGTCTGCCTCAGAGTTTACCCAGACTACTGACCATACAGACCAGGTTAGCTCCTGCTGAATTAGCTGATCTCAGCTGCGCTATAATTGGCATCAGCACCTCTGCGCTAGAAGGGAAAATGAGCCAGAGATCCCACTCCAAATCACTATCCCTGCTGGAAATGTACAGGTGCGAGTGTCGGGTGAGGCATAGCTGTGATGCCTCCCACAGTCAAAAAGCCTCCAGTTGCTCCCTGTTCAGGCTCATGCATGAATAATGGCCAGGTGAACGCAGTGGAGGGTCCCTACGAGATCATACCTCAGTAAAGAGTCTACCACTTCGGAAGGAGGGGAGTAAAATTGGCAGTAGAGAGGAACAAAACTTCATCAGCTGTAAGGAAGGGTCACCCTAAACATTAACCTATCCTTCAGATTCTTATCAACCGGCTATACGTTTCCAATATTTTCAGTTTTAAATGGAATTGCAACTGGAATTCCCCCGCACCCAACCTGACCTGACCAAAAAACTGGGCCAAGCCAACAAAACTTGCATTTATATAGTGCCTTTAACGTAGTAAAACATTCCTAGACGCTAAAAGCCAATACAAATCAGATATCGCCAAGACTCAAACCCACAACTTGCTGTGACACTGATGGCTGATTACATGCGCTTGATGGTACATAATCCCATCACAGATTTATCCAATGTGCACACCACCATCTTTATCTTCACACCTATGCAACCCTGCCCCCTTCCCCGCCCATCAACACTGGTACCTTGCAAAGATAGATGGGAAGAAAAGCCTCTCCCTCAGACAGTTTCAGCACCTTGAGTTTTTTTTTAAAAATTTGAAAAAGTAAATGTATAATGCCAACATTCACGATTCACTTGCAAGTCCCATAAAAAATGCTCGCATTTGCCAGAAATGTAAGTTCCCTAAATAAAAATAAAATCCACAGGACTTCAGAGTGTTGCCAATGCTGTAACCATTGGAGGGTTATATGAGGGAGGGGAGGGGGTGGAGAGAAAAGGGATGCTCGAGTATTATTTGGGCAGAGAGCCAGAGAACACTCCCTATTCCCCAAGAGACCACCACACCACTGTGAGATAATGTGCTTGCATTTGATATCTGACAAACACAGAACAGTGACATGTTTTTTTAAAAAAAATCCCTGTTTCCATCCTCAAAAATAAACCAGTGTGAAAATTTTGAGGGAATGGAGTGATAAAACTGTAAAATGTGAGAGGCTAGCAGAGAACCGAAGAGCATGGGCTGGAACAGACTGTAGAGGTTGGGTCGGGTAAAACCATGGAGGGATTAGCAAATGATGACGAGCAATCTTAACTCAATGTTGTGTAAAGCACTTGGATTGTAAACCGCACTGTATGGGGAAGGGGAGCAAGATGCTGCATCAATGCACTGCTCTGCCACTTCACAGGTGCTGACCGACCAGTCAAGCATCTCAATCTGGCAGATAATTGCTTAACAGCACTGCAGAAAATCTAAGGAGGTTCTTTTATGTGTAAGCAAACAGGGCAAAAACAAACCCCTTTTCAAATTAATAAAATCATTCAAATAGAGTTGCTGCATTTAATTGCACAGCAAGTCAAAGATCAACTAAACAGTAAAACACTTGAGTTAGAGGTGAACTTGGCATTAATGGGCAGGAGCACCAGACTTGGAGAGGCAGCACGATAAACCTGCCTCTCTCTCATGCACACACACACTTATAAGTCTGTCACATACACATTTTATATCGACGTGAACCAGTTTCAGCTCCACACATACTAAAAACAAGTGCATGACTTGGGGTGCATAGATGCCAAACTGATATTATTTCACATTTTAGCAAGTGGTGTGCCCCGATAAGAGCTCACATCACCTGGGCATCACTCTGGCTGTAAGATAGCTGCAAGTTTAAAAAATCCTCTTGAAATGTTAGCAGAGGGCCTATCAGCTTATTAATGCATTACTAAAATTAAACTTCACCCACATTTGAATGCCAATGAGCAGCGCTTGCTTTCCCTTGCTAGAGACAATGCACAGCTGGCAGTATGACTCAGCTCCTGCTCACTAACTGGTACCAGACTTAAGCCAGGAGCTGCAGTGTAGCCGTGTTCTTATGGTGAGACTGAAGAGGATTAAAAGCAAATTGCCTTCAGCACGACATAAAAATTACCAAGAGTGAAAGCTCAACCACAGAATATAGTTGGAGAACAGTTGAAGAATGTGCACATGCCTGTGGTTTGCAGCTCCCATACTGCACGATATGCTTACTGCAGACAACCTCTTGCAGTACCTAAGCACTGCAAAAAGAAGCCATCACCACTGAAACATCTGAATGATTTCTGAAAGTTAAAAGGTATTAACTTACTGCACAGGAAAGTTTTCAGCTCCCTTAAGGAAGTAGACATTCATGGACACAGTAATTAGCCTTCACCTGACACCACAATCTATCTCCTTCCACTGCAACATGCAGTGCAGGCAACATCACAGCTCAGAAGCAGAGTCTTGATGTGCATCTCTCCATTGCAATGGTAACAGGTTCATATCCTGCAAAAGGGTCAGGCTCCATCTCTGATCATACAATAACTACGTAAGGCTCTACTGACCAGAAGCCACCCTCAATGACTCAGGGTAATCTCCGTCTACACAAACTATTTGAAGGTTCGACCTCTGGTCTGTGCTGAGCTACAGAACTTTAGCCAGGACTGCGGCAGGGGCAACCAAATTGGCCTTAGCATCCCTGAGCTAGGGCAAGGACGGAGAAGAAAAGGGCCTGAATTCCTGCTCTTTATTGCTGTACACGACCCCCGCTGGACGTGTCTGCTGTGGACAGCAGGTGAGCACAGGATCAGGCTTGGTGGTGAAGGTCTCCACAACCCAATAATCCGCCAACACTCAGTCAAGGCTTAAATAATATCCATTTGGGCGAGGCTTCGGAGAGTGACAGACACACGTGTAATCACACCCTAGTGAAGGGGCAATGCCTGTAGTAAAGGAAAGCAGAGAAAATTGGAGAAACAAGAAAAAAAAAGTGACCACCATCTTTAACCTGAATCTTACTGAAAAACACAGTTAGCAACACAGCAACGGGCAAATGTTTGCTACCTAGAAAAAAAGCCTTTTAATTCAAGCCCCATAAAACCCAATCTCACTCGCACAACATGGCTTCAAACCCAATTTAAGAGAAATCTGATTGCAGTCACTGAAGCAGTTACATTTCTGTTGCGCACTTGAGTTCTCTTGGCCAATAATTTACGGGGTGTAGCATAAACATTCCCTGAATATTCAAATGGTAATCAGTACCATCATATCTAAAATGTTATAAATTCCACTGTTGCAAAAATAAATGGACAGGGTCGAGAGCAGATTGTGTAAACAAAAGCTTACCTGTGGTACTGGAGTGCACAAATACTTAAATCAAAGGGCTTTTATACTTCTCTACACTTTGGATTGAAAATCATTTCACATTGAGGCGGCTTGTCAAATCACAAAGTGCCAGCCTCAGCATCTTTAGTATCTGGGCGTAGATGACATTTTCCCCCATTCAGTCTGCTTGGTAGATTAAAATAATCTCCGAAAGAAAAAAAATCTTTTAGGAGGAAGCCAACAAAATTACATCCACACACAGGTGGGTAATGAGCCGATATTCGTACTTCCCTCAGGGTCAGGCGTACAATAGAACCACATTCTCACTGTGCGCTGCAGTGAGACAGTGGATTAATGCATTATCATCTCGGTCGTGAACAATACAACACACGTGGCACCCACACTTGGGCAGAACTCTGCCGCCTTGTTTGACACTTTAAAGCATTAAAGGGCCAGTATAAACAAGGTCCAAAGAATAACAGAAATCCGCAACCCCCCCACCCAACCCCAGGCCAAAAAATTGCAAAAAATAAAGAAACAAGCCTAAACCTTCCAACTTATTGTAGAAATACAACACAGGCCCCTTAAGCAAGGAAGCACGAGACAAGAGGATTATCAGCTGGTTCTGATTATTCCAACTGATCTCATCCTGTTCTCAAAAGCCATTACTTAGGTCAAGATTCATTTACATAACGTACAGCCTCAAATCATTCAGCCGAGTGCAAGCCAAGCCTGTAGACTATATTGTGCAATCTGAGAATACCATTTGGAAGCCCAGACTATAACTCATTACAAATTACAAAAGAGTTCCCTCAATAGGTCACAGAAGCACTTTAATTTCTTCAAAGGAGGGAGAATCTTCCCTCAATACATGATTTGAATGACCTGTTCTATACACGGGCAGCCTGGTATTACAACCAGCTTGTAACTTGCCTCCGAAACAGAGGGAACAATTCAGGTTCCTGAGCAGCCAACACTCCCTTCCCTTAAAATAGCCAAGCAAAAAACTTCACACAGGATCTGTTAACCTAATATTCATAGAGCACAATTTCAAAAAACGTGACATTAAATTGGACTGTAAGCTTGGAACACAATATAGTGTTGTACTTTCATCCAAAGCCAACATTCTGCTTGAATTTGGGAAGAGGTCGGAAGGCTGCGAAGGGATGGGATACAGTGGATTAAAGAGGCCAGCATCTTATTATTTCATAACTGCAGGACTATCACTTCTGGATTAGTCAATATCAATTTCAGGTAATTTTACACTTGATTTTTTTTCCCTACAAGTTAGACTTACATAATGTCTATTACATAACAAAACATCCCACGGCACTTTATAGACTGTTGGGTGTAAGGGAGGGCGGGGGGTGGTGGACAATGGGAGAGAGAACATTAGGGACCAAAGTATGATTAGAAGTGGCCAAAAGCATGATCCAAGAGATAGGCTTTGAGCAGTAGTGGAGCTACGTTTGGCCAACTTCGGAGGAGGTCGAACTCTAGATTTGGCCCATTTGGTAGGAAGGGGACAGAGATGGGAACTGAGGAATGCCGACACACCTAGTCCGGAAGGGCGAGCCTGGAATTGCACAGACTTGCAGGCCGAAGACGGGTGACAGATGTTTCTGGGATTGGCTGAAAGTGGTCCCCCAAAGCTGCATCGGCCAAGCTCAAAAATGAGTGGTGGGTGACCCCACTCCAATGGCTCCGCCACGGGTTTTTAAGAAGGCTTTTGAAGGAAAGGAAAGAGGTAGTGAGGCAGAGGGGTTTAGTAAGAGAATTTCAAACAGAAGGGGCATGTTAGCTGAAGACTCGGTCACTAATGGTGGAGCACAGGAGCGAGCAGAACACAGGGAGCCAGAGCTAAGAGAGAAGGATGGATGGTGAGACGTAGATGATCACACAAGTTCAGGGAAGCAAAGCAACAAGTGTTCAGTTTTTGTTCCCATGTTTAGTTAGCCTCCCAATGAATATTCCTTGACTGAAAAACATTTATTTTTATGTGACACTTGTTTATATTCACACTTTCGCTGACAGCATGCGTCTCCCTCACTCGCCACATAAAACCACTCCACTGTCTCTCAGCAGGATCTCTCCCCTAAAAAAAGCACACACTTTAAACAAAATAAATTAAAGCAAGTCTGCTGACACACCAAAGCTGGGAAGGTTCAGCTTCCTATCACCGTTACTCAGTGAACATCAATGTATCTTGCCAAAAAAACAGAAATGCCCATAGTACAAAAAAAAATCCTTTCATGTTTTCCATCCAGAAATAACTCTATTTTAACGAACGAGATACATATTTGGGAGCAGTAGTTTACCAAGAAATGTCACCTTGCGAATAAAGTCTAGTGTAGTCAAATCTGTGAAGCTTACACTTAATCACACTAGATGACCCTTGGCAGTTTATTGCTCAGTAATCCACTGCTTTTAATTCATGTGTCCTAATATGATTGCAACTACACTCCTACTGTATTATGCCCATTTTGGCTTTGTTCAGTTGTTAGCATTTTCACCTCGGAGTCACAAGGTATGGGTTGAAGCCCCACTCTGGGACTTGAGCACATAATCTAGGCTAGCACTCAATTGCAGCATTGTCGGAGGTGTCACCTTTCTGATCAAAACACTAAACCGCCGCCCAGTCCTTCTGTTTGGGTGAACGTTCTAGACCTCGGGGCATTATTCGGAGAGCAGGGAGCCCTCTTGATACCCTGGACAACACCACCAAAAATTGATTAACTAGTCAATGTTATGAATGCGATTTTGCAGTGTGCAAAACGGCTGCTACATTTGCCAACATAACACTTTGGGTTGGCAGGTTGAAACTGGTGGGGTGCTGCAGGGATCGGTGCTTGGGTCTCAGCTATTTACAATCTATAATAATGACTTAGATAAAAGGACCGAGTGTAACGTATCCAAGTTTGCTTATGATACAAAGCTAGGTGGAAAAGTAAACTGTGAGGAGGACACAAAGAGTCTGCCAAGGGATATCGACAGGTTAAGTGAGTGGGCAAGAAGGTGGCAGATGGAGTATAATGTGGGGAAATGTGAGGTTATTCACTTTGGTAGGAAAAATAGAAAAAAACAGAATATTTTTTAAATGGTGAGAAACTATTAAATGTTGGTGTTTAGAGGGATTTGGGTGTCCTTGTACACAAAACACAGAAAGTTAACATGCAGGTACAAGCAATTAGGCAGGCAAATGGTATGTTGGCCTTTATTGTTGGAGAACTAGAGTAAGGAAGTCTTGATGTAATTGTATAGGGCTTAGTTGAGACCACACCTGGGAGTACTATGTACAGTTTTGCTCTCCTTACCTAAGGAAGGATATACTTTCCTTAGAGGCGGTGCAACAAAGTTTCACTCGATTGATTCCTGGGATGAGAGGATTGTCCCATGAGGAAAGAGTGAGTAGAATGGGCCTGTACTCTCTGGAGTTTAGACAAACGAGAGGTGATCTCATTGAAACATAAAAGATTCTAAGCGGGCTTGACAGGGTAGATGCTGAGAGGATGTTTCCCCTGGCTGAAGAGTCTAGAACTAGGCGGCATAGTCGCAGGATAATGGGTCGGATATTTAGGACTGAAATGAGGAGGAATTTCTTCACTCAGAGGGTTGAGTGTGTTTGGAATTCTCTACCCCAGAGGGCTGTGATAGCTTAGTCGTTGAGTATATTCATGACTGAGATTGATAGACCTTTGCACTCTAGGGGAATCAAGGTATATGGGGATCGGGCGGGAACGTGGAGTTGAGGCCGAAGCTCAGCCATGATCTTACTGAATGGCGGAACAGGCTCAAGGGGCCGTATGGCCTACTCCTGCTCCTATTTCTTATGTTCTTACTTCAAAGTAACTCACTGTGGCACTTTGGGATGTTTGACTGGCTTGATAAGCCAGCTAAAACAAGTTTCTTTAACTCCTCCTGAGCAAATATTTTGAAAAATGTATAGACGGAACGTACAGTCAGCACTGGTCTTTGCCCATGGAATCAGGAGTTCAAATCCAGACCAGACTAATCGGATAAGAGTCTTTGGCTGCTAAGGGTTTTACGAGTTTGGGGCAGTCTCTATGCAGGTCCAAGCAGGCAGAGCCCCACATCACAAAATGCCCTTAACTTGGCACTTTAAAATTGCCAATTTTACTCAGATGTCGTAAGGAGTTCAGTTGTGAGAAATAGAACGATGTCACACTGGTTCAGTAGCAGGTGTACTTCTGAGGCTGGGGCAGAGAAAGCTTTACTCTGCAGCTGGCTGTCCTCCATCAGACATGGGAGCTTGGAGATGACTGACAAAAGTGAAAAAGTATCCCGATCCCCAAAACTGGAATCCTTCACTCCGATAAGCACAAAATTCAATATTTCAGTTTACAAATGTATCGTTTATATATAATCCTTGCATTTACATAGCACTTCATTAAGTCATCGAAAACTCTCCACAGTGCTCACATACTTAATTTTTGGAGTGCCACATTGAGTGCACACACACAGTAGACTAGTCATTCCCCTTCACAAAGGTTCAACAAATTCGTTGACGTGGAGTGTTTGCCAACAAAATTCTTGTCCTCAATTTCACCCTTCTGCCTTGCACCGCAAACCAAAGCTAAACGAGTCAGATCGGGACAGGTTGTTCAAAAAAATACAGACAGTCCTGTTGGAAAGAATTTGTATGAGAATTTGTTTACATTAAAAGACCTATTGTAATAAAGAGAGGAACTGCAATAGGAAACGCCTGGTTCATCATTCAGAAATTACCTGGCCTTCCTAACTCAGAATATATTTATTAATGGCTTATGAAGGTGTTCCCCCACAAATCTTATCAGTTTGACTCAACTGCAGGAGTTCCTCAAGGCAGTGTCTTAGGCCCAACCATCTTCAGCTGCTTCATCAATGACCTTCCCTCCATCAAATGGGGATGTTCGCTGATGATTGCACAATGTTCAGTTCCATTCGCAACCCCTCAGATAATGAAGCAGTCCGAGCCCGCATGCAGCAAGACCTGGACAACATCCAGGCTTGGGCTGATAAGTGGCAAGTAACATTCGCGCCAGACAAGTGCCAGGCAATGACCATCTCCAACATGGGAGAGTCTAACCACCTCCCCTTGACATTCAATGGCATAAGTCAGGAGTGTGATGGAATACTCTCCACTTGTCTGGATGAGTGCAGCTCCACCAACACTCAAGAAGCTCGACACCATCCAGGACAAAGCAGCCCGCTTGATTGGCACCCCATCCACCACCCTAAACATTCACTCCCTTCATCACCAGCGCACAGTGGCTGCAGTGTGTACCATCCACAGGATGCACTGCAGCAACTCGCCAAGGCTTCTTCGACAGCACCTCCCAAACCCACGAGCTCTACCACCTAGAAGGACAAGGGCAGCAGGCACATGGGAACAACACCAACTGCACGTTCCCCTCCAAGTCACACACCATCCCGACTTGGAAATATATCGCCGTTCCTTCATCGTCGCTGAGTCAAAATCCTGGAACTCCCTTCCGAACAGCACTGTGGGAGAACCGTCACCACACGGACTGCAGCGGTTCAAGAAGGCGGCTCACCACCACCTTCTCAAGCGCAATTAGGGATGGGCAATAAATGCCGGCCTCACCAGCGATGCCCACTTCCGATGAACAAATTTTTAAAAAACTGCTTTTACTCTTGTCTCGAAGTAAAAGGTTGTGGGTTCAAATCCTACTTCGGGACATGAATTTTATCATCTGGGTTAATATTCCAGTGCAGTACTGAGGGAGTACTACACTGGTAAGAGTGGCCACCCTTCAGATGAGATGTTAAACAAGAGATCCTCTAAGTAGCTCAAGTGAATGTTAAATATCTCATAGCACTTTCAAAAAGGAGCAAGTTCTCCCGGCACCCTGGCCAGGCACTGTCCCTCAGCCAACATCACCAATAATAAAATTCATCTCATTGCTGTTTGCACAAAATGGCTGTCAGATTTATCTACAAATCAGTGGTCACTATTTCAAAATGATTCACTCTACCTGAAGAACTTTGAAATGCTTCTAAGTTAAATGATAATGTGCTGCATAGATATTTTTTTTGCCCCCCTCCGCCCCAAACTTGAGTGGAATACAGTGCGCAATTCATTAATCTCCAGTGTGATAAAAGGTCAATACAGAGTAATTTGAACGGCAGATTTATTCCACGATCAAGCGAGGCAAGTGTGATAGGCATCTCCACTCCTGGAACAAACACAACAATTAACTCCTCTGTGTGCAGTAAGCTCTGTTGAGAGATGTATGTGTTTGTTTTGGTATCGTTTAAAAGCAATGGAAACTTGTGCTATGGCTGGAGATTTGGCCTTGCAGGGTTTCGCTTCCATTGTGTGATGCAGAGTACAATGTAGTGCTCTTAATTCAAAGTTGGAAAATTCAAATTATTGGGCAATTCAAATTTTGTTTGTGGAAAAAAAAATGCTGAATTTTCAAGAGTAGACTTTAGCACATAGGACAATCCTGGAACTCTTGGTGTAGTCGTCATTATTTTGCCCATAATTAGCACTATCATTTTCCATGGAGCACATGATGCTTTGCAAAGTCAGGAATCAATGACTTACATAGAAGTCTCAAAATCTATTATTCAAATCATTAGGTCCCTCCAACCTCACAGAATATCAGATGCAACTGAAAAGCATACAACCCTGCCCATAAAGTTGTAGAACAAGATGCAGTGAAGCAGTGTATATGTAAATCGGGAATATATCACAGTAAAAGGGGGCTGTTTCATATCATTCAATCTAGGCTCTGTTTGCTAATTTAATATACAAATGCAGGCACATCCTCCAATCCAGGGCTCAGTTGAACCAATTCTTATAATTTTTCTTAACACAACCTTCTTTGTAATAAAACAAGAAAATGATGGCACCCTGCAAAATGTTGATCTGCATCTTGGAACGATGGTTAAGATTGGACACATCACCGATCATCAAAACTCCCTCTACAGTTTGCTGAATCAGGAATTGATAAAAATCTTTTTTTGAATGGAGTCCTGTTTACTGCAAAAGATGGTAACCTATCCCAAAAGCTGATGATTCATGAGATTGTTCCTTACATCATAGATTTTTAAACCTGGGTCCAGAGACCTTGAGATCTTAGGAGACCTCAAATATCAATAATTTTTCTGCATTTATTTTATAACCAGCATATTATTTCTGTTGCTGTATACTAATAAATGCTTTTCCAATGATCATATTGTTTTTGGGTAGCCGTCTTTGAAAGTTCAAACAAGGGGGTCCTCAAGAGTGTGTTAATATTCGTAGGGGGGGACTCCCACACACAGGAGAGTTTGAAAACTATTGCCTTATGCGAACATTGATTCGTGGACAAAGTAAGTTTGTTTGTTGGTGAGCTGCACAGCACCAGTGGATTACACTGCACACTAATGCTCCAGAAAACATAGCGGCTGCTAAGTATCATGGTGACAGGTGTCACTCGCTGGTAGTGAGTACGGGCACACAGTGAAAGTTTTCATGTATTCGATCTGAACTACTCCGTTTCTACATTTTGTTTGTTCAGTGGGAGGCGTCCCAAACCAACTGAGAAAAAGAGTTTCTATTTTCTGGAGTGTGTATGGAGCACACCCTCACTCCTCATAAGGAGGCACCCCAATTACTGAAGCCCAGAGAACCCAAGTGCAGGTCGGCACCAGTTAAGGCAAAAAGCCCCCAACGTGTCTGACCCATGTGGTGAGACTACTCAAAAGTCTCTGATATCAGCCAAATTCCTCCATAGCTTTCAGTCTCATTGGGATTCCTCTTTCTTGCAAATAGAGATCACAACTACGCTCGAGCACTGCAGGTATGCATGCCTCAAACAGAATCCCAGAGCCCAGTCTCCAAGCAGTAGCTCCAAACAGTTACTGCTGTTTTCCCCCACACCCCACTTGCCAGGCACAGCAATTAGGTATTTGACACAAATATTACGCATGCCTGCCACATAACCATTAGTTCGGTGATGCCGCGCGGAGTTTTTCTTTGAAGTGCGGGGATGGTTATTTAGGCAAAAACAGCAACCATTTTCCTCCAGCATCATCCCACAAACAGTACTGAGGTGAATGACCAGTCAATTTGTCTTTGGTGCTAATCAAAGAATGGTTACAGCACAGAAGGCGGCTATTCGTCCCATCGAGCCCATGCCGGCTCTTTTTAAGAGCAATCCAGTTAGTCCCATTCCCCTGCTCTTTCCCAGTAGCCCTGCAAATTTTTTCCCTTCAAGTGTTTATCCAATTCCTTTTTGAAAGCCATGATTGAATCTGCTTCCACCATCCTTTCAGGCAGCGCATTCTAGATCATAACTACTTGCTGCATAAAAAAGTTCTTCCTCATGTTGCCTTTGGTTCTTTTGCCAATCACCTTAAATCTGTGTCCTCTGGTTCTCGTAATAACAATGGATCAGGAAGGATGGCCAGCCTATTGGGAGAGCTCCACGCTCTTCATCCAATAGTACCGTGTTCAACATCTTTAATGTCCACCTGAACCACAGAAACAGGCAGGCAAATCCTTGATTTAACATTTCATTTGAACGATGGTTGATTGACAGACCTGGTGTCAAATCAGCTGCATTTATTCCGATCGTTTGGGTTTTCTTTTCAATGAGTGCTGACATCATTGCAACACACTTTAGAAAGGACGTCAAGGCTTTGGAGAGGAGATTTACCAGAATGGTACCAAGGATGAGGGAATTCATTTATGTGGAGAGACATGAGAAGCTTGGATTGTTCTCCCTAGAGCAGAGATGATTACGGTGAGATTTAATAGAGGTGTTCAAAATTATGAGGGGTTTTGACAGTAGATGGGGAGAAACTGTTCCCACCGGCAGGAGGGTTGGTAACCAGAGGAAACAGATTTAAAATAATTGGCAAAAAAGCCAAGGGGGAGATGAGGAGAAATGTTATTACTTAGCGAGTTATGATCTAGAATGCACTGTCTGAAAGGGCGGTGGAAGCAGATTTAATAGTACCTTTCAAAGGGGAATTGGATAAATATTTAAAAAGGAAAAATTGGCAAGGCTACGGGGAAAGAGGGACTAATTGGATAGCTCTTTCAAAGAGCCAGCACAGGCACGATGGGCCGAAAGGCCTCCTTCTATGCTGTATGATTCTATGAAATGAATAATGGAATTCAAAGCAGGATGGAACTCACTCCCACCACTTCCTAGTTAACTATACAGTCAGCATCTTGCACAGCGAAGAGACATCAAACAGGCATGCAATCCTCTTAAGTCACCATACATCAGTGCTCTGACTCAGCCCTTTTCTGTCCAAGAATTAAGGAAGATTCTGTCCCAATACAGAAAAGTATTTAGGAGCTGCCTTGTTTGAGCATAAGACAAGTCCAAAGCAATGTGTCATTTCTCCTCTGCCCCCACCTCACCTCTCTAAAAATGCATCTGTAAAGCTAGAGAATAATTGGGACGGGGTTAGGCTGCGACAACTGACGTCAGTGGAAGCGAGACAGGGATAACAAAAATCAGAAGCAAAATACCGCCGATGCTGGAAATTTGAAAGAACAGAAAATGCTAGAAACACTCAGGTCAGGCAGCATCTCTGGAGCACCCTATCACCGATCTTTCCCTTGTTTCTTTCCTCCACCCCTTTCCCTGGCTCTGTACTTGCTTAAAAACTGTTAAATCTCTAACTTCATCCAGTTCTCATGCAATGTCATCGACCTGAAACGTTAACGCTGTTTCTCTCTCCACAGATGCTGCCTGACCTGCTGAGTGTTTCCAACATTTTCTGTTTTTAGGACAAGAATCAGCTTGTGTTCCTGCCCCTGGACTGCTATCCAGGTGACCAACCCGGTTCACATGCTGCACACGTCATGTGAACCGGGATCAAGCTTTGCTGTGATGCCTTCAACAGTCAAATAGCCTACAACACCTGTTCCGGTTCACACAAAGCATAACCCTTTCGGAAGGAGTGCAGCCACTGCATATGGAAGTGTAGCCAACGAAATGCAATGCTTTAGGACAATCTCTGGCAGCTCCAGTTCCTCATGAGAACGGCCCCACAGCAAAAATCAATCTATAATCCAGCACGAGTTTGGAATCTCACTCAGAGGCTACAGGATGGCTGCTGAGAGAAAATGGAGATCTCTCAATCATGGGTTGCTCTTAGGGAGAGGCTGAGGCACACAGTTGGGGCAGAGTTGAGGGAAGTTTCACTCTGTATTTAACCATGCTGTAACCGACTTGTGAATGTTTGGCATGGAAAAGTTCCATTTCCCAGAGCTAACATCCCCTTTACTTGAACACAAATTAAATAATGTGCTCATTAATTGCACAGTCTGGTCCTGATAATTCAAAGTTGTTTTTTTTCCCCCATGCTAAAAATGTTGGAATTATGCAATAATTCAAATTATATAATGTAAATGAGAGTGTTAAAAAGATTGACTTGTCAGATCATTTGAATCGAGAGAAGCAGACTGAAGTTGTTTTGGGATGCATATTGGCACTGCTATGAAACACTAGGTTAACCAATAAATTTATAAAATGATAAAATTACCTTCCAAGAGGACCCAACACTTCCCTTGTTTTTAAAATAAATGCATTTGGAAAACAGCACTCTTTAATCCAATAGTCCTGTGTAAATTCAGCTGAAATCTTCATTCCTCAATTAATTCAGAACTGAAACCTAGTGAACTCTGCAGTAGCATCACTTTGTACTGAATCAATGACCTGTACCAGGTTTACCTGCTCCCTTGACTAAAAGCTTAGAATCCTGATCTCATTGCACTGGTACCCTTGGTGAGCAACGGCATTGCTGCAGCCTAAACAACAAACAGCGCCTTTAATGTAGTAAAACTTCCCAAGGCGCTTCACAGGAGCACAGAAGGAGATATTAGGACAGGTGAACAAAAGCTTGGTCAAAGAGGTAGGTTTTAAGGAGCGTCTTAAAGGAGGAGAGAGGGGTCGGGAAGTTTAGGGAGGAAATTCCACAGCTTAGGGCCGAGGCAACTGAAGACAAGGTGGAGCGATGAAAATCACGGATGCGCAAGAGGCCAGAATTGGAGGAGCGCAGAGATCTCAGAAGGTTGTAGGACTGGAGGAGGTTACGGAGATAGGGAGAGGCAAGGCCATGGAGGGATTTGAAAACAAGGATGTGGATTTTTAAAATCAAGGCGTTGGTGGACCGGGAGCCAATGTAGGTCAGTGAGCACAGGTGTGATGGGTCAACAGGACTTGGTGCGAGTTAGGATACGGGCAGAAGAGGGAGAGGAACGGAAGGCCTTGGTAAATGAAGTGCTGTGAAAATGCAGTTTTGAAGTGCCGTTCATTTTGCTGTCTTTCACTTCTTTCGCTCGTTTTCCATTTCTCTCTGGCACTCTCACTTGCCTCCTTTGTGGTTGGCTTCCATTTGATCTTCCTGCGCCATTCGGTAAGCTGCGGAAGATCAAAAGGAACAATTGGGAATGCATCACTAGTTATACTGTGACTGTGCAATGATGCACTGTTACCACAGTGGTTCCTACAGTTTTTCATAAGTCAACAGCTGGAGAGACTGGTTTTTGAAAGTTAAGCCTCTAAAAATAAACAGGAATAACAGTTTTGTTATAAGAAACAAAAACTGCAAATGCTGGAAACCTGGAAGAGCTGAAAATGTGGGAAAACACAGGTCAACCAGTCTCTGTGGAGGGAACCAACAAGTTAACGTTTTGGGTGTAAAACTCCATCGGAACCCAAAAAATGAACAAGCACTTAAACGAGACCAGAAGGGTGGTGTTCGAAACAAAAACCGGAGATGGTTAGATGGCCGTGATAATCTTTACATCAGAAGATGGGAAGAAGCAGAAACCAAGAGAGTGTGAATAGCTGAGGCAGTGGCAGGTAAATAGGTCTGAAATTCAAATGGAAGAAACTAGCACAGCAGGGTATGGTCTGAAAGTCAGAGCAAGGAAAAAAAAGGCAGGCCTGCACCAAGCAAACAGATTCCTCCTCCAGCAGGGTGCTCTGACAAAGGGCGCCTAGCCCATTGGTGCTGACAGACCCATCCCACATAAAAATGGAGGCCGTAGTTGAGATCTGTGGTTATTAAAGTCAATGTTAAGGCCAGAGGGCTGCAGAAAGCCCAGCTGAAAGATTAGGTGCCGTTACTGGATGCTCCACTGAGCAAGCTTTGTTCTGTTGGTGTGACACATTGGGCTCAGAAGGCCATTCGATCTCTTGGGCCACAAGTTCTTTTTGACCCAATTTAAGCCGTTATTTTAAAAATAACTTTAAAGGGAGAGAAAGAAAAAGAGAGAGCATGCGAGAGCGAGAGCAAGAACGAGCGAGCGCAAACGAGCGAGAGCAAACGCTGCCTCAGTCTGGGATTGGGAGGGCGAGACAACTTTGTTGTGGGAGTTGGGGGTTTTCAGTATCTGCTGTGCTGTGGGCTGCCTGTGATGTGAGTGGGAGCTCAATGTTTCTTTATTGTTGTTGGGAAAATCATTTAAAATGAGTTTTTAAAAGCTCAGCCTTTTTTTTTTAAAACTCTTCCTATGAGCTGTCTAATATAGACAAATGAATATTTAAAGCCACATTGTGAGTCACTGGCTGGTTATTAAAGGACTTGTGTGGTCTCGTGCCAAGAAAAAAATTCTCAGTCAATTTGAGGAGATTCAATAGGCAGACAATAATTATTGTTAGTTTCACAGAAGCAATGTGAATTAGAACCAGTGCATTACTGAGGGAGTGCTGGCACTGTCGGAGGTGCCGTCTTTCGGATGAGACTTTAAACCGAGGCCCGGTCGTTTATTCTTTCTTTCTACTAGGGTAGGGTTCCACGAGTGTCAGCAGTCCTCTGGTACCTCACCCTCAGTACACTTTCATCATGTGTGAGCCCAGACAGCAAATGTTGGCAGCCTATTCTAACATGAGAGGCATCACAGCTAAGTCCAATCCCTGTCCTGACCTGTTTTTTTGAACAGCACATTTTCCAGCAGGGATTATTGGACATTGACCAGGGTCAAGAACCCTGACCGATTTATCACCCTTTTCCCAACTCAGAAGTGCTGAGGTTAATGGTACTCACTGACCTGGTGGAGATCAGTTAACTTGGTGTGGGCCAGAGATGGAACGTAGGACCATCCGAGTCTGTTTGGCTCAGTGCCACACCACAGGGTCTCTTTACACACTCAGCCTGCAAGGAAGTTCTGTCATTTCTATTTTTCAAAAAAAAACTAAGAATAAATCTCACTGCAGCCTATCCAGCACCTGCATCTGGTGTTCCAGAATCAATTTCCCAAGGCAGAGAACAGAGGGCCTGCTCAGAGAACTGTTCTACTCACAAAAGCACAGCCCCGACTTCCTGCTTTCTCTGAGTTGCCCCTCCCCTCTTCAAAAGGTACCAATTCTTGCCGGTGTGTGGTTCCAAGTTAGACTGATCGTCCTCAGTGTTTCCACAAGGAGGCAATTTTCAGCTGCGAGCCACTGGAGGCTCGGCTCGGATTCCTTAAATCCCAGAAACCTTCCTCTTCGTCGGTGACGAAGACACGGTGAGTAGCTGTTCAACCACCTGGGTTAAGCGGAGTGGGCAGACATCTCTACTGAGCTCCAGCCTGCCCTCACACGTGACAGGAGTCACCATTAGGAGTGGAGACCCTGGCTGACTTTCACCGCCCTAATCAAGGGGTGCCGAGGCGGACTGTAGCACTGTTCTGCCTGAGAGAGCTGACACACTACAGGCCAGGGATTGAACCTGGTCGATATGGTTCAGCTACTCCACTTTGTTTGGAGGTCCAAGGTAGAACGCGTCCTCAGGATGTGTGTAGAGGCCCAGTACGCAAACACCATGTCACTACATGCTGAGTTTCTACCTGTCCAACACACTGAGAAGGCAGGGTCTGGCCACGCTGGCCGAGCAGGCGCAGGATGTCCCACCCAGCTGGACTGCCCCCACCCCCCCCCCAACTCGTCCCAGGTGGAGAAGTTCCTGAGGAGGAACCCTCATTAACGTTTCATGTTGACCACTGTCTGACAGCCTTGTCTGCAAGGAACGGAAAGGGTGGACTCTATCGGTTTCTTCCCCGACCAGACGGTCGATGCCATTTGGCAGAACGTTTTGTTGCTGGAACTGATCAACAGGCACCAGGACGTAGCCTGGATGGCTGTGAGAAAGGCCCTCCCCCAGTGCAGTCCTTCCAACACGCACGGAACCTCAGCGCCACAGTGAGCTGCCCTCGAGGTTGCAGCGGGGAGGAGACTGTCGTCCACCTCCTGGTGGGCTGTCCCTCTGCGCAGAGGGTGTGGAGAGAGATGAGTTGGTATCTGTCCCGGTTCATCCCAAATGTTTCAGTAACACAGGACGCTGTGCTCTACGAGCTGTTCCCCGGGATGCACACCGAGACAGAGATCACCTGCGACTGGAAGACCATCAACTCCGTGAAGGAGGCCCTTTGGTCCGCCCAAAACCTGCTGGTCTTCCAGCTGTAGGAGCTGTCCACGACCAGGTGTTGCCAACTGGCACACTCCAAGGTCAAGGAGTACATGCAGAGCGACGCACTGAAGCGAGGTGCGACCTACCCCACGGCTCTATGGAGAATGGCCACTGTATAAAGCCACCCCACCTTGTATTGTACAGAATGTATTGGAAAATATGTACCTTGTTTTAAAATTGAAACAATAAGATCATAGTGTATACAATCTGCACTGTATTGCTTTGAACTGCATTTTGTGCCCTTTATTTGAACTGTGTGTAAACCGTGTGTATCTTTAAATTTTATGGAACAAAGTATATTTTGAAATAAAAAATAAGCTACTCACTGCCTTAATCAGCTGCGCCAGCAAGGGAACTGCCCATTTCATTTTTAGTAAACAAACTTTTATTCTGCAATTGCCCTCCTAACAAAATGACTCACAAAATTGATTTAAACAGTAAATTCTGCACTTTATTATAACTTCTGTAGCATTAAATGAAGAACAGCAAACCCTGCCCACATCACAGAGTAGCAAGTGACCCAAAAAATCCAGTGAACCTCTTAAATTGAAGGTTAATGGCGTGCTCGGAGCAAATTAAACCAAGTGTTCAGCAGGTGCAGGCTTGTGGCAAAGGCTAAGATCATCTTTTTTTATTTAAACGGATTACCAGAGTGCTGCGAAAGATAATTTTAGACACAAGGGAACGATGATTATTTCCTCAATCAGCAACAAGAAACTGGCATTTTAGTGAAATGCCCCAGCTGAGGACATGAAGCTACCGTAAAGTTGGAGGAAGTCAATATTAAAAGGTTTGCTATTAATAGGTTTGTTTGTTATGCATTTATATATAGCAGATGCCCAACACACAGCCCTGAGATTACCAATCATCCCCTCGCAGTAGTATTTCTGCTTTTAGTACCAATTGAAAGCTGGGGAATGAAGAATTACTGGTCACTTGTGATTCTTGTTCGCAAGTTATGTATTTGTTTTACTTGCGTGTCAGGAAAGAGAATTTCTTTGTACACCTTAGCATCCTTCGCCCTGCTGACTCTCAACAAACAGCCAGCTGACGTAAGAATTAAAATTAATTTATAATTGTTTTTCCCCCTTTTCGGGCTGTCTTTCCATCTGCCTGGTCCCGCACCCCTGTCCAATCCTTGTACCTTGACGTAACAGTGAGAAACTCTACATTCCAAAAGGAATTCATCGAGAGAAGAACTTGGGCGATCTTTTGGTAACATAATATACAAAATGTATTATTTTAGCTCCTTTTAAACTGCAGTTAGTGGGATGTTTGTTCTGCCAGCTCCTGCTGCTCGGGCCTCACTCAGCCTGAAGCAGCCCCAAAATAGACTCACTCACTTTTCCATATTCACTAAAGGCAGCTGCTGGGGAGGTGCAGTTTCAAAAAACGAGAAACAGCACGTTTACTCCGAGATGGCTGCACGGGAGACCTGTGCTTCCAGAGCCTATGGCCATCACAGCTCGCTGAACCCACTATAAAAGCAGCTTTTACTGATGCTAAAACGTCAAGAGATGACACGTTTCTGGACAATTTACCATCACGGGAGTTGACAGCTTCTTACAGCCAAAAAAAGGACTACAAGTATCTGACACTCTCGATCTAAATTCTCAGGGGCTCGAACAATTTTCTGGAGTTGGGTGAACATTTTCACAACTCAACACTGACAACAGACAATGTGCAAGCTTTCCTCAAGCAGATTCATGAAGCTCTGCATCAAAAGGACTCCCTCCCTGGTGCGCTGCTACTATTCCACATCCCTTTCTTCTCGATCATTACAATAGCAAGGATTCTGACCTTGAAATCACGAGTCCTGGGACCCTTAACCCTGCACTAACAAAGAGCTCTTTGGGGTCATTGTGGGAGTTGACACACAGAGTGTTGAGCAGGGTTTCTGTGTCCTCCTACACAACTCAAGCAGCAGAATGGAGAATTTTGCATAGAAATGAAAAGCAGGGGGAAAAGAGAGTGTATCTGTACAGCTTATTAAAAATGTGTGCACAGCTGAAAATTACTTCTTAACCTTCCACGTTAACAGTGTATTCGTGGTAAAGGAGGCATTCTACAAAATATTAGGTCCCTTTTCTGTCTAAAAAAAATTCAAGTTTTGTTCAGTAAAATGCAGATTTAAAAAAAAACCTTCAGTAACAACAAATGGCAACATTCAGACCCAAGCTCTCAATTAGGAGAGCTCGAGCCCTAGTCCGGCAGTGGTCAACGGCACTTCAATATTGATAATGTGCTGGTGCTACAGTCACCACGACTTGCATCCAATATAAGCAAAGCAAACTTCCTCTAGAGTCTGCGATCTGACTTTTCCTGGGTCCTTCAACTCAACCACAATCACTGGCAGCTTGCTGTGGAACCAAAAGGGGATAGGGAGTGGGATTTCTGCTTCAGTATCGTTCTCTGTGACACACGATATCTTAGTGTAACTAGAATATAGCAATAAGGTACACAGTCCAATTCTTCACTCCATCCCAACAGAGTTTCCTTTATCTGCTCACGCCTATTAAACGGAGCCTCCACACTTCTTGACCTGGTGTCATATGCAAGGAGATCAAAGCTGACCCAACCTACCAAATAATGCACATCGACTGCTAGTTTGGTCACATTTCCTGTTAACCCTTTTGGGGATTAGAGTCAAAATTCAAAAAGAATGCAAATTTTTATGTAGAGTTTCGCAAATATAACAGGCATCTTGCTCATGGATATTTCTATCTACAAAATGCCTGCTTGTGCACTGTACAAATTCTAACCATCGATTCATCCACTACCATATACGCAGATCAGACATCATGTTTACAGCACACCCACTGATGGTAGCCATGACACGGTACTGCAGAAAGATTTTTGCAGCAGCCTCTCATTGCTCAAACATCTCCAAGTACTTCATCTACAATTAACTAGTTTTGAAGTGTTAATTAGGCAAACACTGCACACAGCAAGATCCCATAAACTGCAACCGGAATGAACCATTGGTCTGTTCTCTGGTGGTGCAAGCTTGTACGGTACATAGCTTTCCCCATCATTCAAGTGATGTGGCATCTACTCCACAATATAAACAAGCCAGTTTGCACAGTCTCGGGAGGTTTTGACCAATGTTGTAAAATGGCTTTGACAATGTTAATAAGTCAAAGGGCTGAAAATCTATTTTATTCCCCCACATCTCCTTCCTTCAGTATCCAAAGCTACATTGCCAACCTGCTTGCATACTTGAACAAGTGCTGTAGATGATGCTTCGCACTTGCACACCAATACGGAGTAATGCCTCCAGCCCCTGCAGGAAGAACTACTTTGTTTAAATACCACAAACTCATTCCTCTCATCACTGTTACCTTGCCCACTAACACGCCAGGTTGCATTCTGTACTGGGCACAGCAACGACCATTAACTTGTAAGCCCTGCGATCGGGACTGTAGGTTCTTTCCAGATGGTTAATCGAAGGGCAAATGGCCTTCTCAACCGTTTTTGTCTTATGATTGAAAATCAGGAAACTGGCACACCATGACCACACATCCCAATCAGGATTTGAGCCGCCTTCCTACTCCGAAATTACATCATCCCTTTTGTTCCTTTCACCCAACAGGCACGATGGGCTGAATGGCGGCCTTCTGTGCTGTAAGATTCTATAAGCAAACCACCTATTCGTCCCTTGATAATGCAACTAAATGGTCAACAGCTTTAGGGTAAGATGGTCTGCATTAGCCAAGCCATTCTTCATGCCCCAATCTAGCCAGATAGTAAAATAAGCGATTTTTCAGAAGGACCCCATCAGTTTGGCCAAGAATAGACTGAACTTGTAGCCATCTCAAATGCAGGTCTCATTGCAGCCAGATGCATCTGTAAAGTAAGGGTTCGTGAAGGCCAACAGCCAGGAACACCTGATGAAAATAGGGTTTCCCGCCCAACTGCTTTGGTGAATCTCAGCAAATTTACTGGCAGGTAAGAGCTGGCCGCAAAAGGTCCACGAATGGGGAGCTAATGCCACAAGCATGGGTCTTATTGCAGCAGGAAAAAAGCTTTATGTCAGCCCAGACAAATGACCAAAGCTATGCACTTCCTAATCCATATGTCCAAATACCAGAGAGGCTGGTGCATTTACTAACCAAACAACAACAACTTGCATTTATATAGCACCTTTAACATAGTAAAATGCCCCAAGGCGCTTCTTAGGAGCATTATCAAACAAAATTTGATACCGAGCCACAAAGAGATAGTAGGTCAGACCAAAAGGTTGGTCAAAGAGGTAGGCTTTAAGGAATGTCTTAAAAGAAGAGGGGTAGAGAGGAAAGAGGTTTAGGGAGGGAATTCCAGAATTTTGGGCCTAGGCAACCAAAGGCATGACCGCCAATGGTGGAGTGATGAAAATTGGAGATGCGCAAGAGGCCAGAATCGGAGGAGCGCTGAGATCTTGGAGGTTTGCAGGGCTGGAGGAGGTTACAGAAATAGGAAGGGGTGAGGCCATGGAGGGATTTGAAAAGAAGGATGAGAATTTTAAAATCAAAGCTTTGCCAGACCAGGAGCCAATGTAGGTCAGCGAGGACAGGGGTGATGGGACGGTGCAAGTCTGGTGAGATTGCCTTTCAAGGGTGTATCTCAGTTCTCTGCAAAGATTCTTTTTCTATTTGCATGCTAACATCTAGCTGAGATTTGTAGGAGGTCCCCTTTTATTATTGCCCGAGAGTCTCTGTGAAAACCAAAATTAATTTTGTATAGCTATATCAGATTTCGCTCCCTGCTATGATACACAAGTTGCCCATCGGTCCTGTCAAGGCTTCCATTAACAGTGAAAGGATTACAATTTTGAACAGCTGCATACATTAGAGAGCCAGATTTCTCTGTTCTTTCATCCACACAAACCAAGGTTCAACACCTACTTTTAGGCATGGTCACTGACAGATACATGGTTTACATTACAGCCATACACTTAAACCTTGTGTGCAGCTTCTCTCTCTTCCCTCCCCGCCCCCCACCCCCCCCCCCCCCAATCTTGCTCATCCTTCCCTTTATTATCAATATTACTCATGTGATCTGTGGTTTTCAGGGACTTTTGTTTTCATGGAGAAATGGGATGGAATCACAGAATATGTTCCCCTTCCCAGCCACATATAGTTAAACTGAATGTGATTTATTCAGTCAATATAAATCAGCAATCATGGAATGTGATCCGAAAACACAATAATTTTGGGTAACAACGGAATTTAACTTCTTCAGTCATTGTAAAACAGTGGCCCTCACTATGGTCATTGTTCCTCCCAAGCTTTTAATATGTCACCCTTCTTCCTTCCTACACTTTAGATTCCCGACAAAAATAATTTTACATTACTGCAGCCCGTCAACTCCCAACCTACAGGATTGGCAAAGATAAATTTAACAGCTTCCACACAACTGATCTATAGCTGGGACTTCAACCTCCATCACTGACCTTTCTAAACACATTGAGCCACTTCAAGTCAGTCAGTGTGCTTGGGTTGTGATGTCAAATCGCACTGTGACATGGCCACGCATGGCGCACTGGACCAGCTTAGTGTCTGCTCGCAAGTCTGTGGCTTTTTTATTCCTCTCAATTGAAGACTGTTCCATCTTGTCATTTAACTCTGCTCCCCAATAGGACCACGTGAGGTTGATTTGAAAAAAATGGAGACGAGCAGAGACTCGAGACAGTATATTTTTTGCCAGTGACTGACTAGCAAAACTCACAGACTGTAAAGTATTTCCTTTGTGTGGATTGCTCCCATTCATCATACTGCGGTGCCTCACAACAAAATCAATCAGCACGCCTGAACAGCAGTCAAGCACACTGAGCAGTAATTAAAAAAAAATATTATATAATTCTGTATGTTCAGAAGTACTGAGCCTAGCCTTTGTTTTCCATTGAACCCGAGGCACACGCAATAGGTTGCTGCGGCCCTAAACAGCCGATCAGTGCATTTGCCTCGTTGCATTCTGTAGTGCAGTCCTGGCTTTACAATCTGGTATTGGACCACATTCCTGCCATTTGGGAATCCCTAGTGGGCAAAGGCCTTGGGCCATAAACACAAGATCCCAGATTTGATTCAGAGTCTGTACTGAGTTAGCTGAGTTCAGCTGGGGTAGTAGGAGTGGATCTACAATTCGCTGTTGAATAACATATTGCTTTTATATAGTGCCTTTAAATGGAGAAAAAATGACCCACGGTGCTTCACAGAAGCGTAATTAGAATAAACCGACACCAAGCCAAAAAAAGAGATATTAGGAAGGGCAATTAAAAGCTTGGTTAAAGAGGTAGGCTTTAAGTGGGGGGGGGGGAAAGAGAAGAGATAGAGGCAGAGAGGTTTGGGGAGGACATTCCAGTGCTTAGGGCCTAGAGGGCTGAAGGCACGGCCGCCAATGATGGAGCAAAGGGAAGGGAGGATGCACAAAAGGCCAGAAGTGAGGGAGGAGTGCAGAGTTCTCGGAAGGCTGTAGGGCTGGAGAAGGTGACAGGGGTTGGGAGAAGCGAGTCTATACAGGGTTTTGAACACGAGGATGAGAATTTTAAATCTGAGGGAACCGGAAGCCAATGGTGGTCAGCGAGCAAACTGAAAGGCGGAACCGGCTCGAGGGGCTGAATGGCCTACTTCTGTTTCTATGTTCCTATGGGTGAGAGGGATGGGGTGCGGATTAGGGAAGCAGGGTTTTGGAAGAGCTGAAGTTAATGAAGTGCGAAGGATGGGAGGCTGGCCAGGAGAGCGTTGGAATAGTTGAGTCTGAAGGTGAAAAAGGAAACCACAAATCTTTCAGTAATCCTCCTTTTGACTGATTTCCAAATTACCTCATTACAATGAGGGTCTAAAGCTGCTCAATAGTAATAGGTAGGGAGTCACAGGCCTAAACACAACCAGGCAATTTTTTTATGCGAGAAACCACAAGACTGCACTTTCTATGTTATACAAACCTCTGATTGCATTACTGCCTTCAAAGACATCGTTTAAGAACATAGCAGATGCTTATTATCATTCACCATGGGTTTTGGGAGCAAGTCAGAAACCACACTGCATTGAAGGATACCTCGCAGCAGAAGCTGGCGAGCAAAGTACGAACACTGCAAACGACTGCTGTAAAATTCAACACTTGATCCTGGCACCATTTATCTGGATTTGAAGTGTGCTGTGAGAACATGTAGAAACTGCAAACACCAGGACTGATTTCAATACTAATATTTAGTGTTGGTATTTCGAGACAAGCCAACAACCCTTATCTGAGATCAAGAATATAAGAAAGCTTTACAGTTTAAAAGGGTTGGGGGGGGGGGGGCGGGGTGGAAGAAAAGGCCTTTCTTCAGCCTTAGCAAATCTATCAAGTTTAGTTTGGTGTTGCCACTGCCTGCACAAGACCTGCATTTCAGGAGCCAGTGGCACCATGACAATGTAAAAGCGGCTTTTGTGTATTTTTCCTCGGCGGAATGGAACCACCCATCACGCTGCTCACAGTGCAGTCAGTGTGTTGGCAGCAGCGCTCTTTGTAAACAACAAAAAATAAAAATCACACATGCCAATAAGCACGTACAATGGTGCTTTTAATGTTTAACGCTTCGATAGTTTGGTCATGGCGGAGCTACACTCGTGTGCCAGCTCCCTGTGATTACATCACCAAAACCATCTCTCGTCTCCAGATCCACATTTGTCTCTCTCACCAACCCGAGTTACAGAAGTGAAAGCGTCTTTCGATATTCAGAATGCTGTAGCCACCAGCAACCACACGATTATCTTCACACCAGCATCCAGTTATTATTAAACTTGTCAATCGCTCTTGCCCGTCGGTAATGGATACACAAACTTTTGTAGATTTTGGAAGCTGCTGCCAGATTGGGGACTCTGCTCCCTCCTCTTACAAATGTAAATGCGCACCATAAATCAGTGCTCAAATTGTTCCTGCTGATACGACCACCAGTATCACACTTCACCCCCGCATCCTTGCCAACATTCTTCCCTCAACCAACCCCACCAAAAACAGATCATCTGCTATTTGTGGGATTTTGCTCTGCACAAATTAACTACCGTGCTTGCCTACATGACAACAGCGACTACACTGGAAAAGTTGCAAAGTGCTTTGGCACCTGCTGAGAACATGATCAGGCATCATGTCAATGCAACTTCTTTCTTCCTTGTAAATACAGCTCAAAATGTTCTCTCCAGACAAACCCAGCTTTGGAAGATCAAAAATTGTGCTGCTTGATGATTTTCTTACAGTTCAAACGAACAGTAGAATCATACAGCACAGAAGGAGGCCATTTGGTCCATCCTGCCTGTGCCAGCTCTTTAAAAGAGCTATCCAATTAGTCCCACTCCACTGCTCCTTCCCCGTAGATCGGAAAATTTTTCCTTTCCAAGTGTATATCCAATTCCCATTTTGAAAATTTACCATAGTCTCTATTGTGTTTCACTGCAATCTCTAGAACAACACTGCACTTGCCATGCCAGAAATGAGGTTATCCAGGCACACACAAAAGCATCCAATGAAAATCATTTGAGAGAGAAGGGAAGATAGACTAATGGGCATTAGAACGGATTATAAAACATGAATGCTGGAAATCTGAAATAACAGAAAGGGCACAGATCAATTCACATCTGGAAGAGACAGACAGGTCAACACCCTTCATTAGAATTGCTCTGACAGAAGGGTCCCACCCTGAAATAGTAACTATCTTACTCTCGAAAGCAATTCCACCTGCTGTGCCTTCAAACATATGCTGTTTTTAACAACCATTAGCACTGTTTAGCAGGCCCAGTCATCTGGAGGGACAGCACTCAATAACCCCTCTAATGGACAGCCTTTCTTGGCTTAACTTAATGAAAAATTTCTGCTGCAAGACTCATACAGCAGCAGATAAACAAGAGGAAGTCACAAGACATATATTCACATGGGGAGGGGAGGGACAGATAACACGAGATCACAAGAGCAGAAATGAAGCCATTTACATAGGATAGCTGAAACTCAAGATTACAATACTGTATTTCAACTTTTGTTTTTAAAACATCAATGGAATCTAAATTTCGGATAATATTTTCTGTAATTGAAGAAATGGCTCAGAGGATTATTACAAACCAGCGCTACCCAATGAAAACCCTATGTACAAGGCAGTGATACAAAGAAAGACTTGCATTTATATAGCGCCTTTCACGACCTCAGGACACCCTAAAGCGTTTTACAACCAATTAAGGAGTTTTTTTTTTAAAAAGTGGTCACAAAGTGCTTTCAACATAATTGTTTTGAGAGGGGAATTGGTAAAAGATTGAGTCAACTGGTTGATGAATCAGTAAGAGGTGGTATTGACTCAGGATTATCATTAGCAGAATGAAAAGGGAAATTAGAAGAATCTTCCCCCCCATAGAGAGTTGTTAGAATGCATTATCACAAATGACTTTTGAGGCAGAGATTATCTCTTAAAAGGGAATGATGGGATAAGTATTTGAAAATGGACAATATAAAAAGGACATGGGAAAGAGGCAGGGATAGAGATTACAGTAAGAAACAATTGATGAGTTAAGTGCTGATGTAATAGGCCAAATTACCTCTTTCTCTGCTGTAATTTCTATAATTCTACGAATCAGCACCTTCGAGACGGAAAGGGGGAAAATGGGAAAGAAACTGGAGGGATACAGAAGTACGAGAGTCTATAATTACAAGGACGGAATAAATATCAGTTTCTGTCTGCCAATGACGATCGGTTTGAAAAGGACGACACACAATGCATTGGGTTATTTGCTGTGCTGACAAGGGGAGAAAACCACAGAAGGAAGTGAGCAATTAGGCTGGAGTAATAACCTGACTATTTTTGGACAAACTTCTACTTTACACAATTTACAGGCCACTTTCCCCTTAACTTGTAGTTTTTTCAGGGGATAGGCAAAGGAAGGTGCTGCATGCAAGAGGTCAGTAGAACCAACAAACAGGAGTAAATCACATCTCAGTGCAGTTAGGTTCTTGGAATGGGCAATAGAATAAAATAAATAAAAACAAACCACCATTAAACCCAAGTTAGCAAATCCCTGGAACACAAATGATAATCAAAAGTTTTGAGGGAGGGGGAAAGAGGAGGAAGGAGAGGGTCCGAAAGACTTCAATTTATATAGCACTTTTCACAACCTCAAGATGTCCTAAAGTGCTTTATAGCCAATGAAGTGCTTTTGAAACGTAGTCCCTGTTGTAATGTAGAGAACACGGCAGCCAATTTGTGCACAGCAAGGTCCCACAAACAGCAATGTTGGATAATGACCAGATAATCTGGATTTGTTTCAGTAATGTTGGCTGGGGGATAAATTTTGGCCAGGACACTGGGGGAACTCCCCTGCTCTTCTTCAAAATAGTGCCTTGGGATCTTTTACGTCTACCCGAGGGGGCAGACGGGGCCTCGGTTTAACATCTCATCTGAAAGACAGCACCTCCGACTGTGCAGCATTCCCTCAGTACTGCAGTGAAGTATCAGTCTAGATTATGTGCTCAAGTCTCTGGAGTGGGACTTGAACCCACGACCTTCAGAGGCGACAGTAATACCAACTGAGTTTTTAATACTCTATCATTTCCATTGACAGAAAGCACTACTGTCCTGCCATCAGCAGCCCTGGAAAATAAACGGACCAACTTACCTTGTTCCGATAGCAGTGACTGCCAAACTTTTCATGGGTCTTGCAAGGTACTGATGGGTGTAAAAGTCAATGGAGGATAACTACGGAAAGATGCTACATAAATGCAAGTTTGTTCTTTCTGTCTAAAACAGCCTCAAATCTCCATTAGACTCAGTATCCATGCATGCTCCAAAAAATGCTGCATCCATATCTTAGATAATAAGTGCAACAAGGATACAATGAAGAGTTCATAAAAGCAGGCTGGTGGCTTATCAACTAATCAGCCAGATATAACAGATTAGAGATAAAGTAAAAATTGCAAAGCGTGAAAGGAAGATGAACGAACTTGCATCTTGTCTTCAGGACAATCCAAAGCATTTCATAACCAATGAACTACTTTTCAAGCGTAACCACTGTTGCAAACGCAGCAACCAATTTGAATACAGCAAGATCCAACAAACAGCAATGAAATGAATGACCAGATAAACTGCTTTGCTGAATATCTGAGATAAGATACTGAAAATATTGGAAAGGCACAGCAGGTCCATTATATAACTGATCACAAGGATTCCACTGCCAATTCTGTTAAAGTGCCTTTTGCTCAAATTTTTAACCTGTCCTTTTTCTCCTTTCAGATGCTGAAACATTTCCTGCTTTCAACTAAAGCTTTTTTTTTAAAAAAAAGAAAAAAGAGAGTTCTGAGAATCCTTGAACAATGGAGCCAAGGCTCAAGTTAGTAGTGCTGATTTGCTTGAACAATCTACAGTATAAAGTGGCGTTTACACTGCTTGTCTTACTTTGTGCTTCGGCTATTTTTTTATATATAAAGTGTAAATGGCACAAGCAGAGGTGTTCATTGAAAATGACAGGGAGCACCTTACTCCTCAATGATACACTTGATATCAATCAGCGATCCTGATTGCTATCCAGTGACCCTTGCTGGAAACTATGTGCATGGGCATCAGGTGAGAACAGAATCAAGGTCAGCTGTGATGATCTTCATGATGGAATAGCCTGCCAACACTCACTGTCCAGGCAAAATACTAGAGGGCTGCCAGTGTCCATGGAACTATGCCCAATTATGACTCTCTGCCTTCAGAAAATGTGTGCGGGGGGGGCAGAAACAAACATTTTTAAAAGAAAATACAGATTAAACCTGTTTTTAAAATACCACAGGTAGAACTACATGTCAAGGAAGTAGCACCTCACGATTACAATGTGAATAAACCACGAGAGCTCAACACTTCAACATGTCGCTGCCTCTCATCACACTCCCATCTACACAGACAGAAAAAGAAAAACTGCAAAGGCTGGAAGCTGAAACACAAACAAGTAAAATAATTGCACATGAAGCACTGAGACATTTCCAAGACACCTGATAACATCCATTAAAATCTTTCTTTTTACAGCCCTCCCCATCTTCAAAAAAACATTTTAAACACCCATTCTGTCAACCATGTCTTCAGTCTCTTCCCTCTTTCCCATCCCTCTCCCACCGCAAATACCTCTTTCCCTGCTTGGTGCCCGCCTCTCCACCCTGTGAAGTGCTCAGACATGCTCTTTTATGCGAGGACTACTATTGGAAACACAAGTTATTTTCAACGTTTTGTGTTCAACAAAATGTTAATCCAACTTACACATTGTGCTGTCTGAAATGTACTGGGGAAGGTTATATACAACAAAGGAAATTTACAAGACAGTTTACGGGTGACTTGCCCAACAATAGCACGCACACCCTTGGCTGTTCATTAATCCTCCATTCATACGGAATTCATTTTAATGGGACCTTCTCTTGGAGCAGATACTACTTCCCGTGCAATCCGCCAGAGGCTCAGCTTGTGACGGAATAATATATTTACAGCTGTTTCAAATCAAAATGCAAACTTGGAAGCTGCATTGAATACCGGGGTTGATGCAGACTTATGGAAGACAGCACGACAGGACAACTCACACACCCAAAGATGTAGTAAAACAGACTAGTTCATAGTTAGTTTGACCTTGACTGCCCCATTCCATAATTCTCCATGTCTGTTGGGGCAAACACAGAAATATAGTTTAAACCTTGCAGCAGGAAGTTTACTGCAATTGTCATACTAAAGTGCTTTGTCATTAAACACATCGGAAGGTTTTCTACCTTGGAGCTGAGAGTTTAGAGTGGAGTGCTCTCAATTACTATAGATGGATAAGTTACATTTCAGTTTTAGAAAGCTCATGGCTTTTTTAAACAAAAATACAAGGGCTATGCTGCAAAATACGCATCTCAGAGACGATCATTTATCAGGCCTGTGCTGTTAGACAATCAAGACTGACATAAGGAGGAAGAAGTATGGCATGCATAAGTTATCCCATCAATCTCTTGCTCAGTCAAACGATAACGAACAGGCAAACCAAATACGAAAGGATCAGGATAGATTGTGAAGGTGAGCTAATGTGTGGAAAATGGCAGCAATAATAAAAGCTAACCAGATCTTAGAATGTATAGCCCAAGGGATACAGCACAAATCTTAGGTGGTGATAATGAGTCCGTACAAGGCAATAACACAGCCATTTCTGGAGTAGTGTGTGTAATTCTGAGCACTGTACGGCAGTGAAGGTATCCAAGGACTAGAGGTAGTACATAAAGGGGCAATCAAACTGACACCATCTTAACCAGGAGAGGGTGAAGACCCTGGGATTATTTATTTTCAAGAAAAGGTGGCTCAGGGGATATATTATTCAAGAATATGAAAGGAATTGATAAATTGAGCCCCAGTAAAATGTTTTGAGTTTGCCACAAACTCAAGAACCAGGAGACTTGGGCTCAAGCTTAATTACGTAAAGAATGGTGAACACACGAAGTAAACTGAGCAAGGAGGCATCAGAGTAAAACTCCCTCAACTCTGTCTAACCTCGGACAAGCAGCCCCTACTGCACCAGTACAACACACGCCCATTTCCCACACAAATTAGTACAGTTTCGCTATCACTCCATGCCAAATCGAGCCCACTTTGAAACGGCACAAAATCATTTCACATAGCACTCGTGCAGCCAGCAGACAGAGCAGACTTTCAGTCCATCAGGCTGGCCTGAATTTGAGATCAGGATCCTACAGATTTCAGTAAACAGATTTGAACTGTGTATTTTAGAAGATCAACAGCTCCATTGAAAGAATGGCATAGAATTCCTCACTTAGAGAGAGTATTGTACAACTGCAAATCACTTACTGAGAAATCTGCATAATTGCTTACTCCAAACAGAAATCAATCACTACATAAGAGCCCAAGATTATCAAAGAATGAAAAAGGTCACATTAAATGTATTATTTTACTCCCCATCTAGGACTGGTATTTAACAGGTTTGACTCATTCAAAGCTTAGTATAACAAAACAAGACACTGTTAGAATGATAATACATATTAAAAAACTCCTCAAAGCATGTATCCCAAGAGGAATTATTTAATGTTTTATGAAAATGGAGGTATGCAATATAGCCAAAGATGCATCTTGTGACATGTGCTGCATCAGTACTTCCTTTACTTTATCCTCCACCCATGTGCCACCTGGCTCTGACCACCTCTGCTGTAGATTGTGCAAACAGTCCACCTATCCCAGACCTCCACCATGCCCCCAATAGCAAACCAGAAGATTCTAGCAACAACCAGAAGTCACAATGGCTCTATTTTCCCTCCCTTTTGCAGGTAAGCACCTCAGCATCCACTTGGAATGGGATGCTATTCTACAAAGATACACAGTAGCAATTCAAATAAGAGAACCGGTGCACAGGAGTACATTACAGCCCTCGTATTCATTTCTCGGTAACATGCCGCAAAATATGTTCCGATACTGTCCATCCATTAATCCACCCTTCATTACAGACGATTAGAAGCCACAGAAGTGCCAAGGTTGCACCAGTCTCATTTATCATAGGCTCCAAGTCAATATGTCGTCATCAGATGACTGCTTGATGTTGCCAAAGCATTACTTTCACTACGCCCCTTTCTTGGCTTTCCATCAAGTTTTCTACCCCAAGTAGTGCATGTAAGTTCTTTACTGCTAATAATTGGATTGCCAAAGGACAATTTTGGCAGTTCAATTCTCTCAATTCCATGTCCATACTCAATCCTTGAAGAATCAAATGACAGAGTCCGAGTGTCCAGCATATTTTAAGGTACAAATGGTGGCACAACATGACAAACAACCAAGTTCCTTATCTCATCACTAACCTTCACGATCCAGCTCTCAGCATGCCATAGCAGGGAGCTCCACACTAATTCCTTAAAAAGTGTAAAATGTCATTCCAATCACCTACTACTATATCACATCTACCCAGCTCAGGTGAGTTAATCACAGGAAGTGGCCATCCATCTTTATCCATTATAACGCCAAAGAAAAAACAAAAATGGTAAGAAATATTACATTTCCAGATATCACTGACATTTCAATGCAAAATTGAAGCCATTCAGCTCGTCACACCTGTGCTAACTCTACAACTGGAACAGTCCACTCTTAACCCATTTTCCACCCCTTTCCCTGTAATCTTTTATATTATTCCTTATTAATTCAATTTCCTTTTAAATGATGGTATGGTCTCCGCTTCAAAAGCCACTTGTATAAAGCATTCCATTATCCTCTATGTGAAACAACTTCTTCTAATGATATTCCTGACCCTATGGCCCCTTTTACTGCTTTACTAACCAGTGCAAAAAGTCTTTTATTTATTCTCTCAAAGCCATTTGTAATCTTGAAAACCTCTATTATTAGGTTCCCCCCCTTAACTTTCTTTGTTCTAGTAAAAAAAGCCTCCATTTTTCAAGCCTATTTTTAGAATTATAAACTAAACTCCTGGTATCATTCTAGTAGATCTTTGTTTCATCTTTCCCATGGCTCTAATATCCTTCCTAATGCCCGGAAAAGCTGTATCGGAACTGAGTGTCCAGAGGAGAAAAATGGTTGTCCTTAACGGGAAGGGTGGGAAGAGAAGGGAAGGGAACTTCAAAGTCATAACTAACTTAAAAATGAACCAGTATGCAACATTTATTCTTTACTTATAGCATCACAATTCAAAATTCACTGAACTAACAGGCATTGATCTGATTTTGAATGGAAGAGGGAGTAACAAATAAATCCAATGCCTGTCCCAATTCCAATTAAATTAACTCTCATCCCATTGTCCTCTGTCTCTCATGCAGAAACATAGCATTACTACCAATCATTAGATAGAATCATAGGGTCTTATAGCACAGGAGGCAGCCAGTGGGTCCATCATGCCTGTGCCAGCTCTTTTGAAAGAGCTATCCAATTAATCCCACTTCCCCATAGCCCAGTATTTTTTTTCCCTTTTTAAGTATGTATGCAATTCCCTTTAGAAAGTTACTATTGAATCTGCTTCCATCACTCTTTCAGGCAGTGTGTTCTAGGTCATAATAACTCACTGCATTAAATAATTTCTCCTCATCTCCCCTTATTTTTGGACCCATGACTCGTACCCATCCCATCCCACACTACATTTCATTAACTTTCACTAAGATGCATGGTTACTGATTTGTTTTCTGGATGTAGGTGATGCTGGCAAGGCTGTATTGATTGCTCATCCCTTGCTGCCCTGGGATGGTGGTGGCAATGGTCCTTCTTCTTGAACTGCTGTAGTCCTCGTGCTTATGATAAGAACATTAAAAAAACAGGAGCAAGAGTAGGCCATATTGCCCCTCAGGCCTGTTCCGCCATTAAATCCACTCCACTTTCCCGCCCGATCTCCATATCCCTTGATTCCCCCAAGAGTCAAAAAATCTATCCAGTTCAGCCTTGAATATATTCAATGACTCAGCATTCAAAGCCCTCTGGGGTCGGGAATTCCAAAGATTCACAACACTGTGCATGAAGAAAGTCCTCCTTAGCGCTCAGTCTTGAATGGCCGACCCCATATCCTGCAATTATGCCCCCTAGTTCTAGACACTCTAGCCAAGGAAAATAATCCCTCAGCATCTACCCTGTCAAGCCCCCTCATAATCTTAAATGTTTCAATGAGATCACCTCTCATTCTTCTAAACTCGAGAGTATAAGCCCATTCTACTCAACTATAATACCTTATGATGATCTTAGGTCAGGAACTCCAGGACTTTGAGTGATGATGAAGGAATGGTTGTGTATGTCCAAATCAGGATGATGTGTGATTTAAGAGGGGAAACTCAGAGGTGATGTTGTTCCCATGATCTTGTTGCTTTGCCTTCTTGGTGGTAGAGGTCATGGAGCTGGGAAGTGCTATTGAAGTAAGCTTGGTGAGATGCTGCAGTAGTTTGTAACTAATTTAAAAAGGTGGTTTTACTTTGAAGTTCTAACTGCTGGACAACAGCACTATATAAGTCTCCCAGCACCATGCTATTCCCCAGACATCAGGCAGAAGTGCAGTTGACGAAGCCACGTAGCAGTTTACAAGACCCACAATAAAGGTGAGAACCTGTTGCCACCAGTACAATGTAAGCCAGCACAGTACAGATGGAGATGGGAGAACAGTGCATGTAATATCAATTGCACTTACAGAACTTAATGATTTTTGAAAATCCCCACCACTTAAAGGAGGAATCGTCACGTCACAGTTTGGGGGGAAAAAAAAAACATTAAAAAAGTGTTTCATTTGTCGCAAAGCTTGCCCAAATTTGTGGCAGTGACACCCCCATAATTGTATACACGCGCATGCAAAGACTAATGTTAGTTTCGAGACTTCTCCTATAAAATGCAATTACCAACAATAAATCTCAGATGCCCAATCGTTAATTGCTCAGCTCCACTTGCTGTTATTGTGCAGCATTTTTCTGTGTACCCCAGGGGGTAAAGTGACCAGATTTCCCAGGCACTGATCAAAACAAAAATACCACATTAAATGTTCGTACATTCATTGCTAGCATTCTTTCCCCGGATGGATTCCTTTAAAGCATATTAATAATCAGAATGTTTATGAATAGGTCTCGATCTAGCAGGATTATGATGTGGAGATGCCGGTGATGGACTGGAGTTGACAATTGTAAACAATTTTACAACACCAAGTTATAGTCCAACAATTTTATTTGAAATTTACAAGCTTTTGGAGGCTTCCTCCTTCCTCAGGGGAATGTTGTGGAAATTTCCACAACATTCACCTGAGGAAGGAGGAAGCCTCCGAAAGCTTGTGAATTTCAAATAAAATTGTTGGACTATAACTTGGTGTTGTAAAATTGTTTACAATTAGCAGGATTAGGCTAAAGACCAACACTGTATTCCTGAGTAGATGCTTGAAAACCGTGGCTTCCCCCTCTCCCCTACAAGCAACGTCTGAGCTACACAGTTCCCAGATCAGTTTCCCATTCTGTGTTGAGCTCGCTGATCTCAGCCAGAGCAGTGGTGGTGCTACAATTGGCATCGACACTCCTGGATTAGGGAGGGGAAACAAGCCAGGATTATTGCTCTTTATCCATTGCGGGAAGTGCTTGGGGACATTATGACTGCTCCCTCCCACTAATACCATCACTGTACATTGAAGAAAAATAGATCCAAGTCTACAGTGGACTCGATATGTGAAAATAATTTACAAAGTCAGAAAATTGTGCATACACACAAAAATATCACGTTAAATATATTGAAAAGGGAAGAGAAAGAGCATTAGATTAAAAATTGACACTGGTACACAGCAAACTTACTCAAAACAGAGATCACCAGTCAGATGATGTTTCTCTTCCAAAGTCCACAGTAACCTGAAAAAGATAAATGTCAAACTCAGATGTAAAAAAAAACAGATTAGCAGAACCTGCATAAAGGGTAAAACTCTATACTGCCAGATAATTGGGGAAGGAGGAGGAAGGAGACTGTGGGAATCCTGGGGACAAAAAACAAAGTACAAAGCTTTTTTATTTTAAAAGTTACAAAAAAGGTTGAGCAGCTTCTGAGCCTCAAGGCCATGGCATTGGCTTGAACAAGCTCAGTGTATTAAGAGGCACATTTACATTATATAGGAGCACAGCCAACTAAAGAATCCCAGTCTATCTCCAGCTGCAGCTGGCAGAGGGAGTGTGGGCAACCCCCTTCTCTTAAAGCGACAACAATATAAATGTGAGTCTATGATTGTATTGTAGAGATAAGTGAAATTTTAGTAACGTAAACATTGGCAACCAATCCTACATTTTGATCTCTGTAGGAAAGCAGAGCCCAACATGTCTCCAATGACCGTCTCTGTAATCCTGAAACTACTTCAAGTATGAGGCACAAATATAAAAGCACCTTATAATTAAATGGTAATCAACGCAGCAAATCACTTGAGAATTGTTATACGGCTCCTCTTGTGCCGCTATGAAGAGCGTCAGTTTGGCTCATTGAGGCGGGAGTGCTACCAGAGTAATGAAGGTTGTGGGGTCAAGTCCCACTTCAGGACTTGGGCACATAAATCCAGGCTGACACTTCAGTGCCGTACTGAAGGAGTTCTGCATTTTCGGAGGAGCCGTCTTTCAAATGAGACATTAAGCTGAGGTCCCATCTTTCTGTTTGAACGGAGGTGAATGGTCCCATGGCACTAGTTTGATGAAATACTTGTTTGTAACTATCTATTCAGGAGGAGGGACTTCCCCTGATGACCAGTCCAAAATTCTACCCCAATTAACACCATCAAGTCAGATTAACCATTCATCTCTCAGCTGTTTATTAGGCCTCACTGTGCACAAAATTTGCCTGCCACGTTTATCTATAAAACAGTGACTTCACTTCAAAAGCAATTCATTGACTGTGAAGCACCAAGCACATGAAAGGTGCCACATAAATACAAATTCTTACTTTCTTTCCACTTCACAGTGAAACGCAAGTGACAGCATGTAAGCTACAGATTAATAATCGGGGCTCACAAGAGCTGAAAATGTATTTTATTTTTCTGTCAGCTTTCAAACAGAAACTGTGTAATCTGCTCATTAACTTTTGGGGTTTCTCTTTCCCTTGAACTTCTTACCACTAATTAATCTATACTGTGGCTTGCAACTTCAAACTGATTTTTTTCCCCCTCTCAGGAATTTCAAACTGACTAATTTGAACAGGATAGCTCCCTTTTTGATGTCTTGGAAGAGTGTTACTGGGACTTCCTGGATTTTGAATAACCAACACTCAAATTTCAAAAGGAACAGTCATCTTTAAACGTGGCCAATGCCATGTTTAAATTTGAATTATTCTGCTCTCCAGCCTGTAACTGATGAAGCTTACAATATTTTATCAAAATACGCTTGGTTTTTTAAAGTGTTTATGTACTGTGACTGGATTTAAAGGATCAAGCACCAAATCAAAAGTAGACAAAAATATTTCATTTTTTTATCCCCACAGAGCTCTTTGTACGATATACTATGGCCTCTTTATATTTCTAAAATGTGCTTCTTGTATAAAGTTAGAGATTCATAGGATATTTGTTTCTCGCGGTGGCTGATGTGTGGAATGTACTCCCATCAGTTAGTTGGTGCTAATTCATTGAATTCTTGTGAAAACACAACTTCTGCCAAGAAATGGGACTGAAGGTTATAGATAAATTTAGAAATTTATGGAACACTTGTAATGTTATTAAGTGCATGGCAAAGATACTTAGAGAAAAGTTTGGAAGTTTTATCTGGCTTAAATCACCTTCCTCTGGAATTTTTGGAGACCATGACTAACTAGCTGTGCCAGGCAAATTGGAAAGAATAAGCTTGGTATGCTAAATGACTTTTTCCTCGATCCATATTTCATCTTCTGTTCTTCTCTGAAACAGCAGCCTCACTGGAAGAGCCTCTGATTTTTAAAAATATCTCAGGATATGGGCGACTCTGGCAACGTCATGTTTACAAGTAAGTGGCTTGCTAAGCCACTAGGTCACTTCAGGAGAGCACTGTACCGTGGGACTAGAGTCCTGTATGGGGACACGGGGTAGGGCTGACAGAATCCTTTCCCTGAAGGACATTCACGAACTGGTTAGGTTTTTAACAACAATCTGGCAACTATTCTGGTGTCAGCCCACAAATTACTAGATTTATTAAATTCAATATCACAACTTGCCTACACCACCATGCCCTTTTGCTTAGCGCACAACTTTTAAAAAATGGTTTCCACATTAAGCAGCATTTTACATACGTTAGATATAGATACGTGCATTTATATAGCACCTTTAACAACCTCAGGATGTCCCAAAGTGCTTTACAGCCAATAAATTACTTTCAAAGTGTAGTCGCTGCTGTTATGTAGGAAACGCGGCAGTCAATTTGCACACAGCAAGGTGACAATGACCAGATAATCTGTTTTAACGATGTTGGTTGAGGGATAAATATTGGCCGGAACACTGGGGAGAACGCCCCAGTTCTTCTTCGAAATAATGACATGGGATCTTTTATGTCCACCTGATGGGGCAGACGGGGACTCGGTTTAATATCTCATGTGAAAGATGGCACCTCCGACAGTGCAGCATTCCCTCAGCGCTGCACTGTAGTGCCAGCCTCGATTATATACTCAAGTCTCTGAAGTGGGACTTGAACCCACAACCTTCTGACTCAGTGGTGAGAGTGCTACCATTGAGCCACAGCTGACAGGAAATTAGAAAAAGATTAATAGAAATTTAAATGCACCAAACCAGGTTAAAATACAAACATGGTTCATAACAATACAACAGAACAAAACAGCAGGGCATTAAATACAAACAACCAGAGCCTTCCAATTAGTGTGTCACAAGGTAGTGATTGTCGATTGGCAGCTAGGGGTAGAAGCAGTAAACAATGATCTCACAGCACAAGGAAGTTAGGGATGAAGTTCACCTGTTGAAGGATCCTGATTTACTTTTCACAATAGAGACATGAATTGCAATAATTTGAGAGCAATAAATGCAATGACCGAGTAAAGACTCTTTCACATTAGATCACCCTTAGTCAGCTGTACTCCCCAGGATTAATGACCCAACCTACAAAAAATACAACAGCATGATAGACCCCATGAGAACATGGTCCCCACTGGGTCCCTTATTCCAATGATTCGGCCTAAAGTTACCCAGTTTTGGCAATGTAAACTTGGAGCTAATACATGGATCTTGCTCTTCCAAACTACAGAAGTGCCAAATGTAGAAGTGTCCAAAGAGACACACTGGCACATTCCTCACCTTTCCAATACCGACACAATCTACAATGGAGAAAGGGGGAAGGAGACAGGGAAAGGAATTTTTCATATGTTAACGTAGCTACACCTCAGTTCATAACCAGTATGCTCGATGGTTACTACACTAGAGAAGTGCAGCCAAAAACCTCTGCATGGTCCTCCTACCATCAGCTGCACTCCCATGGATAAACAACCAGTTCAAATGGTCACATTATGAAATTTCACAAATTCACCATTGCACTGTAAGGATAGTGTTGTAACTAGCCGAACACAATGTAGACCCTTGTTATTCATTGTGGTTCTTTTTAAATGGCACCAAATTTGAACTGTTATTATAGTGTGCTATTTAATAGGTGTATATGTGATACATGAGAATAACAATGACTAAGGTAGTTAGAATGACACGCTGTGTCATGATGATAATACAAGCAGTCCAGACCCACAATCCTACTCAGCAAACAAGGGCACTAGAACCATTTCCCACACAGAGGGGGAAAGGCCACCCTTACACTAGAGAGAAACGGACTCTTCCTTCCTAGGTGGGAAGTACCTGGCCTCCACAGAATAGTTCTGCAGATAAAAATTTTTAGAAAACACACAAAACCAACAGAAAATTAGAAAAGCAAAAGCAAAGTCAGTGGGGGTAAAATTGGACTTGGCCAGGGGCGGAAAACAGGCGGAATCACATCTGCCGACCATTATACGACACATCTGATGTTCAGTTTTATTGAAGTCAATGGCATTGAATATCGGGCGGGTGTGTATCAGGTGACCAATGTAATACCGTCTGTTTTGCGTCCCTGCCCATATCCAATTTCACCCCCAGTGATGTAAAGCCGATATAAAGTGAAGAAACCATTGAGAGTTTGCTACAGTAATGTTATTTAAGAGGAAAGAAACACAAAGACAAGAAGCAAAGTATTAAAAATGAAAACCCTTGTCTGGGTTATTGTTGGCCACCAGCTTTTGCAGCTTTGCCAGCCCCATGGCAACCAAAGTAGAGAACATCTGGTGCCATCAAAGGCTCAACTGGTAAATGCACCCAGTCCCAGGTTCAATCTCTTGTCTGCGCTGAGTTAGATGTTCTTGGGCTGGTGATGTGGTGACTAATATTGACCCACATCCTCTTGCTGAGAGGAAAAACAAAGCAGCCATGGAATCCCATTCCTGATTCCCATTTCGGTCTTGCGACCCCTGCTGGAAAACGCAAGTGCGTGTACGTTGGGTGGAACAGGATTGAGAGCTGCGTAATGGTGCTCTTCCACAGAAAAACCTAGCAAAACCCATCATCCAGGCTCACACAGAAAGAATGGTCACTGAGAGGGGTGGAATTGTACCTCAATGCATCACTGCCTTCTGGAGGGGAGAGAAAATTGGAAACAAAAATTTCTACCACTCGATATCACTAACTGGAAAGAATGATAATGTCTGGATTTTCTATATAATTTGCTTCCTCCTTGATGTACTTTAATGGCATTTCTACTGAAAACTGGTGAATGGCTATAATTTGAGGTTATGTTCGTCTGTGCCAAATGATTGCTTGGGAACTGGACCACAACTTTACTAAACATACACTTATGTTTTTTTATATAAGGTTGGGGAAAAAATAACAACCAAACTTCATGCCCGAGAAGAGAGAAAAGCTGACTGCACTGTGTATCGGTTGTTATCACTGCTAGGATGTCAGACACATTAGCGTAGAAATTGTCATCGATGTTACCGTACCAATGCTTAAAACGCTCGCATCAAATTCCTCATCTTGCTGTTTGACCGGAGGAGTCAATACGTTTATTTTAATGCCTGAAGTGAAACCACAGCTCTAAACCACCCATAATGCAGCACAATGCTGTGGACAATGGGAACATCACATTGGGGGTTTGGAGGAGGGTTTTTTCTGGGAGTCCCCTGTTCATTGTAAGATCAGGGACAGCTTTGTCTTGCGTCTAATGTGGTGTGCAGCTAGCTGCCTTCAAACTAATAACAAGAAAGTTTCCTTTATCTGCAGTAAGCGTCCTCTATGAAATTATTGTAAACAATTTTACAACACCAAGTTTTAGTCCAACAAATTTATTTTAAATTCCACAAGCTTTCGGAGGCTTCCTCCTTCCTCAGGTGAACGGTGTGGAATGGCCTCCTTCTGAGGGAATGGCCTCCTTCTGAGGGAATGGCCTCCTTCTGAGGGAATGGCCTCCTTCTGAGGGAATGGCCTCCTTCTGAGGGAATGGCCTCCTTCTGAGGGAATGGCCTCCTTCTGAGGGAATGGCCTCCTTCTGAGGGAATGGCCTCCTTCTGAGGGAATGGCCTCCTTCTGAGGGAATGGCCTCCTTCTGAGGGAATGGCCTCCTTCTGAGGGAATGGCCTCCTTCTGAGGGAATGGCCTCCTTCTGAGGGAATGGCCTCCTTCTGAGGGAATGGCCTCCTTCTGAGGGAATGGCCTCCTTCTGAGGGAATGGCCTCCTTCTGAGGGAATGGCCTCCTTCTGAGGGAATGGCCTCCTTCTGAGGGAATGGCCTCCTTCTGAGTGTTAACTTTCTATGATGTGCAAATGATTTTATTCATCCCTATTGCATCGGTTTAAATTATATATCCATAAATTTTCACAAGCAGTGCCTCGTGACTTTGACCACAAATAAACAGCAACAAGTAGCTTTTCTGTTAATAGTGCTACTGTCTTGTGCACAGGTTGCATTGAATGGGCTGATTGTCCTCCATTGTCTGTACTTGCCTTTTCTGAGGTTCACATCGACTGAGGTGATAACGGTCCAACCGTTCACCTGAGGAAGGAGGAAGCCACCGAAAGCTTGTGGAATTTAAAATAAATTTGTTGGACTATAACTTGGTGTTGTAAAATTGTTTACAATTGTCAACCCCAGTCCATCACCGGCATCTCCACATCTATGAAATTAGTTTGGATAATCTCAATCCAGCCCCCAGTAGGCATGAGGCTACACAGCACAAGACTGCCTACAATATGGCACTAAATTGGCAGTCGGACTCAGAGATCCTGTAGGGATGGTTGGTGCAGGGAATGAAAATGCAACACTGGTACAACAGGGGGTGCTTTTCTGAGGTTGAGACACAGGCAGGCACATGGTCAGGTCAAGTAGTGGAAGCTTTACTCTTCAGCTGACTCTGCTACACCCTGACCTGCAAGTGCAAGATGCAAACAATGGGTGTCCAAAACAAATAAAATGTTCCAATTTGCCAGTAACAAGAGATTCACCTCTGCCTTTGTCCTCCTTTAAAATAAAAGCTATTTTAAGACAGACAGACTTTTAAATGGAAGTAGATGAAAATTTACTTCAGGGATCCCAAATGACTAAAGCGCACAGCTACAGTTGCTCAGAAAAGGCAAGTACAGACAATGGAGGACAATCAGCCCATTCAATGCAACCTGTGCACAAGACAGTAGCACTATTAACAGAAAAGCTACTTGTTGCTGTTTATTTGTGGTCAAAGTCACGAGGCACTGCTTGTGAAAATTTATGGATATATAATTTAAACCGATGCAATAGGGATGAATAAAATCATTTGCACATCATAGAATCATAGAAAGTTAACACTCAGAAGGCGGCCATTCGGCCCATCGTATCCATGCCGGAATATAATTGATTACAGGTTACTAGGTAAAGAAAGCAAATCGGTTTCTTCATTTCTAGAACTGTGCAATTGATGGCACAAGTCAAAACTATGTTTCAGCAAACAAGCCTGGTCAGGTGCCAGTCTAACTGCATGATTCTTTTTAATGAAATGTAAATTTATGCAAGATAAAAATTAGAAGAGTTGGGATGTCTTGTTGAAGTTGTACAAGACATTAGTAAGGCCACACTTGGAATACTGTGTACAGTTCTGGCCACCCTATTATAGAAAGGATATTATTAAACTAGAAAGAGTGCAGAAAAGATTTACTCGGATGCTACCGGGACTTGATGGTTTGACTTATGGGGAGAGGTTGGATAGACTGAGACTTTTTTCCCTGGAGAGTAGGAGGTTTAGGGGTGATCTTATAGAAGTCTATAAAATAACGAGGGGCATAGATAAGGTAGATAGTCAAAATCTTTTCCCAAAGTTAGGGGAGTCTATAACGAGGGGGCATAGATTTAAGGTGAGAGGGGAGAGATACAAAAGGGTCCAGAGGGGCAATTTTTTCACTCAAAGGGTGGTGAGTGTCTGGAACGAGCTGCCAGAGGCAGTAGTAGAGGCGGGTACATTTTTGTCTTTTAAAAAGCATTTGGACAGTTACATGGGTAAGATGGGTATAGAGGGATATGGGCCAAGTGCAGGCAATTGGGACTAGCTTAGTGGTATAAACTGGGCGACATGGACATGTTGGGCCGAAGGGCCTGTTTCCGTGTTGTAAACTTCTATGATTCTATAAAGACCAAAGATGAGAAATGGCCATAAATCCACTTCCAGTATTTATCTCTCCATAGTATCTAACTGTGTTTGCATACCCCTAAAGCCTGGCACCACTGGTTGAATAAAATTTATAAATACCAAAGCTAAAAAGCTCACTTGTATTGAATGAATTTCTTGTTCAATTTTTAAAACTTTTTTTTGTGCTCATCAAAGCATGGGGTATCAGCACTAGGAAATGGAACTGTCCCAGGTCAGGTCTAGCACAGCCAGTTACAAACCAAGTTCCCTCCACTCTGCCCCAAACAACATTCTCCTATTCCAACCTCAGCAGAATGCCCCCTATAACATCAGTGTGGCATGTTCCATTTCCCACACCAACTGCGGCCCACCCAAGTGACCATTCCAATTAGTCCCGAATTAGACAGTTTTGCATCATGGGCTCATGCCCACTATCAACCTGTTTTACATAGGGCACATAAAGACTACTTTTACACCACCAGTCTAAACTAAATTCAAACCCAAGCCCCAGTGGTGAACGGCCAAAGTCTAAACAACCACACCACCTTGTTCCCCTTGCTTCTCTTTTTATTTATTTCCCCCCCACCTCACAAAACAATTTCCTCTGTCTCTCCTGAACACAGTCACATAGGGTTACCATTAACCCTCTAGAATCCTGTCCAAGTGGCTGTTTCCCATATATGAGCCTGGACAGAGGAGGAGATTACAAGTCTGCCTTGAGATTTAGCAATTAAGTGAGGAGAAATTGTATTTTATTGGGACAGAAAAATGTTTAATAAATATTTTGCTAGCAGGAAGGTTATGGAGGACATCACAAAATAGCAGAACATTAACTGGCACTTGGCTTTACAAAAAAAAATCTCGCCAGAAGCTTCCCATCGATACACTCGCGTGCTAAACAAAATTACAAGCCTGGACACAAGTTAGAGAGGAGCTTTGCACGATTCTGGAAAAAGGAACGCTGTCCAAACCAGAGGCCATGGGTGATAGCATGTCTTGGCAGTCCAAACCATGGCCCCCAGTCAACTCAGTTTCTATTTGCACTTTAGTTCTTACTCTTGCTCTTGCATGACCTTCACAGGCAGAGAGGTTTGTTTTCAGTGCTGTTGTTTCACTGATCAAAGAAACCTAAATCAGAACACCAAGACCTGATAGTATCAGTAGCTTAGGATATATGCAAATTCAGCAAAACATTCATTTAAACTTTATATGAGGCCCACAAAACTCTGTGGCGTGCACCTAAGTGACCCACAAAGATAAAAAGCTTGAACACGGAGGTGACATGCACAGAGCAGGCCCAATAGCATCAACGTAACTCAACTATGAAACTGGGGTTCAAAGTCCAAAGTTGGGCTTTCCTTACACAGGTCTCAACAGGTTTGCCTGAGGGTGGAGGGGGAAAGAGAAAACAGTCCCTTTAAGCTGATCAAGCAATTTATCAACAGCATTTTGCTTTCACTATCAACGAATAAGCTATTAACAAAAAAGACAAGGAAATCAAAACAATAAAAAGTCAAAAACTTGTAAACTGAATCTCAATCTACCTTCAAAGCATGCAGAATTTTAGCAAATGTAACATGGTACGGAAGTCATTTATGAAGGGGAATTGGCGTAGCATCAAATTCTCACGTTATTATGTAGATGCAGTGTCTAAGAGATTTGGTGTAAAAAAATTATAGCTTCCTTGAACTGTAAATGAGCTCCCACTGAAACTTTCCCACAGTGTAAGATTAACTTGATATGTTCCATCTCGTACCCACCGACCAGCTGGAGCAGTTTGGTGAGAGAGACTAGTCAACTGTGTAACCCTAAACCATTAATAAAAAGAAATTTACAGAGTTTATCCTCTAACCAAGAATAGGCTCACAAAAAAAGACAACGTTTCAATTTCCTTAATCTGTATCTTTTATAGGTCTCCCCTGAAACCCAATTGGCAAATTTTGAAGTTACAGCAGTCTGAAATCAACAAGTGGTTCAGTGATGAAGGAATCCTTCAACACGCCACAGTTTAAGAAAAATGTAGTTTCTAAAACATCCGTATATACATATTTGAACACTAAACAAGATGAGCATAACAGCAGAGATGAGAAAGGTCATTTAATCTGTTGAAGTTCATCTTTCTCAAATGAAGGATGATTGAAATCTAAATGAAGGCATCAGCTGAGCTCAGTTAGGAACGTTCTCTCCTCGGGGGTCAGATGGTTGAGAGCTCCAGCCTGGCTGCTGCACTTGCGCCTAGTCTAGGTTTGCATTATAGTGCAGTACTGTGGGAATGCAGCACTGTCGGAGGTACCATTCTTTAGATGAAAAGGTAATAGAGGCCCTGTCTTTTCAGATAGTTCAAGTGGAAGTAAAAGATCCCACAGATTTGAAGAGCAACGAATTCTCCCAGTGTCCTGGCCAACGTACCAACACTACCAATAACAAATTAACAGGTCATTCATTGCAGGACCTTACTATGCACAACATGGCTGTTTTGTAGGCAAACATAACAGCCGTCAATGCACTTCAGAAGCAATTCATTGGATGTAAAGCACTTCAGCATGTGATAAGGCACTGTATAAATGCAAGTTATTTCTTTTTATTTTAGAGTTCTAGCATTTTACAGCAACATGATACTTTGTACTTCGGTTTTCTAGGTGAAAAAAATATTTACAGTGAATTATTTGAGGAAAAAAAGATTGAACATATAACCACATGCAAGCCTGCCCCCAGCCGAGCACAGAACTATATCCTTATCAGCAATACTATACAATGTTCATTTCCTGAATGACCCCAAGCTCCTGGTTGAAGGAAGGGAAGAGAGGCTGAAAGAGTGCATTAAAAAAAAAATCCATGTAAGATAAAACCAGAATACGGCAGTGACCTCAGTGATGCCCGAGAGAGCAGGTAAATGGCAATGGCCTTGCCTATATTTAACTAATGCACGTACATACAGCCACACCTTATCTACAATCAAATAGCTTGTAGACTTAGCTGATTTTAAGTTCTCAATCTGAGCTTACACGATTATGATTCACTAAAGAAAAAGAATCATATCTCCCCCCACCCCCCCCAATAATATTATATTAAGATCCACGAACAATGCCTTGGTTGGGCTCCATCTAGAATAGTGTCCAGTTCTGGTCCCCACACATGGGAGAAGATGTGGAGGTTCTGGAAAGGGTTCAATATTTAAAAGGATGAAGGGACTAGATGGTGCACATGTGGACAGGTTATGTGAACGAGATAAGCTTGGGCGAACAAGGGGGCATGCTTACAAGGCACATAAGCATAGAGCTAGTTTAGATGTCAGGAGGTTTTTCCTTTCCCGGGGTGGTGGGGGCGGGTCATTGACGATTGGAATAGGCTGCTGGCCCATGCAGTGGGTGCACATTTGCTGCAAACATTCAAAAGGGGCCTGGACAAGTTGCATAGAATTTACGGCACAGGCACAGGCCATTCAGCCCAAGTGGTCCATGCCAGTGTTTATGCTCCACGTAAGTCTCCTCCCACCCTCCTTCATCTAACCCTGTCAACATATCCTTCTATTCCTTTCTCACTCATGTACTTATCAAGCTTCCCCGAAATGCATTTATGCTAGTCATGTCAAGTTCCTGGAGGAGCCTGCTTTCACTATGTACAAGAGGTAGATAGGATGTCGGGTTAGCTACTTCATCTTCATTTTTGTCTCCTGGAACTCATCTTTGGGGGTAGGAGAGGAGTATCCCAGAATTAGCCTAGGTTTCTTTCTTTATTTAGCCTATCGTAGGAAGTTACATGACTGCTGCTGGGTGGGGAGTATTGGGGTGGGGAGGAGGGGGGTCGTTGCCTGGTTAAAACATGGCTGACTCGATGGACCAGTATTTTCACATTAGCCACCCTCCGAACAAATAATGCCCATTTGTAGCCTTTTTAAAATTATTAGCAGATCTCCCCATGGCATTGCTCATGGTAAGTTGCACTGTTTTAGAAGGAAAGAAACATTACATCATGTAGTGCACATTGTATTATTCTGCTGCTAAGTTGGAGCTGTGTTTTAGTTCATTCGCTCCTTTAAGGTCAAAGTTTAATCACTGTACGTGAACACCATCTGCAGTCAATTGGAGACTAATTGATGGGGAAGGTTTTCTAAAAAGGTTGCCAAGTGGCTGCAAGTCCCTGCTTCCTTCCTTAAGGTCAGAAGAAAAGACCAGCTCTCTCAATTTTATACTTGACACAGAAATTTGTGTGTGACACACCTTCAGTGTTGTTTATGCTTCTCAAAACTTTTATATAAAATGGGAAAATTCGGTGAAGGGCTGAGGTCCACAGCACAGGCCACCACCAAGGTTGAAAACAGTAAGAGAGACACACAAGATAAATTTAACCAACATCATGCTTCGACTTTAATAAGCTGAAGACTGAGGGATATAACGAGTTCCATAATTTTAAGGTCCTGGGAAATCACGAGTTTCCAGACTTAAAGTTGCAGGGAAGAGGAACAGTGTGTTGGATGGCATGACTGGAACACAGTAGGCATGTTCCACAACCACTCCATGCAGGCCTCACAGCAGATGTGTCCATCCAACTTGTTTGAGGACAGAAATATTACAATTCACAAAACACTCATATTTACACAGCTCAATGGTAGCCCTTAAAATCCAGACAGATTTCCAGTGGTGGATAGCAGCCTGTAAGGAATCTTTTCCAGTATATCCTTAGCAACTAAAGCACAAGAGCTGTCTGCAGCAACAATTGATAGGTACAAATTTAGTCAACCACTCCCACTCTGCTCTGCTTCAGTGGGGGTTAGAACTGATGGCTGCTGGTATCAAGTCCCATTGTTAACCTTTTCTTTATTTCTCAATATTTATCTTGGGCTCTGCAGTTCCGCCCTTCAGCCCATATAGAGATATTCCTCTTTATGAGAAAATACTCAGGCATTGGGGGGGGGGTGGGGTCTTCATCAATCTGCTCTTATGCCTCCCAATGCCAATAGCAACTGTTATTATGAGACCTGTCTACCCATCCATTCTGCTGCAAGTGGTTTGGGGTCCACTGGGAAGGAGGCAGGAAGAGTTACATTTCTTCAAAATTGACTTGAAGTATCCCCTCATTATTGCACTGCTTTTTTTTTTAAGTTGCAAGAAAACCTGCTATGGCTTTCAGGAGGTTTGTCAGCCATAATACCACTAATTGGTCAAGTCTGACTTCGAGAAACTGATCTAAAGCTTCAGGAATAAGTAATTGGAAGAGAAATACTCGAGTTTTCGGTTTACACATTATTAGCAGTTCGATCACTGAAGCTAAATGAGTATATTGGCTGCGGAGCAAGCACTAATCCCTCCATCCAGGAACAAGGAAGCTCAGGCTAATTAAATCTCTTGGCAACTGCCTTGGGTTTTAATCAGCTCTTTGGGGGCCCTCTCCTAACCCACCACACAAAACCTTTGCATTCATGCACCAGGCTCACATTAAAATACCAGGTGTTCCAAAATCTGAGAGCAGTGTTACTTCCCCAGCGCCTGTGTTCAACGTCTGGCTGTGTTCCACGCTGCTGGGGTTCTTCCGGTCCCAGCTGTGGCCTTCCATTTGTTGCTGCTTTCCCGTTTAACAAAACAAGCTATATGTGAAAAAGTTAGCAAAAAATAAACCTCTCCAAAATGCTTCAGCGATCTCTCACTTAGAGAAAGATTGTAAACAATTTTACAACACCAAGTTATAGTCCAGCAATTTTATTTTAAATTCACAAGCTTTCGGAGGCTACCTCCTTCGTCAGGTGAACGATGTGAAAATGAAATCCTCGAGATGAAATCGCATTTATAGTTCACAGAACAATGCTTGGTGAGTACAGACAGTTTTTTCAACTGCCCGTTGCCAAGGCAATCAGTGTGCAGACAGACAGGTGTTACCTGCCAGGTCTCACAGAATATACAAATCACCAAAAAAAAACAAACAAAAAAAAAAGAGATAGAGGGGTAGAAACATAGAAAAGACAGCAACTGACCCGTTATATTAAAAACAGATAACATTTGTTCGCTGGTGGGGTAACGTGTAGCGTGACATGAACCCAAGATCCCGGTTGAGGCCGTCCTCATGGGTGCGGAACTTGGAAAGATAGTTAATCATGATAGAAACATTTCTTAAAAATTCACACAAGGTACATGCAACAAACTTGAAGAATTTCAAAAGGTCTCTAGAATCCTGCCTTCCATAAAAATATCCCTACCCTAACTACATTACAACAATGACGACGCTTGAAAAGTACTTTGGTTGTGAAGCGCTTTGGGACATCCTGAGGTTGTGAAAGGCGCTATATAAATGCAAGTCTTTCTTTCCTTCTCAGGATGAATGTAACACCGCCATATAAAATACTTGGAAAATATTTCCACTGTAAAAACAACAAATTGTTTGCAGTTATGGATGTTCCAAGAACCAACTCAAAATACTCAGTCCTAATGCTGCGTTCCACCCTCAGTTCCCAACACATCCAATACAAAAGAAAGAAACTTGATGCAGGACGGTTACTGGCAGCCACACAGCACATCAAGCTTCACTGCAGCGGGCCACAGAGTGGGAAGATGCAGCTCTGTTGCAACCCATGGCTCCACATAGCGAGTTGCCAACCTCAGTCACACTAGTGTGAGGAAATGCTGTGGGGAGGCAGGTGCTTTTTCACAGGGACAGAAGGAGAAAACACACACAGCAAGCAATGAGGGAGAGTCACTGGGCTGATAAAATCTACTAACGCCAATACATGTAGGAAAATAGGTAGTCAAACTAATATGCTTTTATGTGCGATTATCTCAATTCTATGCCTCCCACCATCAGTGACAGATCTGTAACCACCAGATCATCCTAGCATTGCATAAGCTCAACCCAAATTTGGAAGACTAGAATGCGTAGGTGCTTTTTACACAACAGCAGTGCAGCTGACAGCAGGCACATGGTTCTCTCTCTCTCTCTCCCCATCAGCTGCACCCCATAATGGAAGCACTCCAATGTTCAGGGAAATGACTGCATTACTGATCCATCAAAGTGTGGGTTAAAGCATCCAGCGTCACTGGGAAATCAGCCCCGTACATTTGCTCTTGGGGCCCGCATATCATACAGCGCAGCCCAGCAGCACTACGAAGAACAACTGCTAACATGGAGTGTAACAGGGGCGGAGTGGTGAAACTCTGTTCCCGAAACATGATCAAAAGCCAGTCATAACTGTATTGCTGGGTATTCTGCACAGTTCAAGTAGGCAAGGCATGAAAAGGTTACATAGTCACCCTTACAACAACAACCACCAGCATTTATATCGCGCTTTTAAAGTAGCAAAATGTCCCAAGTCGCTTCACAGGAACACAATCAGACAAAAACTGACACCGAGGCAAAGGAAAAGATATTAGGATGGGTGACCAAAAGCTTGGTAAAAGAGGTAGGTTTTAAGAACCATCTTAAAAGGAGAGAGAGGTAGAGATTCAGAGAGGTTTAGGGAGGGAATTCCAGAGATTTGGGCCTGGGGGCTGAGGGCACGGCCGCCATTGGTGGGGCGAAGGGAGAGGGGGAATGCACAGAGCCCAGAACTGGACTACTGTAGAGTTCTTGAAGGGGTGTAGGGCTGTGGGAGGCTACAGAGATCGGGATGGAGGCCTGAGGGACTTGAACATGTGGATGGGAATTTTAAAATCAAGACATTGGTGGACCAGGAGCCAATGTAGTTAAGCGAGCACAAGGATGATGGATGAATTGGACTTGGTGTAGGTTAATATATGGACAATAGAGTTATGAATGAGATGAAGTGAATGGAGTGTGGGAGGCTGGCCAAGAAAGCATTGGAATAGTCGAGTCTGGAGGGAACAAACGCACGGATGAGAGTATCAGCAGCAGATAAGCTGAGGCAGTGGTGGAAACGGACGATATTATGGAGGTGGAAGTAGGCAGTCTTTGTGATGGAAAGGATATGGGGTCCGTAGCGCAGCTCGGGGTCAAATAGGACCCTGAGAATGCAAACAAACAGTCTGGTTCAGCACGAGACAGTGGTCAGGGAAGGGGATGGAATTGGTGGTGAGGGAACAGAGTTTGTAGCGGGGGCTGAAGACAATGGCGTTGATCTTTCCAATGTTTTATTAGAGGAAATTTTGGCTCATCTAGGACTAGATGTTAAGTCTGACAACACAGAGGCAGTGGAGGGATCGAGAAGCGGTGATGAGGTAGAGCTGGGTGTCGTCGGCGTACATGTGAAAACTGTCATCAAGTCTTTGGATGATGTCGCCAAGGCATAGCCTGCAGATGAGAAATAGGAGGAGGCCAAGGGTAGATCCTTGGACAAGTCCAGAGGTAACGGTGCGGGAGCAAGTAGAGAAGCCATTGCAGGTCACTTTACTAGAATGATTCCGACAATACTGATTACACACCAGAAACCAGTCACTTGCCGACTCACTAAGCAAGGTAAATGGACAGCATGGGAAGACCTGCTTGAGTTATAAACACACATATGAGTGAAAAAGGATAGGAAAAAAAAAATATCAACTTTCATCCAACTTGTCTCATCCAGACAGGTGCAGCTAACATGCACCAACCAACCCCTCTTTCATGTAATCTCCTAGGTGATGGGGAAAAAAATGGTCAATTTCGGGGAAAAAACTCTGGAAAATTCCTCTGATCCCCAAATGGCAAATCGGGCATGATGCACAAGACTACAGCGACATAACAATTACCTTCCTTCTATATAACGTGGAACTTTCGAGCCTCAGGAACTCATTCAGTTCACTTTCGAAGGGTTAAACAATCAAACGACTCTTTTTATTTTTAAAAAAACCCTCACATTTGAGTGCACTTGATACTAACACACAGGTCTAAGCCACTTTTAAACTTCCTAGGCGAAATGACCCATGGTATATAGTAGCAGAGACCCATATTTTCCATGGGTCATCCAAGCTGCTGTCTGAACGAGGGCCTCCGTTGGTGGCCTGAACTCCCAAGACAGTTCAGTGCACCAGCGAGCTCGCAGGAGAACGCAACATATCAGTATGCAAACATGCAGATGCACAGGAGGTCCCAGCACAATGCCAAAATCAGGATTTGCTAATTATAGCCTTTGAAAAGAAAAAAAAGTTAAGTGCTTGCGATCTTCTGCCAAAACATTTGAAAAGTATAATTTTCAAAGCACTCCACACATGCAAGGAACGGTGCTTTCTTTACATGTGCAGACGCACGTGTCCTTAAGTACCCAATGGTCCCCAATGGGCATTTAGTAGACTACCATCAGGTTTCAAATATAAAAATAGGGCAGCCAGACAAGGAGGTCATTTTGGCATCGCTCCCTTAAGACCTGGACCACACCAGGCCTGGCCACGATATAAAAAGGAACCAAATTGTTGATTAAAGCACAGCCCATGGCACAATTATTCGGGCATTTATTTTTATAATTGCAAAAATGGGAAAATTAGTTCAAACAAAAGTGCTGTTTTGTGAATCAGTGGCACAAAGCACAGGTCCAGTTGATGTCTCCCTGCCTCTCCAGGAAGTGGGTGCTCATTCTGGTCCCTCATCAAAAACTGCCTCTTGAAACTTATGCGAGTCCTCCCTTTCACCCATCTTCCACCTCTTTATTATATAGCCCAAGTCTGTCACAATGTGGATACTGTGGAGAAGTGGAAAGGAGAGAAAGAACAGTTGCAAGGGACAGAGAAAGCCTATTAGAAAACAAGCTTTTTCTTGTATCTTGTGCAGGAGTGCCCACCTGTATAACAGCGAACAACAATAGTCACAATTCACCAAAAGGAACTGGAGACATTTTTGTCAAACAGTAGTTACATCATATAAAACATCAGCATCTTTCCACAGCTGCAAAGGACAATGAGCACTCGAAATAAAAACCAAGTAGGCAATTTCCACTCCCAACAACTTGGGATTACTTCTCAACCAAATGACGTACACTAAACGAATGCAGTAGCTTTCCATCTTAAGGCCTGGGCGTAAAACCAGAATTGTGTCCATCCATTAATTTGGCCATTGAATATTCTGTCGATGACGAGATTCATGGTAATCAGCATCAAGCACTGTAACTTCTAGTTACATTAAGTTAGCCCCCTAATTCAAAGGTAGACAAAATACAGTGTAATACTCACCTATATACTATCTGCGCAACTCTGCGAGCACATTTATGTTGCTCAGTTGTTCACTTCATGTCTACAGAAAGTGACCCAAGTTTTTTTTTATTCGTTAATGGATGTGGGCGTCGCTGGCGAGGCCAGCATTTATTGCCCATCCCTAATTGCCCTTGAGAAGGTGGTGGTGAGCCGCCTTCTTGAACCGCTGCAGTCCGTGTGGTGAAGGTTCTCCCACAGTGCTGTTGGGAAGGAAGTTCCAGGATTTTGACCCAGCAATGATGAAGGAACAGCGATATATTTCCAAGTAGGGATGGTGTGTGACTTGGAGGGGAACGTGCAGGTGGTGTTGTTCCCATGTGCCTGCTGCCCTTGTCCTTCTAGGTGGTAGGGGTCGCGGATTTGGGAGGTGCTATCGAAGAAGCCTTGGCGAGTTGCTGCAGTGCATCCTGTGGATAGTACACACTGCAGCCACAGTGCGCCAGTGGTGAAGGGAGTGAATGTTTAGGGTGGTGGATGGGGTGCCAATCAAGCGGGCTGCTTTGTCCTGGATGGTGTCAAGCTTCTTGAGTGTTGTTGGAGGTGCACTCTTCCAGGCAAGTGGAGAGTATTCCATCACACTCCTGACTTGTGCCTTGTAGATGGTGGAAAGGCTTTGGGGAGTCAGGAGGTGAGTCACTCGCCGCAGAATACCCAGCCTCTGACCCGCTCTTGTAGCCACAGTATTTATGTGGCTGGTCCAGTTAAGTTTCTAGTCAATGGTGACCCCCAGGATGTTGATGGTGGGGGATTCGGCGATGGTAATGCCGTTGAATGTCAAGGGGAGATGGTTAGACTCTCTCTTGTTGGAGATGGTCATTGCCTGGCACTTGTCTGGCGTGAATGTTACTTGCCACTTATCAGCCCAAGCCTGGATGTTGTCCCCAGGTCTTGCTGCATGCGGGCACAGACTGCTTCATTATCAGAGAGGTTGCGAATGCAACTGAACACTGTGCAATCAGCAAACATCCCCATTTCTGACCTTATGATGGAGGGAAGGTCATTGATGAAGCAGCTGAAGATGGTTGGGCCTAGGACACTGCCCTGTGGAACTCCTGCAGCAATGTCCTGGGGCTGAGATGATTGGCCTCCAACAACCACTATCATCTTCCTTTGTGCTAGATATGATCCCATTCATTGGAGAGTTTTCCCCCTCATTCCCATTGACTTTGATTTTACTAGGACTCCTTGGTGCCACACTCGGTCAAATGCTGCCATGATGTCAAGGGCAGTCACTCTCACCTCACCTCTGGAATTCAGCTCTTTTGTCCATGTTTGGACCAAGGCTGTAATGAGGTCTGGAGCCAAGTGGTCCTGGCGGAACTCAAACCGAGCATCGGTGAGCAGGTATTGGTGAGTAAGTGCCGCTTGATAGCACTGTCGACGACACCTTCCATCACTTGGTGATGATTGAGAGTAGACTGATGGGACGGTAAATGGCCGGATTGGATTTGTCCTGCTTTTTGTGGACAGGGCATACCTGGGCAATTTTCCACATTGTCGGGTAGATGCCAGTTTTGTAGCTGTACTGGTGCGGCTAGTTCTGCAGCACAAGTTGTCAGCACTAAGCTGGGATGTTGTCAGGACCCATAGCCTTTGCTGTATCCAGTGCACTCAGCTGTTTCTTGATATCACGTGGAGTGAATCGAATTGGCTGAAGACTGGCTGCTGTGATGGTGGGGATATCATCCACTCGGCACTTCTGGCTGAAGATGGTTGCAAACGCTTGTGCTGGACTCCACCATCATTGAGGATGGGAATGTTTACAGAGCCTCCTCCTCCCGTTAGTTGTTTAATTGTCCACCACCATTTATGATTGGATGTGGCAGGACTGCAGAGCTTTGATCTGATCCGTTGGTTGTGGAATCGCTTAGCTCTGTCTATAGCATGTTGCTTCCGCTGTTTAGCATGCATGTAGTCCTGACTTGTAGCATCACCAGGTTGGCACCTCATTTTGAGGTACGCCTGGTGCTGCTCCTGGCATGCTGTTCTACACTCCTCATTGAACCAGGGTTGACCCCCTGGCTTGTTCGTAATGGTACAGCGAGGAATATGCCAGGCCATGAGGTTACAGATTGTGCTGGAATACAATTCTGCTGCTGCTGATGGCCCACAGCGCTTCATGGATGCCCAGTTTTGAGCTGCTAGATCTGTTCTGAATCTATTTAATTTAGCACGGTGATAGTGCCACACAACACGTTGGATGGTGTCCTCAGTGCGAAGGCGGCACTTCGTCTCCACGAGGACTGTGCGGTGGTCACTCCTACCAGTACTGTCATGGACAGATGCATTTGCGACAGGTAGATTGGTGAGGACAAGGTGAAGTGGGTTTTTCCCTCGTGTTGATTCGCTGACCACCTGCCGGAGGCCCAGTCTGGCAGCTATATCCTTCAGGACTCGGCCAGCACGGTCAGTAGTGGTGCTACCAAGCCACTCTTGGTGATGGACATTGAAGTTCCCCACCCAGAGTACATTCTGTGCCCTTGCTACCCTCAGTTCTTCCTCCAAGTGGTGCTCAACATGGAGGAGGACTGATTCATCAGCTGAGGGAGTATGGTAGGTGGTAATCAGCAGGAGGTTTCCTTGCCTATGTTTGGCCTGATGCCATGAGATTTCATGGGGTCTGGAGTCAATGTTGAGGACTCCCAAGTCCACTCCCTCCTGACTGTATGTCACTGTACCGCCACCTCTGGTGGGTCTGTCCTGCTGGTGGGACAGGACATACCCAGGGATGGTGATGGAAGAGTCTGGGATGTTGGCTGAAAGGTATGATTCTCTGAGGATGGCTATGTCAGGCTTTTGCTTGACTAGTCTGTGGGACAGCTCTCCCAATTTTGGCACAAGTCCCCAGAAGTTAGTGAGGAAGACTTTGCAGGGTCGACTGGGCTTGGTTTGCCTTTGTCATGTCCGATGCTGGGTGGTCCGTCCGGTTTTATTGTTATTGTGATTTTCTTTCAGCTAGATTGTACAACTGAGTGGCTTGCTGGGCCATTTCAAAGAGCAATTAAGAATCAACCACATTGCTGTGGGTCTGGAGTCACATGTAGGCCAGACCGGGTAAGGACGGCAGGTTTGCTTCCCTAAAGGACATTAGTGAACCTGATGGGTTTTTACGACAATCCGGTAGTTTCATTGCCACCATTACTGATACTAGTTTTTTTTAAATTCCAGATTTTATTTAATTAATTGAATTTAAATTCCCCAGCTGCCGTGGCGGGATTTGAACTCATGAGCCTCTGGATTACTAGTCCAGTAACATAACCACTATGCTACCGTACCCGTTTCAGAGGGCAATTAAGGATCAACCACATTGCTGTGGATCTGGAGTCACACATAGGCCATAGTGGTCATTCTCTCCATTTTTACTGTTAAGTCACGTTCTGGGTTCCACTCTGGAACGAGCAGAGCCAGTTCATGGAAAATGGGGAGTGTCCGGCTCCCCAGAATTATTTTCCTGAAGGCAGCTTCCTCGATTGAAGGCAAATCCATAGCGGGTATACAATGCAATCGGTTTCCTAGCACCGGACTGTTGATAATATGGAGCGCAACCAGGAGAGAGACACTGGCACGCCTCTCCCATCGTCTACACACCTAGAAGGAAGCACCCTTGCAGTTATACTTTGTTGCTTTAGTGGGAAACAATGGCCAATGGACTACTCAGACCTGTAGACAGGGTGGAATTTTTTTAAAAAAAAACTTTACACTTACACTCCCAATTATCCCCATATTAAAAAGCCCATGTCTGTCACGATGTGAATACTGTGGGAGGGGGCAGGGGAAGAGGTGGGAAGGGAGAGAAAGAACGTTGCGAAGGACAGAGAAAGCCCATCAGAAAACAAGCTTTTTCTTGTATCTTGTGCAGGAGCGCCAGCCTGTATAGCAGCGCACAACAATACTCACAATTCACCACCACAAACTGGAGATGTTTTTTTTAAAAAGTTAACTCGACGCATTCCAAAGAGATGAGGCAATAATTTTACTCCTACAACATATCTGAAATATTGTGATCAGCAGATGCATCTTCCTGATCCAGCTTCCCTGGCCAAACAGAAATTATACCCATCACATCTTAAACCCCGTTCATGATAACTTCGGAGAACTGCAGCCAGGAGCAGGAAAACACAAGCTGCCATGAAGGAACCAAACATGAAAGAAGGCCAATACCGCTCACTTCAAGTGAAAGGAGAATTCCTTTCATTTAATACACTTGAACTCCGCCACAACTTTACGACTCAGAACAATGAGTCAGCATTTGGTCACCAAAACAATGCTCGCAGTCTGTACAGTATCGTAATACACCATACCAACTGGCTGAGTGACAAGTCAATTCCTAGGCAGGTAAACTAAACCTAGCTGAGTAGCCCAACCTTATGTTAAAAGAAACATCTCAGGTACCGGAATATGCTCTCATGTTGAGTAACTCCACATGCTCCTCTTCATTTATGTGCTGTAAATTACAGGTGTAACAAGTTTCTCTCCGATACTTCATCAAACCAGGAAACAGATGAATAGGAAATCATTTATCGTGTTATAGGATTTGATAGAAAAAAAACTTATATTTATGTAGCATATTATCACGTCTCTCAAACATCCCAAAGTGCTTCACATACAGTAAATCAGTTTGACGTGCAGTCACTGTAGGCAAACAAGGCACACACCAAGATCCCACAAACAGAAATGAGATAAATAACCAGTTAATCTGTTTTTGATGGGGTTGATTGATGGAGGAATGTTGGGCAGGACATTCCAAGAACTCCATGCTCTTCTTTCAGTAAGACCACTGGATTTTAAATGTCAACCTCAACCAGCAGGACAGGCAAACATGGCCTGGATTTAATGGCATGTCCTAAGGACAACACGTCTGACAATGCAGCCCTCGCGTCGTGCTGCACTGGAATGTCAGCCCAAGTTATCTGCTCAAATCCTGGAGTGAGGCTTAAACCTACAATCCTCGGACACTGAACGCAACCAACGGACTCAATTTCTGTAAAGAAATGCCAGCATTATGTTGACTTGTGATGTTGGTATAACAAAATCCAGAAGGAGTAAACATACCAACTTGGCTCAGATGGCAGTACTCTGTCCTCTGAACCCAAAGATAGAGAAATAAAGTTCCACTCCTGGACTTCAGCACATAATCTAGGCTAACACTTCAAATTAGAGTGTACAGAGGATGGAGAAATGGACACGGAATTTGGGACGGGATTTGGTTTGGCAGAGGCTCGGCTCAGCACCTCCCGCATTTGTTTTGAAGAGAGACATTCCATGCTATCAGAAGAGGAGATAGGATTGGCGCGATAATGTCACCCACCAGTTCCACTTCCAGCATCCCCAAAGCAGTTTATGCTTCCAGCATGCTGGTGTACTTGCATGCCAGGTTAATATCCTGGTGGAAGTAGGATCCAAAATTTCAGAGTCTAATGGCAATTGATAGCAGAGTGATTGTTTGCGATTAGGAAAGTGCCAATTTGATGATCACAACCTTTTCGACTGTCTTTGGCTGGGATAACCTGCCTCACCCCTCCCCCAACAAAGCGCCATGGTGCCACAACACATTCTTGGCTCCCTGTGGGGTGGATGCCCAGGGAATACCCAAAGTGGCGCATGCGCCTTACCCCTTTTACGCAAGTTTTCTCAACCCCATGATTTGGAAGAGAGTCAGGACTGGGGACGGCTGGCAACGCGCCGCACAGCTGGCAATGGAGCAGGGCTCCAGAAATTGCAGAATTTATTGTGACAAAGTGTCTGGATCAACAAAAGAAAACGTGACAAGTTTTGCCTGCCATCCAATCTCAAGTATAAAGTGCATTGTAGTGGGAGGGGAGGGGAAAAGAAAATCACAATGGCTTAATTCAATCAGGAGTTGTGCAATGCACAGAAGGAAAACCACAAGCTGGGGATTCCAAAATAGAGATGAAAAGAGAACTACAAATACACAAGTCAATAGAAGAAAGGTACACTAATGTTTTGGGTGTAACCTTTTATCAGAACAAAGAACTGCTGTGTCCTGCCAGCAATTTCTCTATATTTCAGACCCCACAATATACTACAGACAGATCCAAATAAGATTAGAATTCTGGTTCTAATTGCCAGAGGTGCAACAGTACAAAAATATTTATCTATTTATTTGCAGGCTCAGCCCAGTAGGTGGCTCTGTGGAGCAGTTTTCTGCAGTCTCTTCCCGCCCCCCCCCACAAAAAAAATTCTGTTGCCATCTTATATACATACACACATATATAAAAATATTAAAAAACATATTCAACCATCGACCATAGGCAATGTTATCTGCAATTTGCTAGAAATCACCGACACCATTACAGTACAGGAAATTGGATTCAAGCCAATATATGTCTTGTGTGCTACTCCTAATCCATCATCTCAAACTGTTCTATTATCACCACCAGTGACAGGCCTATAACCAACGGTATTTCATCCCAGCTTCAAACAATTCAAAATGCGCCTTATATCCCAAGTTTGTACTGAGGGGTGACCCGATAGAGGTCTTTCAGGTTATGAAAGGGTTTGATAGGGTAGATGTAGAGAAGATGTTTTCACTTACAGGAGACACCAAAACTAGGGGCCATAAATATAAGAATCACTAATACATCCAATAGGGAATTCAGGAGAAATTTCTTTACCCAGAAAGTTGTTAGAATGTGGAACTCGCTATCGTAAGGAGTAGATGAGGCGACTAACATAGATGCATTTAAGGGAAAGCTAGATAAGCATGTGAAGGAGAAAGGAATAGAAGAATATGTTGGTGGGGTTAGATGAAGAAGGGTTGGAGGAGGCTCATGCAGAACATAAACATCGGCATGAACCAGTCAGGCCGAATGGCCTGTTTCTGTGCTTTATATTCTATGTAATTCTATGTAAGTTTAGGGTAAATTGTTTTCTGCAGTTCAAGTGGACATAGTGAAATGCTAATGATGAACCCAACAGAGCAGCTGTGTGAAAATGACATATCCTTCATTATGCATTACTGTAATTTTAGTAACATTGACCCTTACGTTCAGTAGTATTGCAACAGAGTCAAACAGTTCAGAGGAGATAAACAACAAGAGTGAGATATATATAATTGTTTTTCCACTGTTCAAGTCTTTCTATTTATCTGTCATTATTGAAAGTTTTTTTGGTGGCTTCAAGCCGTGTAACAGGAAGCTTTTTTTAAAAAAATGGAATGAAATTATAACAGGATTTAAATAGCATCATTTGACAAAAGTTTTACATTAACACTGTATTGCCGACATCTGTATCTACGCTAGATATCCATCCATATACATATGCACAAACACAGGACACAGATTTTCTCAGTCATGACTGCAAATAACATTTAGCAATTAAGATGCAGTCAAGATGATGTCATGGCCATGAACACCTGTCAGCAAAGTTGACATACAAATAACTCTGTAGGATGCCATCTGCATCCTGAGATTAGCTTCCCAATGTATAAATCAGTCCCAAGCAACATTATTCCACATAAATAGATCTTGCCAAGGCCTCACTAGAATAATATGAGCCTTCTTAGTCATTAATTTACCTCACTCCCTAAAAAAATCATTCTACTTGACTGGTCCATTCTGTGCTCATCAAGATGAGGGAGGCAGTGCAGGCAGACAGTGTGGAGACATTTGAGGGAGTGAACTACTGAGGAGCATTTGTTTTTGGGATCAGCCAGATGACATGTCAGAGTCTTTTCCAGTCCTGTATTTTTCTTTGTGGGCTATTAGTGATGTGAAATGCACACTTTTCCATTTCAGGCACCCAGTATCCACACAATGCACTCGCCAAGTCAGGTACAACATGAGTTAGATGCAGATTAAAGCTAATTCTGCCTTGTCCCACCAATGTGCATCAGTCCCAGCTTCAGAACAGCATGCCCTGCAGCACCACAGTGGCATTTTTCCATTTCCTACACCAGAGACCATGTGATCTCTCAGAACGATATCCAGTTTAGTGCTGAATTAGCAGCAGTTTTGTATGATACCTCATCAGCATGTGCCTACCAGCCAAGCTTATTTCACACCACACTCTACGCAAGATATAATTAACATCAAGATTGTTTCTTAAGATATGATGCTTTAAAGGGTGTAGATTAAACAGCGCTGATGTGCACATCAACCACATTATCCCATTGTAGCCAATAAGATATGAAGCCTCCAGGAAAAATAAGACATTACAAATAATGATCATTTCAGACAATTTTAAAAAGGACATTTTACCAAAAAAATGCATTCGACACACTGCAACAGAAGAAATTTATGGTACAATGCAACACTTTGGTACAAAAATGACATGATGCCTCAAATTTAAAATTCTCAGCCTTCAATTTAAATCTTTCCATGGCCCTGCTCTTTCTCTAACTTTCTCCAGCCCCAAAGCCTGCCCTGAGAACTCTCTGCTCCTCTGACTCCAGACTCTTGTGCAGCCCTCCCATTCTCTTCACCCCACCATTGGTGGCTATACCACCAGCTGCCGAGGTCCCATGCTCTGGAATTCCTTTCGTAAAGCCTTCTGCCTCACCATCCCCTTCTCCTTCTAAGGCCCTCCTTAAAACCCACCTCTTAGATCAAACTTTCGGTCATTCTTTCTAACCTCCTCCTTTTGCCTGTTGTCTTTTTTCCCTCATCTCTCTAAAGAGCCCTGGGACAATTTTTTTTAATGCAAGTTGCTGTTACATTTTTTGCATGTGACATTATCAAAATATGGCGCACAACTGATTGGCTCCTCTCCCCTCAAAAGATTAAAATATCCCTATTTAAGGACTGTGTATTTGTAGAATGAGGGGATCTGGTAAAAAAGCAGCCTGGCTAATATCATCTTGTGCGATGGGAGGGAACAGGAGGAGCCCTTTGGTCCAACAAGCCTGCTCTTTGTATTTGACCTCAACTCAACTTTCCTCACAATATCCTTCAAACACCTTTTTTTCCAGAAACAAGTCCCGTGAACTTATTTAAAACATTTATTTCAAAAATCTACAAACTGAAATTGTAGGGCAAAAACTAGATCAGAACTTGGATTTTAAACAAACCAATCTAAACTATGGGGCAATCTGAAAAATAACACCTGCGTTCCCCCTCCCCTCCCCAAATAAAGTTAGGAGGGGGGAGGGTAACTGCAGCCAGTAGCTCAGCTGTCAGCAAGCGAGACTTGCACTGCTGACTGCACCTCAATGCAGGTCACGCTAATGTCAGCTACATAGGAACTCTGTGCACTTGGACCCATGCACAGAGCTCTGCTTCTCACCACCCTTCACCTCCATTGGCAGTTCATTTTTAATTTTAGGAGAACACAGTGAAATCTCAGGGCTCTATATACACAAGAAAAGATTCTGTACAATCTTTTTTTTTAAAGCTCCTAGGTCAAACAAACCACCTGGGCACCATTAAAATGCAGGTTTGCACCAACCTGGAGTTATATTGCAGCCCCAGATGCAAACTTAACTATTCAGACATCTTCGAGGACTGGGGACACACACTACTTGCTGCTTCGGAACTGACTCCTGAGTAATACTGCCATTTGCGTATTGATGCACAACCGAAACCCACTTCACAGTAACACGAAAGTGTCAGTTTGACTCGTGCTATTCATTGCAGATAGAGGATGTACATACAACAATCCAGTTCTTTTCTAAATATATATAATACTGGTATTGACACTGCAAAAAAGCACTAAGGGAAGGATCCTTTAACAATTGGGGACACATATTTACAAATTCTGTTTTTATTACATGGGATTCCAGGATTTTGGTCATTTGTTTTTCCTATGAACACAAAATACCTTGCCTATACTTGCACACAAAGGGGCTGCTGCTCCCTATAATCAGGGTTTATGCTGACTAAATAAGCCAAGTTGTTATTACATAGAATTTCAATGTTTTTCCCAACCAGTGGCTTCGGTCACTTTTCACAGGCGACTGAACAAGTCAAGTTTGTAAACCTATGTCTGTTTTTTTTTTAAAAATGTACAGTTCTGTAAACACAGGAGTGGTTGAGTTAACTTTACAAAAGGGACTGGGGAACCAAATGAAACTCTGAATGTCAGACACTGCACCGGCCATCAAAGTAACCGTATCCTGAACACGGCGTTTCAAGCTGCACTGGGAGTGCTTTAATACCCAGAGTTGGGGTTGCTCGTAAGATCTGACCTCAATCGTTGCAGTTCTTAAGTAGGTTGAACCGTGCCAAATTGCTACTTTAGGAGATAAACCATCTCCCCCTCCCTCCAATATTAAACATCTGAGAACAAAACATTGCATAGCGGCCAGTGACAGATCCGGTACAGAGCGCCCAGAAACACGATCGGAAATCCAATCTATCAGCAACAATTCAGCGATCCAGCTGAGTTAATGTGTCCAAATTAAATATCCAAAAAGATATTTACAAAATTGTACCTGATGCTATTGTAACCCACCAGCGAAACTCGTCCACAAAAGAGTGATTGATCAAAATGTATCACTTAAGAAAAGATACAATTACCATAGACTTAACACTCAGCAAATAAAATGCTTTTGAAATCTACTTTTGGAAAAAGCTCTACTTATAAATTCACGTAGGAAATATTGAGGGAACAACTTTTCTCGTACAAATCAACCAAGAACTAAAACAAAAACGTTTCTTTTTCTAAAAGCAAACATCGCACTTCAAAACAATAAATATACTCGAAAGACAAATGAAAACACTAAAATTAAAGAAAAGTTAAATGAAAAAAAAGTGAACTAGAAATTACAATTTCTAAAAACTAAAACAAACTTTTAAAAGATTCTGAAGTGGGGGGTGGGGAAAGAAGAGAAAGAACTTTTTTTTTAAAAAGTAAATTAAAAAATTGTGATTTTGAGAGCCGAGAGCAGGGAGTTGGGAGTCAGAGTCCCAGTTACATTGTATCCCTACCCCCCTACTGCCCCCCAAACACACACACACACACAAGCTCGGCTCCAGGTAACAATGCAGTAGCAAAAACAGCACAAAGCCCACGGTAACAATGAGGGATATTAAATTACACGACTGCAAACAAACGCTGCGTTTACCATTTTCTGCATTATTTTTTTTAAAAAGCTCTTTAAAACAAAGTTTTTTTAAAAAAAAAGTCTTACCTCAAACAGGCCTCGTTTAATGAGAACTGCTACTTTTAACTGTGCTCACTCATTCCCTCCGTCCTCATTTTTCTCTCTCTCTCTCAGGGATGCAACCAACTCATTGCACTTTTACTCTATTATATAATGCTGCTTTTTTTTCCCCCCTCCCGCTGATTTATATTCTCATTTGGTTAGTATCCTCGGTTGCAGGCCGGGGTATCGGTGCGGTAATAAGGGGGTTTATGGCCTGATGCAGCTCCTGCCCCTCTCACTCCCCCCCCCACTTGTTGCTCCCTTCACTCGACTCTTTTTTTTCCCCCAAACTTGGATTAACCAGACTGCGCCTGCGCACTCAACCCCTGACTCTCTTCACCGCTTCCTCATCCCCATTGGCCGAGGCCCACCACAATTCCGACTCCCATTGGCTCCTTCTCTTGTCAATCATAATCTATAGCCGATCTATAGGTTGAATTGCGGGGAGTTTAGGTCCGCCCTTTATTAAATTCTGTTGTTCTCAGATTATTTTTCCATTTTCCACAATGTGGAAGGGAGATTTTAGAAATCTATATTCAGGTTTATTATAAACACCCTGATTAATATTACTAGCCGGGAAACATAAGGCTACTTTGAATTAACACAATTTTGCACTAATTTGTGTTTCATAAGCATCTGCCACTGCAAAGTGACATTCATTAAACTTGAAAAAGAATTACACAGCTTTGTCTTTCGCATGTACACCAATTACACCAATTTTTACCACTCCTCCACGTCTCTTGACTTCTCCACTGCCTCTGTGCCGTCAGACTGTTTGGATGAGCTGTTATTTTCATTGGCTAAACTTTGGGGAGATCTAACCCAATGATTTCAGCCGCTGCCACAAACTCTGTACTTTCGCCACCAATTCTGCCCTCCTCCCCAACTCCTGTCTCAGGCTGAGCCAGGCTGTACACAACATCAGCATCCTATTCGGCTCCAAATTGAGCTTCCGAACCCATGTCCTCTCCGCCACAAAGATCGCCTACTTCCATCTTTATAACATTGCCTGCCTCTGCCCCTGCCCCCGGCCCATCTGCTGCTGAAGCCCACATCCGCCCTTTTCATCTCCAGACTCAACTGTTCCAATACTTTCAAGGCTGGCCTCCCATCCTTCACCTTCTGTGAACTTCAACTTATCCAAAATCCTGCTGCCCATTTCCTATCCTGCACCAAGTCCCACTCATCTATCATCCCTGTCCTTACTATATTGGCTTCCAGTCCTCCAATGCCTCAAATTTATAATTCTCATTGTTGTGTTTAAATCTCTTCATGGTTTTGCCCCTCACTATCTGTAACATTCTCGAGTACTACAATCCTCCATCCTTTAACTCTCCATTCCTCTAACTTTGGCCTCTTGTACACCTCCCTTTACCCCACCTTTGCTAGCCACGCTTTCAGTTGTCTAGGTCCTACACACTGGAGCTTCCTCTCTAACCCTTTCTGCCTCTCCTCCGCCCTCTCCCCCTTTAAGACTCTCCTTAAAACCTACCTCTTTGACCAAGCTATTGGTTACCCCTTCAAATATCTCTTTCTTTGGCTCGCTGTCCATTTTTTTCCTTACACCTCTGTGAAGCGCCTTGGGATCTTTTTCTACATTAAAGGTACGATATAAATGCAAGTTGTTGTTGTTGTAAAAGTTAAAAAAGGCAAGTGTCAGCTTGGCTCAATTAGTAGCACTCTCATTTCTGAGTCAGAAGATTGTGAATTCAACTCCTACTGCAGACTTAAGCACATATCTAGAATGACACTTTATTGTACGACGGTCTTTCAGGTGAGACATTAAACTGAGGCCCCATGTTCCTGTGCAGATAGATGTAAACGATCCCATTGCATGATTCAAAGAAAAGAAGAGGTGAAGCAGTTTCACTTGGTCTTCTGCCCAACCTTGTTCCCTCAAAAACAGATAACTGGTCATTCATCTCACTCTTGTTTGAGAGGCAGTTTCAAAAACCCCAAATGGCTGAACGGTTGATAAACTGGCCAAATGCCATCTTTACTTTCATGCTTTATGATACTGTCAGAATCACTTGATGATATATTCATGTTTGTCCACTCCTGTGCATCTATTGTCTATAATGTATTAAATTTGCTAAGTGAATCTTGCATTCCCTATTTGGGTATCACCATTCTGTGACACAGTCATGCCTGCAGCTGCACACTTCTACCATTAGATGGGGCTGACTTTTCCCCTCCCCAGTTCATGAAGGCAGAGGCCAATTGTCAGATACCACCAACTGACCCAACTAAGACCTGCCTACTTAGCACAGAGCGGATCAATGTCAATCGACTTGTGGCCAAGGTGCAGAATTATGATGTTAAAAATGGGAGCAGGTCAGATTTTTTTTCCCAATGTGGCTAGTTTCTGATCAACCTTAGCCTCAACTGTGCCACCACAGAGAAGGTGTGATAGACAACTATTTTCTGAAGAGTTGAAGAAAAATTGGAACAAGTCATTCCAGACTTATCTGGTGCACCTCCTAGTGGCTGATTACATAATGACACTGGCAGTGGTTTGGGAGCCGATCTTCAATCTGCATGAATGGTGCTGGGAAATTGGGGGCCAAAATGAAAAGAAATTACCCGAAAAAAGTTTATAAAATGAAAATGCACCCAGTGTTATTGATAACAAAATAACACTGAAGCTGGCATTCATTTTTGAGGATTTACTGCCATTTCCAGTCTGGTTAAAAGATAGAGTAGGATTTTAAAGCAATGTAAAATTATAGTTTAGTTGTAAAGGGAACAGCACTTATTGTGACCGCACAATAGCAGCAGCACATCTGTGTTGGTGGACATGACAGGATCAGGAAAGAAAGAAAATACTTGCATTTATATAGCGCATTTCACAACCTCAGGATGTCCCAAAACATTTTACAACCAATGAAGTACTTTTGAACTGTAGTCACTGTTATAATGTAGAAAACATGGCAGCCAATTTACACACAGCAAGCTCCCACAAACAGTAATGTAATAATGACCATGTCATTTTTTTTTTAGTGTTGTTGGTTGAGGGATTAATATTGGGCAGGACACTGGGGAGAACTCCCCTTGCTCTTCTTCGAATAGGGACGTGGGATTTTTTTTATGTCCACCAGAGATACGGAAGATTGAAAAGTGCAGATGGGGTTGGTGGGGTGTGTGGGGGGCGCGTGGATTCGATGAATATTTTGGAGTTTTGCTCGATTACCATCAGGGAATTAACGTAATTTTCCCTGGGGATTAAATGGGTGGAGTAAAGTCCTTCACACAGTGGATTGAACATAGTCTATAGAGGGGCTGGGTTTGACATCTTTTCTCATTGCATGCTTTCTTACATTCTTAAGGAATGGATTATTGCGTGGCCAAGAAACGTAATAAAAGCAGGTGAAAAATAAACATGGAGAACAAGAGCTTGTAAACTGGCAACGCCATACTTGTAAAATCACCTGAAGGAATTAACCAAGTCAGCAAAATTGCTCATATTCAGAGCTACAGAACAGTACACTCTGAGCTAGACCAGTGTTTCTAGCAACCACTTATCAACATGTATTCTTTTTAATTGAGAAAATTTGGTGAAAGGCCAAGTCCTGCAGCACAGCATGCAATAAGGTCGAAAAATGTAGGGGAGAAGACAAGCTAAATCAGGAAGTAGTGTTTAGGTGTCCAGCCGTGGCTCAGTGGTAGCACTCTCGCCTCTGAGTCAGAAAGTCATGGGTTTAAGCCCACTCCAGAGATTTGAGCACATAATTCAAGATGACACTTCAGTGCAGTACTGAGGGAGTGCTGCACTGTTGGAGGATGAGACCTTAAACTGAGGCCCTGTCTACCCTCTCAGGTGGACAAAAAAACGTCCCACAGCACTATTTGAAGAAGAGTAGGATTTTTCAACTTACACCTAAAACAGGTGATCTGGTCACTTACTTCTTTACTGTTTGTGGGACCTTGCTGTGCGCAAATTGGCTGCCATGTTTCCTACATTACAACAGTGACAACACTTCAAAATTATTTAATTGGCAGTAAAGCGCTTTGGAAAGGCCTGAGCAAAACGCTAGAGAAAGGCAAGTTCTTTCTTTCTTTAGGTGATACCAAGTTTGGGTTTCAAAAGCTTGTAGATTAGAGAAAGGAAGTTGCATAGTTTTGAGGTCCTGGCAAACAATGAGTTAAAATGGTGCAGTGAGTCCTGCTATCGATGCAGGGAGGAGGAAGAATGTGTAGGACTGAGCATTTGGAGCTCAGGGAGACCAAAAGAGAAAAGTTCAGACTCATTGACATAATGAAGCCAATAAAATAAAGTCAGGAAGGTTTTAAACATAGAGATACTGAAGTCCTCTAAATTATTTCATAATATCACAGAAAAGTAACATGCAACTCCTGAAAATAAAGGAGGAATGAATGAAAATATGCAGCAATAGAGAGCCAGATTAAAGTCCTAAAAAAGGGTCTACACCCCAAACATTACCCGTCTTTCAACATATGCTGACAGGCCTGCAGTGTATTTGCGGCCCTTTGCTGTTTTTATTCCAGATTAAAGGTCAGGGAGAACTAATTCAACATCACCTGTCACACAGATGGTTCTTGCAAAAGTGGAGAACGTTAAACTTTACAGCTCAAATGGAATTCCTTCTGGGAATGGAGCAGGGGAAGTTCAAATGCACTTATTTTAAAGGGTATGTGGGGGAGTGCTCCCGATCCAGAGTAAAATTCTTGTTTAATTTTTTTGGGAGGAGGGGGAGTTCATTTTTGAAAAGCAATACAGTCCCCACCGTTTATATCAGGAGTGTTGATGTTTATGCGATTTGCCCGTGGTACACGGTGGACGGTAAAACCATAATAAGGTCTTGGTCGAATGGAACCAACAGCACATCCGCACTGAAAACCTCATCTGGCCATCAGGATATTTTCCTGAAAAAATTTCACATGTAGATTTAAGAAATCAGGCACGATGCAGAATGCCTGAAGTCTCCACTTTCCAACTGCCCCTCTTGTAATTGTTAACAGTTGCATCTGAATCAATATCCATGCTAAGAATCACACCACTAAGGTAATCATACTTCAACGAGATGCGAACAACTGATTGAAGCCACTTGAAGACCTAACTTTGCCTGAAACCGGTGGAGCTTTTTAAATTGGTAAGTACAAAACACGGGATTAACGAGTTGTGAAGAACTTACTGAATTGCCCAAAATAGCCGGCATGCTTAATACATTATAGGTGGCGTCTTTCTAATTGACTCTTTTGGTACTGGCAAATGGTTAGCGCTATTTGCCCAATAAAGGTGGCTGCCCATGATAAGCTCGGAGCGTGTAAGTGATTGGGACTGTATCAACAGCTCCTCAAAATGTTTTGGTAGCATTTCAGGTTGCTTCAGCAATCTATTTTATTTCTTTTGTCCAATTTGCCCCTGTCTCACCCCCGAGGGGCTGACTCCTGTTAGGATGCAGCTTCACAGACACTGACCGCCCTCCAATATTTCACTGAAGTGGGCATTCTTCATGTGTGAGCCTAGACAATGAGTGACAGCAGGCTATTTGATAGCATCACACTGGAGCTTAATGCTGTCTTCATCCAACGTACACACGCATGCACTTATCAGCAGGTGACACTGGACGGCAAGTGCAGTGTTTAAGAGTGTGTTGTGCAATTGCATCTGTACCCAGCAGATAGGGCTTACTCACAGAGGTAATGCCATTAATTTGATAAGCTCCTGGCTGACATCTATCGTAAAAGAAAGAAAGACTTGCATTTATTTAGCACCTTTCACAACCTCAGGATGTCCGAAATCGCTTTACAGCCAATTAAGTACTTTTGAAGTGTAGTCACTGTTTTAATGCAGGGAATGCGGCAGCCAATTTGCACACAGCAAACTCCCACAAACAGAAACGATCAGATAACCTGTTTATTCAGATAATAATTTAGTGATGTTGGTTGAGGGATAAATGTTGGCCAGGACACCAGGGAGAACTCCCCTGCTTTTCCAGGGCCATGGGGTCTTTTACATCCACCTGAGAGGGCAGACGGGGCCTCGGTTTAACGTTTCATCCAAAAGACGGCACCTCCGACGGTATAACATTCCCTCGGGACCAACAGCAGTGCCAGCATAGATTTTATGCTTAAGTCTCTGGAGTGGGACTTGAACCCACATGCTTTGGACTCAGAGGCGAGAAGGCTGACCATTGATCCATGGCTGACGTCACAAAGTCATAGGATGTTACAGCACAGGTCATTTGGCCAATCAAGTCTGTGATTTTCTCCATATGAGTCACCGAGGTCTAACCCCCCACACCCTCTATCTTTGCATATTGCTCTTTCTCAAGCAGCTATCGAATTCCCTTTTTATAAAAAAATTATAGACTCTGCTTCAACAGCTGCTGGGGGCATAAAATTCCACATTCTCTCCATATAATTTCTTTTCCCAACCTCACCTTTAATTCGTTTTGTGATTGTTTTAAATTTGTGCCCACTTGTTACTGCCTCACTGATCAGTGGAAAATAATATATTACTATTTACTGTATCATAACCCCTCCTAAACTTGAAGGAGTGTATCAGGTCACTCCTTTACTTTCTCAGCACTGTTGCAAAAAGCCCTGATTTCTCAAGTCTTTCTATAACCTCTTGCCTCTGGTAACATCCTAATTAATCTGCACTGCTCCTTTTCCATATCCCTCCTAGATCAGAGTAAAAGACCAACATGTTGGAACATATGGTGCTAAAGCAATGATCTTAAGAGTAATAAAGTCAAAGACACGTTGATCGTGTAAAAGGATTGACTGCCTTCATTTTATTCAAGCCCAGTTTTAGCACACAACAGCCATCAGGAGAGGAAACCCCAGCTGATTTTATTTCCTCTCCTAACCTTGGGGTGCTGAGCTCAAATGTAGCACCTCCCCCACTGCCCTGCACTCGGATATCCCACTTTATGTCCAATATCACATCAGGAATTGAGAAAATCCTGCACTTGAAGCTGACTCGGGCCAGCTGTTCTTTCCTTACTATCCTTGTAAACAATTCTGTTTTGTTTTGAAACGTCCTTTAAAAGAAATTCTTGAAGGACATTATGGAGGGTGGATGCTAAGGGTCACATGGTTAAGCAATCAAAATCCGCGCACAGACTCAACATGTGTCTTTAATAAATGTTTTCATCCAATTCCACATCAATAATCACACAGTAGAGCTAAAGCATAAACCCATTATATCCCAATCTACTGTTGGATTCCTCTTAACCGTGTATGGGACTGCCAGAATATTTCTGCACCGCATCCAAATAATGAAACAGGAACTACGACATCCATTTTCTTTTTGTTTTCCTTTCCAGTTTTCTCCCCCTCTCCTGGTATGGCTCCACAAGCACTGACAGCCCTGTTGCCCAAGTGGCCATTCTTAATGCATGAGTCTAACCAGTGCGTTTCGGCAGGCTATTCAACTGTGGGGGGCACCGCCACATTGACTATAATTGATTCAAATAATCTGAATCAGGATTCAGTCAACCAAAGTAACTGGTCGGGATAAGAGAAGCTTTCTGTTTGGCGGGCATTGCCGTGGTGCTTTTTAAAAAAGTTATTCCTGTCTCCTCTGCTCCCTCCATTTGCACATTTGACACAATAGCTGTGGCCCCAAGAGCAATACAATAGTATTGGAGTAATCATACTTTTCTATGGCATTAGTTTAACAGCCTGAGCCATGTGATCACATTTGTCACTGTATTTCTCCACTAAAGTGACATTTCCTACGAACTTCATGAAAATAAAAAGGTTGGAAAATTTTTTTTTGGAGGGGGGGGTGGGAGGGGGGCTTGGGGGGAGAGGAAAAGAGATTTGCATCATTTTCTTTTTTATAAAAACTTTTCTTTGCTTGAATTTTGTGCCCAACCAAAGTGATGGTCGTTAGTGCCAAGGATTGGCGGTCTATCAATTCGAGGCACTGATGTCATGTACAACATGGCTTAGATGCAGAGTAAAGCTCCCTCTGCTCCACCCCAACAATGTGCCTTAGCCCCAACCTTAAGCTGCTATTTCTCTGAATTTAGAGGGGTGTTTGGGCCACTGGTTTATGACATGTGGATTTAACGCACCTAGTGGCAATCTCAAGTAAACTTGCCGTGTTTGCTAAGGTTGGCTGCCGAGAAGACTTGTTTTGTTTTTAACTTATGTTTTCAAGTGTGAGGAGGCTCAAAGCAAATTCCAATTATCAATTTCCCAACACCTTCAAGCTATCTTCGAACGAAGAGAATAATCACATCGACTCTGCATTTCCTGGAAATTAAATCCAATATGTTCGAGTCTGTTTGATCGAGATTGTCACAGTCACTGCCAATTATGCTTGATTCTCCTTAAATTCGATTCTAATTAAGAAATCTGACTCATACATGTCCCAAAACATCAGCATTTAATTGTGCTGTGGACTCATGTCCAGTGAAAACTTGTGCTTTGACCATGCAAACTAACAGCTCAACTTGTAATGTTTTGAAAGGGTAGAATTCGGGTTGTTATCTACAGAACTGGCAAATCAAGCTCAGGAGACTTAGAGTCATAGAGTCATAGAGTTATACAGCACGGATAGAGGCCCTTCGGCCCATCGTGTCCGCACCGGCCATCAGCCCTGTCTACTCTAATCCCATATTCCAGCAATACTATTGCCCAGTTACTGGTTTTCTCAATAGTGATATTTAATGCGTGATGTTCCAACTGAAGGATAGTAGTTGAGAGATCTGATGCAAATAATTTTCACTTAGGACTCTCCTTGGTGTCCAGAAAGAGAGGAGCATCATCCCCTATGGGCTGGACTTTCCTCAGAGCTTGATTGTAACAGAGGCATAAACATTGGTCAGCGGGAGAAAGAACTATCCATTAATCAAGATTTTGTTTCTTTAGTGGTTGACTTGTGTTAATCTTTAAATGAGTAATTAGCAATGACCAACAGATGGATGCTTCATGGTTTTCAGAAACTCTGCAGCCAGGGTTGCCAACTCTGGTTGAATGCATGCCTGGAGGTTTCATCACATGACCTCCTGCCTCCAACTGGCCCGCCCCCCAAGCTCCCGCAATTGGTCGCCCAACATGTTCATCCTTGCAGTGCACCGCCTTTCCCATGCCAATTGGGAAGCGAAAAGACTCTTCATTACCCAATTGGATGATTCTTGACTGTCAGTCAAACAGCTTTTTTTTCCCATCGTCAATATTTTTGTAACTAATAAACAGAAACGTTCAAGAAAATGAAGAAAACACACAATTTTTTTTAATGCCCAATGATTTTTTTCCCAGGGTTTTGTTCGCTGCATTGTCTTGGAGATTAATCTTCAATTCCTGGAGATTCCAGGCCAGTCCTGGAGGGTTGGCCACCATATATTCAGTGTATGAAGAAGTCATCTTATAGTTCAAAAATTTGCACTATATTAAAAATATCAGACTTTCCTGACCTAGAACTTAGAATGATTAAGAATAACTTGGAGCCCCTTCCTCTTGCAATGGCTTAATGGTTAGGGACACAATCTGATGTAAACTGAGCCATATGGATGAGCAGTCCCGAATCTAAGTCCCACTCAATGCTCAGTTAACTGATCTCAGCCAGGGCCCTAGTTTGGAGACTCCAGCCTCTCTGTGAAAAATCAGTCAGGGTTTCTGTTTCTGATCAGTATCCAACGACCACCCCCACCCCCTCCTTCTTGCTGGAAAGTACGTGCGTGTGAACATCGGGATCAGGATCACGTGAGGTGCCTATGAAGACGGACACATGGACAATGTATTATGCAACTGTACCCCAGCCTGAATTGTCATCTTCATGAGAGGAGGGGAGAAAACTGAAGAAGATTAGTTAAAATAATGCACTAATTTGAGTGGCTTTATGACTTAATATAAGTTTCTTAATGTAAGCTTTGGAAGTCTTGGCTGGGGCAGGGTACAGTTCCAGGGGTGCCAGCAGTAATGTGGTACATTGCCCAGGAGACATGCATGTGTGAAGTGAAGGAATTTACAAATTAATGAAGTGACTTCAAAAAATACTTCTCCAAGATTGGTTGGAAACCCACCTGTGATAAATAATAGGCAGAGGGTGCATTTTTACTTAAAAGTAGTTTGGATAAATTTCTTGGAGTACTTGGCTGATGCAACAGGTTGTCTTTATTCGCTTTGTTGCATCCACTCAATGGGGCTAATTTTAACTTTCGGTGATAATGTAAATGAAGCAATACTGAATTCGCTGCCCATTATACAGCTCGTCTGATTTTCCATTCCTTTGAGGTCAATAGAAGGTAAAATCAGGCTGGACGTAAAATAGGTGGCCAATTCGCTATCACCTATTTTACACCATTGCCCAAAGTTAAAATTACCCCCAATGTGGCTCCGTCCATTGCTCCACCTACACTCCCCATTTCATGAGTCTTTGTGGTTCTACCAGCGCCACAATTGTAAAACTATAGGCAGTAAAGGGGAAGAGAAGGTTTATGATTCAAAAAAAAATGTCAATGACAATCTAAGAACTTGGAAGTGAACCAAGTTTTTAACATGACGCCCAGCTGCTTGCTACTTTGAGTCGGTCAGTGACAGGTGTCAGACTTGGCTCGATAATAGTGCGCTTGCCTCTGAATCAGAAGGCTGTAGCTTCAAGCCACACTCCAAAAGACTTGAGCGCATAAGCGAGGCTGACACTCCAGTGCAGGGAATGCTGCATTGTCAGAGGTACCGTCTTTGGATGAGATGTTAAAACCGAGGCCCCATCCAACCTTTTGTGGATGTAAAAGATTTCATGGCACTTTTCGAAGAGCGTGTGAGTTCTCCCAGTGCCCTGGGCTATGTTTATCCCTCAACCAATACCAAGAAAAACAGAATATTTGGCCATTTATCTCCTTACTGTTAGTGAGACGTTGCTTTGCGCACTTTGGCTGCTGTGTTTCCCTACATTACAACAGTGACTACACTTCAAAAGTACTTCATTGGCTATGGGCATCCTGAGGTCCAAAAGAGCTATATTGGTGAAAATTCTTTCTTTCTTTTGCTTTGTAACTAAAAGCTAGTCACTGTGTGATCGAGCCTGTCATACCAGTCACATTCCAATTGACTGCTATGTTCGAGGTGGGAATTCCCATAGAAACAAAACAGGTCAGTGCAGATCCGATAGCCTGTGCCTTCTTTTCCTACAGCCAATGCATGTAGTGTGGATGGTGGAATGTGTGGGTCTTGTCTTGAAAGCCTAGTAATGTCTAAGGTTACCTTGTATTCCTCCATCTCCATCTCCATTCATCTAAATATCTCTGTGTGCCTTTCTGTCCATCTCCAACCTTCGGTTTGTCTGTCCCCTTCACCTCCATGCCTCCAATTTGCTTTTTCCCCGATCCCCTCAGTGTGTTTATCTCACCATCTCCAATTGCTGTGTGTATTTATCCCTCCATCTCCAACCATTCAGCGTGTTTACCCCTCCATCTCCAACCATTCAGCGTGTTTACCCCTCCATCTCCAACCATTCAGTGTGTTTACCCCTCCATCTCCAACCATTCAGTGTGTTTATCCCTCCATCTTCAATTCTTATGTTTTTCTTTTGCTGTTTTTGTGCAGCATCTAATCCCTGTGGCCTATTACAGCTCTTCCATAGTGATTGAAATACAACGGTTACATTTTTCAAAGTTTTTAGAAATTATTTTCTCACATTATGTGATTTCTTCAAGCCCTGAGTGATTCCCAGCAAAGCAATTGAGTAGTTGGTTCCTTCCTATGTCTCGATAACCAGCAGTAGAATGCGCATGTCAGTAACCTTGCAATTTAGATGCTGAGAGGATGTTTCCCTTGTCTGGGGACTCTAGAACTAGGGGACTCAGACATAAGGGGTTGGGTGTTTTGGACTGAGATGAGGAGGAATTTTTTCACTCAGAGGGTCATGAATATTTGGAATTCTCTACCCTAGAGGGCTGTGGATGCTCAGTCATTGAGTATATTCAAGATTGAGATCAATAGATCTTTGGACTCTAAGGGAATCAAGGCATATGGGGATTGGGCCGGAAAGTGGAGTTGAGGTCGAAGATCAGCCATCATCTTAATGAATGGCGGAGCAGGCTCAAGGGGCAGTATGACCTACTCCTGCTCCTATTTCTTATGTTTCTTATGTAATCCTGCTCCAGTTTTCCTTTGCTCCCCATGGGGAAGCTCCTGATGTTTGCTCAGCACTTTCCCAGACTACTGCAGTTAATTCACTATGTAACAATTTCAGGTACAGGCCTCTATCCTACCAGTAAATGCCAATGTGCACTGGAACGCTCATGTTTTAGGCTGTACCACTGCCTTTCTTAAAGCAAATTTTTAAGGAAACATTCTTTGGGATATGCTCTGTACAGTCAAGTGAGATAGGAAGATATGAGTGCCTTACTTTCCGTCCCTCATCAATTCTTGTTAGGTATCTCTGGCTTTCTCTTTCTCCTCTCATGTGGACCTGAGAATTTCATCCTGTGCTAGGAAAGAGATGCTCGCTAATTTATCCTGATGTGGCTGCCCACAATTTCAATATGTATTTGGAAACAACAGAATGTACCAACAGGGAAAAAAGCATAGGAAATGGGTAGAAGCAGTGATTGTCTACAGTGAGGCCTGCCTTTGTGACCCCTTTTACTTTCTTCACTTTCTATCTCTTACATTTCCTTGTTAGTTCTCTCGGCTTTCTCTTTCTCTTCACTCTTCAACTTCTCCTCCTCACTCAAGAGACAATTAGTTGTACTTCTAGAGAAGAAAGAGTTTGAGGGTTATGGTGAGAAGAGGGGAGGTGCAGATGGAGTTTATCCATCAGAAAGGGATAGACTTGGGGGGCCTAGTGGCTAACTCCCAAAACAAAATGACTTTCTTTATCTGCTGGAGCTCAAATGTAGAGAACGACAGTTATTGGCACAACTCAGCATGGAGGCAATGGTCGGTAACATAGATGCAGCCATGTTTGTACTACTAGTGTGACGGAAGAATTCAGCCAATTAATTGTGAGCAGCACTCCCCATTCATGCAGTCACCAAAGCAGAAAGAAGAAGAAAGAAAGAAATAACTTGCATTTATATAGTGCTTTCCATGACCTCAGGACGTTCCAAAGTGCTTTACAGCCAATTAAATACTTTTGAAGTGCAGTCACTGTTGTAAAGTAGGAAACATGGCAGCCAATTTGCGCACAGCAAGGTCCCACAAACAGAAATGTGATAGTGACCAGATAATCTGTTTTCGTGATGGTGGTTGAGGAATTAATATTGGCCAGGACACCAGGAACAACTCCCCTGCTCGTCTTCAAAATAGTGCCATGGGATCTTATACGTCCACCTGAGACGGCAGACAGGGCCTCGGTGTAATGTCTCATCCAAAAGACAGCACCTCTGACAGTGCAGCACTCCTTCAGTGCTGGAGTGCAACTCAGATTCAACCTTCAGACTCAGAGACGAGTGTGCTACCAACTGGCTGACTCTTTAACCAGCAGTCCTAAAGAGACAAGAAGAGAGGCTCTATTTATATAGCTCCTTACCACATCTCTTCAAAATGTTTCAAAGTGCTTCACACATACAGTGAACTACTTTGGAAGTGTAGTGACCGTTGTGTAGACAAATACAGAAGCCATTCTGCAGCAGCAAAATCCCACAATCCTTAATCACGAACGACTAGTTTATCTGTTTTTGGTGCGTTGGTTGAGGGAGAAATGTTGCCAGGTTGCTGGGAGACCTCCTTGCTCATCTTTTAATAGTGCCATGGAACCACCAGAAGAAGCAGATAGAAGGAGGGATGAATAAGACGAGAAATCAGAAAAAGTATATATTTATAGTTTAAATAGCAAAGTCAAGAATTCAAAGTTGATTTTATTGTGTATCTGTCACCTCTCCCATTGAACAGACAGACTCCCAACTGCCATTTCCAGTCAGTGCCCGAATCCCCCAAACATTAGTGCAATCGCAGTATATTAAAAATACTCCCCGACTCTTTTCTCAATGTAAAAAACATTCAGAACATATGAGGAATATAAATAATACTGATATTATCATCTGTAATAAACATCATATGTGCGTGGTTTCTGCATCTGTTTTGCATCTGTTGATTGTAGCTTTCGCATTGCTAGGTTACTCAAGCAGATGAAAAAAACACAACAGAGCAAACAAGCATATAGGTGTGTGTTGCGAATGAGCATCGGACAATTAATACATTTGCAAACACTGATAGGACTGTCAGTCTTCCAATCCCATTTCTGTGATGCACTTGGGCTGCACTTACACGCCAAAATGTCAAAATGGAGAAAAAGTGCACATCGCTCCTCTCCGCCGCCCATGTCGATACGGATCTGGATCTGATCATTTTGCTAAGAAAAGTATTCACAATTTATTGAGTTGGCACCTTCAAACCCCCTCTGATCACAGAATATAGTTTATAAATCTTAATATGGTGACCGGAAAGAGCCTTCTGTTGCCAACATCTTGATTCCCCAGACAGTTGTATAATTTATTCAAAGTGTGTCTGTGGGGTGGTGTGTCTTTTTTTTGGGGTGAATTTTCTGGGCTTACCAAGGAATGCTGAGGATGTACCTATTAAAGTGAAGTTGCGTTCCCTGCTTTCATTTTTGTTAGATGAACTCTGGAAGACGTCTTGGCTACCACGTTGAGTCTGCCCTCCTGCAGATCAGTGCAAGTGCTGAGGCCCAGACCTATGGGAATGGCAGTGGCGCAATGGAAGTGGTACACGTTACCCTCTCTCAGGATGTCAGCATGGCCACTCCTTTGCCACCCCCCTCAACCAACGTAGACCTTCGCAGGATAAATGCATCATTGCAGTTCGATGGGTACCTTGAATAGGCCTGCATGGCGATGTTCCTATGATCGGCCACTAGCTGATGGAGTGGTGGATGGAGTGGTAACCCTTTCTATTGACGGATGCTACTGGCTCCTGTTTCAGTGCCTGATGGCGACATGCGTGCAAGTCTATGTTGCCCTGCGTGTGAGGGAAACCAACCACTGCTGCTGCTGCTCTCTCCTGAGGCCAGTGAGGCAGCGAACATACTGCTCCGTCCTCGTGAAGACCTGCTTAATGGTTTGTGTATCACAGTGCAGACTGTGATATAAGGCTTTTAAGATGCAAGTTTGTTGTTACCTGAGCGCTCCTTGATGATTTACCTCATCTTCTCTCCTACTATTTTTCCAATCTTGGTGGTGCCCAGCATTGTGGGCTTTAACCCTTCACTCATGTTTCTAAATTTAAATGGAAAGTTTCCTGAACTTTAGTGCCTCCCAGTCCTTTAGTGCACTATTACTTGTGTTGACTTAAACCATTTTGATGTCGAAGTATTCAAATGATTTATTGAGTTACTTTAAGCTCAGGGTTACTCCTCTGATTCTTGAATTAAAATAAGCTTTAGCTACGAGAAAAGCCGACATAAGAGGATTTTTTGAACCACATTATTTCGAGTGGCTGTACACATGTGGACATGTTCTAAAAGAAATAATAGAAGCTATGCTGTGGCCAGAATTTTGGGCTCAATAAGCCACAAATTATCTATAGTCCTTTCCACAGTTATGCAATGCAAGTTACCAGCCAAAAAAACACATTCACAAACAGGAGTTTATTCAGAGTCATTTTATTAGGCATATTCACATGTTTTAAAAAAGAAAGCAGCATTTGTAGCAAATGTTTCTTATTCTAAGTGAATCTAACTCATAATAATGAGCCATGGCTGTTCTTTTACATCTTCCAAACACTCCAAATACAAGTCAATTCGGAATGAAGGTGACCACGATACACAAGAGTAATAGTCAGCAGTATTTGCAGGCATGATTTCATAGTCCAATGCAAGATGCAATGTTAACCCAAAGCCCTGTCTGCCTGTTCAGGTGAACATTAAAGATCCGTTGGCACGAATTGAAGAAGAGCAGAGGAGTTTCCCAGTGTCCTGGCCAACATCTGTCCCTCAACGAACATCAGACTAACTGGTCATTCATCTCATTGCTATTTATGGGAGCTTGCTATGTATCAAATGGCATTGTGTTTGCCGACATAAGAACAGTGATTGCATTTCTAAGTAATTCATCGTATGTGAAGGTACTTTGAGCCATTTCTGAGGGATGTGATAAGGCACTATATAAATGCAAGTCCATCTGCCTTTCTTTTTCTCTCTTCCTCTCTTTCTTTCTCAGACTAAATGTCGTTACTTCTGTGATGATGCTTTTCTCTGATGTTAACACTCTTTTGGCTTTGAAGTGTGTGACACCACACTTTATAGCAGACTTCTAGCCGACGCGATCCTTGGTTAAAGAATGCAGGGCTGTCTGCCATTGTGGGAACTTGTTGGCCTCCCTGACACTGCCCTGAGATTTCTCTTACCACCTACATAACTCACTGATGGAAATTAAATTCCATGCAGATTGACACATTGGTAAATTTTCTGCTTAAATCAAAGGGCTCGATTTTCGGACGTCCGAGCGGGTGCGTTCGTGGTGGGGGGGCTCCGAAAATTGGGGATTCCCGGGGTGAGTCTGGAGCCCGGCTCCAACCCGCCCACTTCCGGGTTCCCCAATGATGCGCCGCAGCCCCCGCATGCGGGACTCCAGATCCCACTTAAATCAATTCATTGGATACTTCAGGTCGTTAGCAGACCTGATTTGTAGGATATTTTAGGAGGGGTGGGATTTTCATCTAAACTGAGAGTGTTTCCCGTACTGGGGGAAACATTCCCAGTTGAAATGGACATGTTGCAGCCACCAGCCTGTGGCAGCTGCAAAGGTCCATTTGACAGGTGGTGGGGGGAGACCCTCACTCATTGCAGGAGGCCACTCTGTCACTTTGGACAAAGCTTGGCCTCCACCACCCTCCTCCTAACACTAAAATTCACCAACTTGCAACCTCAACCCGGGTGTCCAGACACATTTACCAACCTTGCGGACCCCCTTAAACGTAAATCTTCTGGATGGGTGCCGCCATAGCTGCAGTCATGACCTCCTCGGAGGACGAACAGCATCACCAGCCTCGCCAGCCACACCGTCCACCTCTGACACGTGGAGCTCCACAACACAGTGCTGTGACACATCTACCTGCACAGCAGGAGGGAGGGCACCCGAAGAGAGAGGTGCGTCGCAGGGTATACAGACTGAGGCTCAGCTTCCTGGACCTCTTTGAGCAGCAGTGCACATGGAGGCTCAGAGTCACTCAACATGTAGTTGTGCACATCTGCAGCCTCCTTCATGCCGAGCTGCTCCCGGCTGGCCCGAGCACCATCTTCTTATCTGTCGCTTTCATCACTGCCCTTAACAACTTTTCCTCCGCATCCTTCCAGGGTGCCACCGGGGACATCGCCGGCGTCTCTCAGTCATCTTCACAAAAGAGCCCTGCAAATACACCTACACCCACTCTGCAGTGACACAATGGGTGGCATCAGGCGTGGGTCTTCATGGTGATCATCAGGAAAGGGCATTATTGCACAAACCAGTCAAGAATGGCCAAGACGTGGCAGTAGTGGTGACAATATAATATGTGATGTGAGTTGATCAGAAATCAAATATAAGTAAAAACCATGACAAACCCTCAAACACCCTTGTGCATCCCCTTCATGCCCACGACATGTTTGTCTTACGCTTCCTACTACACATATGTGATGCATGCCTTGTGGCTGCAGCACAGGTAGTGGCAGGTTGGGTGAGGCTGACCTTGAAAGAGATGCATGAGAGGGTGAGTATGAGATAGAGCCATGAGATTGTATGAGGATTGGGTTGAGTGGTAGAGGTGGGATGAGTACTGGCGAGGTGAGTAAGTGCAGGTAAGATGAGGATGAGCGTTGAGTGGGTGTGAGGAGTGATGTGATAGAGTAGTGTTGACAGTGCAGAAGGAGATGTGGGGTGGGGGCAGTGATGTGGCAAACAGAGTGTAGGGGAATGAGTAAGTGTACTCACTTCGGCTGACCTACTTAGGTCATTGAAGCACCTCCTGAACTGTATGCAGGTGCGTGATATGTTGGTGGTGCTGGTGACCTCCTCTGCCACCTCGAGCCAGGCCTTCGTGGTGGCAGAGGCAGGCCACTTCTTCCCGTCCGCCGGGGAGAAGATCTCTGTCCTCCCCCTCCTCCTCACCCCATCCAGTAGGACCTGGAGTGAGGCATCATTAAACCTCGGAGCAGCCTTCCCCCTGGGCTGCTCCATGCTGTAATTTTGGCTCCTTTCTGCAGCACCAGTGCGAAACCCGGAAGCCAAGGTAAGTGGCTTCAATTAGACTGCGATCGCATGCGGAGCACCCCCAATTCACTGGGCGCGTTACCCACGCACCCAGTCGACCCCCCGCTGCCAACCAGCCTCCCTCCTAATATCGAGCCCAAAATCTCTGTTTGCAGAGTGTTCACTCCCAGGAAGGCTGGTTGGCCAGTTGGTGCATAGGTTGCTATCTTTCGCTGCTTGTCTGAAGTTGCTGCCTCTTTGGTTATTTGTTTGCCTGCGGGCCTGGATAATACAAGGATTTTAATTGAAGTAATAAAGTGATTGCAACACTTTTATTCCAATTGTTTGGCCTCTTGAAGGTTCCTACAGATCAAACATGTTGATTGTTCTTCTTCCTGTGCTGGTGTGATTGAGTTTTCCTCCCCACTGTCCTCTATCTTGACTGAGAGTGTTTCCCTTTGGAGTTTGGCACCTTCTGTCATATAATTAGGATTGATGCTAACTTGGTTTGAATTTTGAAATTGCTGTGAGTTGACACCAGAAATACAGTGGCCAGTTGTTGTAGCATTGGATTGTGAAGCCTACAGATAGAATGGTACCAACAGGTACTGGACCGATACACACTGAATATTTTTATTCAGTAACCCCCAAAACAGGACCACTATTAGTATCAAAGTTAATTTTCTTTTTGGTCTTTCCAGTGATTTTCTTTCGCCTTCTAAAGGCACTGACTATTGCTGGCATATTATTCCATGGTCCCAGGTTCCCTCAGGTAGCTTGCCCATGTAACTCTTCTTCATGTGTGAGTCTAGACAGTGAGTAGAAGCAGGTTTTTTTCCCACGTGCAATCCTGTCCTTACCCAATGTCCACACATGCACTTTCCAGCAGGGGTCCTTGGATAGTGATCAAGAGTAGGGACCCTGCCTGTTTCCTTCTCTCGAGCACAAGGGAGCTAAGGCCAATGGTAGAACCTCAACTACTATTTGGCCTAAATTAGCTAACTCAGCACTGGCCAGGGATTGAACCTGGGACTTTCCTAAACTGTCTGGCTTAATATTACACTGGGTGGTGCAGTTACCCACTAAGCCATCTAGGGGGCCTATAGAAGTAAATATCTTGTCTCACTCTTGGCTGTGATATATCTTCTCTTTCTTGCCCCTGAAAAAGCCAGAGGGACAATGGGGACAAATAGGTCAAAATGACCGAAACTATTTGTAATGTATAGATTGTCTCCAAATGGCTCCATCTTAATATTAGCCTTTTATTTTGCAATTAAACCGTGCAGTCAACTGAACAATTCCAACTGAAAATAAGCACAGAGAATGACAAAAACATATTAGCAATCATCACCGAGAAATTACATGAAAATGGAGAAATAGGAATCAAATTAAAAAGTCGGGAATGCATGACAAAGTACCTGACGTCCCAGGAACATGTTTACTCTCTGATTTAGCCTGCAGGCCTTGTCGAGCACAAATTGGCTGCTGCTTTTGCCCACATAACAACAGTGAATGCACTTCTCCAAAAGTAGTTCCTTGGCTGTAAAATGCTTTGGGGCTTCCTGAAGATGTGAAATGCATCTTCTTTCTTTCTTTGATTCTGCTTTTCTTGGATCAACAATTGAAATCTGCATTTTGTCTCATATGAGCGTTTCACAGAAAACCAGTTTTATCTGATGTACAATTACCTATGGCCACCTGTGCAGTGGTGAAGCTAATAGGCATTGGTGGGGGGTGTAGAATGACAGAGGCATTGCCTCTAAGTACGGTGAGAGAAAAAAAAATTCTTGAGTTTATACAGGGTATATCACCTTATTACACCATCACAATGTCTCAAAGAGCTTCATACCACGAATTGATTTCTGGAGAATAGTGACTATCATTATGTGAGCAAATGTGGCCACCATTCTGTGCCAACATTGTCCCACAAACAGAAGTGAGATGATCGACCAGTTAATCCATTCATTTTTTTGGCAGCTAAGATCTGCTCTTCTGCTGCATTTCCTGCATTATGACAGCGACTTCACGTCAAAAGTGCTTCATTGGCTGCAAAGCGCGTTGGGATGTCCTGAGGTTGAAAAAAGTGCGATAAAATTGGAATTTCTTTCTTCATTTCTTTTTTCAGATAGTGCCTTGGAAATGCACCTGAACAGATAGACAGGATTTTGATTACGTCTTTGAAGGACAACATCTCCGACAATGCAGCACTCCCTCTGTCCTGCCCCTCCGACAATGCAGCACTCCCTCTGTACTGCCCCTCCAACAATGCAGCAGTTCCTCTGTACTGCCCCTCTGACAGTGCAGCAGTCCCTCTGTACTGCCCCTCTGACAGTGCAGCAGTACCTCTGTACTGCCCCTCTGACAGTGCAGCAGTTCCTCTGTACTGCCCCTCTGACAGTGCAGCAGTCCCTCTGTACTGCCCCTCTGACAGTGCAGCAGTCCCTCTGTACTGCCCCTCCGACAGTGCAGCAGTCCCTCTGCACTGCCCCTCCGACAGTGCAGCAGTCCCTCTGTACTGCCCCTCCGACAGTGCAGCAGTTCCTCTGCACTGCCCCTCCGACAGTGCAGCAGTCCCTCTGTACTGCCCCTCCGACAGTGCAGCAGTTCCTCTGTACTGCCCCTCTGACAGTGCAGCAGTCCCTCTGTACTGCCCCTCCGACAGTGCAGCAGTTCCTCTGTACTGCCCCTCTGACAGTGCAGCAGTTCCTCTGTACAGCATTGGACTGTCAGCCTCAGTCCCTTTTTACTGATGCTCACTTAGCCCAGAGTCCAGGAAAGTGGCATTCATGAGCTGCCTCCATATGTTTAGACTGCTAAATCTATTCCCTTACTCTGGTGGCAGAACATTGACCCATTAAAACCGAAAATGTTTCATCATTTGAATTTGTCTGTGGAAGATCGCAGGCCTGAGTTGCATGGCAGAGGTGTGATGATAGATGAATATTCTGAAGTTTGCTTGATTACTTTTGGGAATCAAGGAATGTTTATGCAGAGTTTCCCCCCAGAAGGTTAAATGGGTTGGGCAGAGTGCATGTTAGGGCAGATTGTATATGGTCTGTGTAAGAAGTGGGCCTGATGGGTTGAATATCATTTTCTCATTATGTGCAAAGTACGAATCTTGACTGTAAACATGAAAATGAAATGCTCAGCTGAGACAAAATGCAGATTTCAATTATCGATCCAAGAAAAGCAGAAACAAAGAAAGAAAGAAGATGCATTTCTGTAGTACCTTTCACATCTTCAGGAAGTCCCAAAGCATTTTACAGCCAAGGAATTACTTTTGGAGAAGTGCATTAACCGTTGTTATGTGGGCAAAAGCAGCAGCCAGTTTGTGCTCGACAAGGTTCCACAAACAGCAATGAGATAAATGACCAGTTAATCTGTTTTGGTAGTATTGGTTGAGGGATACATTTTGGCCAGGACACTGGAAGAACTCCCCTGCTCTTCTTTGCATAGTGTCATGAGATCTTCACATCCACCCAAACAGGCAGATGGTTTAGTGTGTCATCTGAAAGATGGCATCTGCGACAATGCAGTATTCCCTCAGTACTTCATAGCTTACTATCCACAGCACATTGCCCCTCTTTCCAAGTCTGTTCCTAATTTAATACAGGAATAGAAAGCACATTTTTTATTTAGAAGGAATGTCAGATCATAAGCTCATTATGTAAACTCCAAAGAAATGGTATTTGGAGTCTGGTGAAACTGATAGGGGTGGATAGGAATGCCTTATTCCTCTTCTCCGTGACAAGTGAGCACAGGGGGTCCGATGAATTGGTTTCAAGTGAGATGCCAGCACATTTCTCAATGGCATTTGTCACCTCATTAATGCTCACTCAAAACACAATGAACTCACAGCCAACTGTTCAAAATATGAGCAAAAGATGTTAATACATCTGTGGAAACCCATGGTGTTTGCGCAATCGGTAAATGTGGTATTGTGTGAATGAAGTAAATAAGAAAACAGATTCTTCCTATTTTTACAACTTCCATTTTTTGCCATAATGGAGGATATTTTCTTCTGCCCGTCCAGCTCCCACGGTGGGTAATGGAAACCGATTGATAATTGAGAGTCCTCAAAGAGGGGTCTTACGTGTGTGGTACTGCAACACACTACGCACTAGGATGAAGGCAACAACCAAAAAATATTAGCAGGTTGTGCAGTTAGATAGGTCTCATGCAAAGCACTGTCCTGCAAAAATTCTGGCAGATAATTGGGAAGGTGGATAATTGTAGGGCAGATAACGGAAGGGGTTCCACCTTATGTACTGTGTAGATGTTTCGGTGACATTTGGCAACAGTTAAATGCTTTGAGGGAATTAGGTCCCCCAGTGGCTCAATTTGCAATGTGGAACTGAGCCATACGGACCGGGAAGGTTCCAGCTTCCATCTTCGATCTGTGCTCAGTTAGTTGATCTAAACTGGGGCGTCAGTAGCCAGGCTACAATTGATATATATATATTTTTTATTCGTTCACGGGATGTGGGCGTCGCTGGCAAGGCCGGCATTTATTGCCCATCCCTAATTGCCCTCGAGAAGGTGGTGGTGAGCCGCCTTCTTGAACCGCTGCAGTCCGTGTGGTGACGGTTCTCCCACAGTGCTGTTAGGAAGGGAGTTCCAGGATTTTGACCCAGCGACAATGAAGGAACAGCGATATATTTCCAAGTCGGGATGGTGTGTGACTTGGAGGGGAACGTGCAGGTGGTGTTGTTCCCATGTACCTGCTGCCCTTGTCCTTCTAGGTGGTAGAGGTCGCGGGTTTGGGAGGTGCTGTCGAAGAAGCCTTGGCGAGTTGCTGCAGTGCATCCTGTGGATGGTGCACACTGCAGCCACAGTGCGCCGGTGGTGAAGGGAGTGAATGTTTAGGGTGGTGGGCTGCTTTATCTTGGATAAAGCGGGCTGCTTTATCTTTGAATCAAGCGGGCTGCTTTATCTTGGATGGTGTCGAGCTTCTTGAGTGAGCCTGGGTTAGAGAGAGAGAAAATCGGCTGGCATTTTATTGAAATAGTGCTCATGTGTGGACATTGCATAGGAGCGGAATCGGGCCTGGTTGGAATGCACCCCATATTTGACTTGGCTGTTGTTACTCACTGCCTAGGTTCACACATGAAGAATTGCCTCTGGGGCTAAGTTGAGGAGGTGATACTGTAACCTCAGTATGAGTTTGTGCCTTCAAGAGAAGAAAGGAGAAAGTTGGAGGTGAGGGGAAGGAGGGAAGCTGGTGTCACCCTCATCAAAAAAGAGTTGGAAAATAAAATAGTTTGGGGATAAATGGGCTCATGTCTACATCAGGACAAGAGCCCATCCACCAAACTCAATGGCAATGTGAAAGCAAAAATTGTCATTCACTTCAATAACAGATTCACGCTGGCAACTCCTCACATGTCAAGAACTGGATTTCAGGCATATCATCGAGGAGCAGCACTGAACGAAACAATCACAAATTGAAGGTCTAATCAACTCAAGAAGATCTCACACACAGCTCATTGGCAAAGGTTTCTGGATAGCTTATTCTTGTAATAAGACAGAAAATGTGATGAATTAAAATGAAAAACAATGACTAAACTCTTCCCATGGCTTCTTTTCTCCACTGCTAACTTTCTTCTTAACCGTCTCTTGCCTGCCTCCTTCACTCTCCCCTCTGACTACAATGTACTGATTTTAACCTAACCTGCATGGTGGGAACGGGAACATTAAAGTCAATGGAGTGTAAAATCGGTGGGGTGTAAAACGGGCATCCGACCTGAACCCCACTCTGTTCCCACTGGGCGGGTTAGGTTAAAATTGGGGCACAAGTGCGAGGAACTCATGGACTTCTTTGTCACCCAGATGGAGATCATTCTTTCAGTTGCTTTGGCAGCTTCCTCCCCTTACCCTTGCCCACCAAGTCAAACCTCCCCCCGGAACAAACCCTTTCCTAGCCCTAAACCCTCGAATCTCTCATGTTTCTCCCTTATCTCCTACTATGCTTTCTCTGAGCTCATCTCGTCCATGAGATCCATCTCCAGTTCCCTTGACCCTATTCCTACTAAACTTCTCACACCCAATTTTCTTTCATGGTCCTCGTGCCAGCTGACGTTGTAAATGGCTCCTCTTTCTCAGTTATTGTCCCCCCCCCACTTTTAAAACCACCACAATCACTCCCTTCTCAAAAAAACCACCCTCAGTTCCTATGTCCTTGCAAACTACCGCTCCAGTTCCAACCTCTCTCCTTGAATGTGTTGTTGCCTCCCAAATCTGTGCCCATCTCTCCTGCAACTTCCTGTTTAAATCTGTCCAGTCAAGATTCCATTCCTCCCACAGCACCTGGTTTGATTATTCCAATGGTCTTCTGGTTGGCCTCCAATTTCTGTAAACTTCCCCATATTCAAAACTAAGCCCTGTTTGCCCATCCCTCAGGTTCTCCCAGTCACTCATGCCTGAAATGTAAAATTTTCATCCTCATGTTTTAGTCCATTCATGGCCTCATCTCTTCCTATCCCTGTAACCTCCTCCAGCGCAACAACCCCCCACATCAAAAAAACGTTCCATTCCTCTGACAGTGGATCCTTCCTTTCCTTCATCCCACTATTGGCGGCAGTTTACGCCATCGTTTTGGAGTTTCTGCAGTCCTTCCGCCAAACGTACCACAGACAAGCAGGAGAACCCCCATGGAAATTCATCTCTCCGAATGTCAGTAGACCATGCGACCATGTATGGCATGAAAGCTGAGCCCCATCTTGTTCTCACTGAATATTCACATACGTTGGACTTTGCCGCAGGAGTCTTAGTCGGTACATGGTTCATTTTCCCCCTCCCTAGCCCAGGGATGCACGGCCAGTTATTGTTCTTGACCGAGATCAAGTTAACTCAACTCAGGATAGGGATGGAACGTGGGACTTCTTGGTTCATCACCACACCAGTCAGTGCACTTACCCACTCAGACATGGCTAACATTTTCTTTCTGTACGAGTTGAGTTGTCCCAGGAGGTGCAGCCTGTAACAAAATCTAGGCTGACATTCCAACGCAGTACTGAAGGAGTGCAGCATTGTCAGAGGTGCCAAAGGAGATGTTAAACTGAGGCCCTGTATGCCTGTTCCTGTAGTCAGTGCTTTTCAAACAAGAATAGGAGCTTGCCCGGTATCTAATTGTTCTCTTTAACAAAAACAGATTAACTGGCTAATTTATCTAATTTTCTGTTAGTGGAACATTGCTGTGTGCAAAACATCTGCTACCTTTGCCTGCATAATGACAATGATGCCACTTTAAAGCATTTCATTTTGTGATGTTTCTGAGAGAGGTGATAAGGTGCTACGTAAATGAATGACTTACTTTCTGCTTGGAGCAGCCAAAACAAATATGGGGAAGGGAAATTTATGAATCTGCAGAACAGAATCTGCCAGTTCTTTCATATAATTACTAATTTTCCACATCCACTGGTTTCATGACAGCATAGGTCAGAGTGGCTGTCTTAATAAGGACAAAATATTTTTAAAGTTCTAACTGTGGTACACAGCAGGTCATTTTTTTTTTAAAAAAGAAGAGTCTCTAAAATAGTATCTTGCCACATCTGCAATAATTCCTCAGCAGCCCCAGTTAGTAGGCCCCAATATGTCGAGAACTCCATTGCCAAGGGAAACTTTATGTAACGTCTGCAGCGATTCAGAGCCAAAGGCAACAGCCAAGAATCCAAAAGTATACAAAACCTTTTTTTTTTGAAAATTGGGCAGAAACACGACAAATATTTCAAAACATTCAGGGATATTTTTGTATGTTTGGTTCATCCCGATTGTCAGGAGTCTGCTTTTGGCTATTTCGGAGGTCTTGTTTTACAAAGGACCTGCGGTTCACTGGAGTTCATGTGATGAAACTGTGCAGCACGCTACTGTGTATTTGTTCAGGACCCAATCCCTCTCCTGGCTTCAGGGAACATGGGGGAGCCGAGATTTAGCCTCATCCATTAGAAAAGGAGACTTTTGTTTTTCTGCTTGCTGGGCTGCATAGTGAGGTGAGGAGACGGGATGATAGCATTTTACCAATTAAGATGCAGTCTGCATCCTCACCCACACAATGGCCTACACCCCTCAGCCTTGCCTTGCTCCCTGCGCCCCCGCTAATACATTTTAAAATCATTGTCCTTGCCTTCAATTGCCTCGCCCCTACATCAGCCTTCTCCTCCTGCGTCGATCCCTGCTAGTATACTCTGCTCCTTCGATACTAACTGACTCCCAGCCTCTGACTCCTCTTCTCTGTCAACCATGATGCTCTCCACCCTCTGGAATTCCTTCACCCAACACCTCCATCCCATCTACTCCGCGTCTGCTTTTAAAAGCCTCCTGAAGACCTTTCCCTTTGACCAACCCCCTTATTCCCTCTACCCGCTGCTTGGTGTCTGGCTCCCTCTAAGCTGCTCCGAGATGTCTCCCTGCATGAGAGGAGCGTGACAGAAATTTAAGTTGTAGAAGAGAAACTGCGTGGCCTGTCAGAGGCTGAGCCAGTGCAAAGCTGGCTCAATAGCTTCTGTGTTTATAAGTAATTGGCCAGCACAATGATTGTTGTGGGTGACTCATTTTGGAAAATATAGCAGCAGCTGCTCTCATACAGGCTGCCCAGGCTCGGTTAATAACACTTAAAATGGAATCACTTTGTTCACTGGTTAGAAAAGTATGAGGCTGCTACGAAAGTGAAGTTAAAGAAATAATGAAATAAAAAATGCAGGCAACTCTCCTTTCCAGTCGCAAGAGAAGGAAAACTGATAATGTGTTGAATTTGTTTGTTGTTGCTGTGTGTACGTGTGCTGTATTGTTGTGGGGGTAGCTACTTCTGTTCATTAGAAGGATTTTGCCAGAGCTTCTGTAATGGTTGGAGGTAATTTTAACATAGGGTGATGGTGTAACATGGGCAATATTGGATTAGCAGCCCATTGCAGACCCTGCCCGAAATCGGGAGAGGTGTATTACGGACGGTCGATCTGACATTGCCCGTTTTACACTATTGCCAAAAGTTTAAAATTATCTTCCCTCTACCAGTGGGTAAATGCACTACCTGGTATGGTATTGAGCCACACGGACCAGGAAGGCCCGAGCTTCGATTCTGGTTTGTTCTGAGTTAGCTGGTCGTGGAGCAGCAGTTGGGGGGTCATAGAAATGGCCGCCAGCAACCCTGGGCTAGGGCGGAGAGAAAAATCAGACAGGGGTTCCTGCCCCTGATCTCTGTCCAGTGACCTGCGCTAGAAAGTGTACGTATGCGAATGTCACAAGAGAACACGAGCGAGCGCAGCTGAGATGTCACCTCAGTTAAATATCTCAGTTGGCGCTCATTGTCAAAAGCTTACATGTGAAGAACAATCATTCAGGTGAGGCACTGGAGGGCTCTTGCAGCCATTGAATCGTGAGATAACACCTTCAGGAGAGAAGGGGAAAAACATTATTTTGCCTTAACATACACCACAGGGCCTTGTTTTTTTGGCAAGAATTACATCCTGACCTCTGCATCAGTACATTTTGTTCAGCTCTCATTATGGTAATAAGTTCTAGTCGATGTGAAGTGTGTGTTTGAAGTTTGCTTTTGCTGGTCACATGACTCTTTTTTTCCACGGTCCTGTTCGAGGTTCTTAATACTTTATTTCCTTATGTTAAATTTATTCAGCCACTTGGATGTGATCATTTGCAGATTTGCAAAGCCAGAAGGCGACAATGTCAGAGCATAATTAATCAATCCAAACTGGAAACTTTGCACCTGAATGGAAAATGTGAGAGGAGGGGAGACCGTGTAAATTAGCAAGACCTCTCCGATGGCCAGCAATTCAAAGTACAACATAAGGCAGGACTATATAAGCAAGCAAACCTTGTACATACATACAGATAAGAAATATCACTTGGGGAAAACAGATTAAAATGATCCTAAATTATTTAAAATAAAATAATTCTTTGACTGTGGATTCAAGTAGGCCAATCAATTATCCTTTTTGTTTGTGAATTTTGTGCTCGTCAAAACAAGAGATGTCGGTGCTGTGGATTTCAAGCATCCAGTGTCAGCATCGAGCGTCCTCAGGTGAGGTACAACACGGGTTAGATGCAGAGTAATGTTCCCTGTGCATTGCTCCATCAAGCACTCCCAGGGCAGGTACAGGATGGGTTAGATGCAGGGTAAAGTACTCTCTATACCACCCTAAAAATGTGCCTCAACCTCATTAAGAGCAATCCCCCACCTGCATTGCTTCCCTCTAAGACTGGGAGAGGCAAATGTCCACAAAAATAGTTAGGATAAACACTCATTCATAAGAGCTTGAGTCTTTTCAATGACATTTGAAGTCAGATTTGGAAACAGAGTCCCTCTTACTAGTCCACCCCACCCTCTACTTAAATTACAAACAAAATCTAACCATGGACTTTGGACAAAATCCGATGTCTCAGCTGAAAAGACTCAGATTGCAGCTCAGTGCCAGGGCTGGTCTCTTATAACTGGAGCCCAATATCTGCAACCAATAATCAAAGCTGTGTGATACACTAGTCATTCCATGTAGGACATTATTTGCCTTCACCGTGTCAGCTGCGGCTCAGTTAGTAGCACTCTCACCTCTAGTGACAGAAAATTGTGGGTTCAAGTCCCACTCCAGGGACTTGAGTACAAAATCTAGGCTAACATTCCAGTGCAATACACTGATGTGATATTAAACCAAGGCCCTTCTTGCCCTTTCAGGCGAATGTAAAAGATTCCATGGCACTATTTCAAAAAAGAGTAAGGGAGTTAACCCCAGTGTCCCGGCCAATATTTATCTCTCAATCAACACCTAAGAACAGATTATCATATTGCTGTTTGTGGGACCTTGTTGTGCACAAGTTGGCTGCCGCATTTCCTACATTACAAAAGTTACTACACTTCAAAAGTACTTTATTGGCTATAAAGTGTTTTGGGACATCCTGAGGTCATGAAAGGCACTGTATAAATGCAAGTCTTTCTTTTTTTCTTTTTGAAATTAATCTTTGAATATTAGTATGTGAATGTTTAACACATTCCTATGCAATTCCTTTGTACTATTTTAACGGAAGCGCAAACTCATTTCATACAAGTGGTTTATCACCTCAGTTAAAGTGGCAGGCTAAAGAAATTTCCTGTGCATGGTTGACCATACCATCCTCCTCCAACACCATTGTCCAGCTCAGTGGGGCTGCTCTCACCTGGTTCCATTCTTACCTCTCCGATCAAAGCCAGATCATCTCCAGCAATGGCTTCTCCTCCCAACCCCGCACCATCACCTCCGGGGATCCCCAAAGATCTCCTCTTACTCATTTACATATTGCCCCTCGGTGACATCATCGACAGACATGGGGTTAGTTTCCACATGTACGTTGATGATACCCAGCTCTACCTCACCACCACCTCCCTTGACCCCTCCACTGCCTTTGTGCAATCAGACTGCTTGTTCCAGTCTTGGAGGAGCTGCAATATTCTTGGTTAAACATTCTGAAGATTGAGGTCATTGTCATTGCCTCCCAGAGCGAACTCTGTATCATCGCCACTAATTCCATCCTCCTCCCTGGCCATTATTTCAGACTGAACCAGACTGTTCACAATCTCGGCGTCCTATTGATGCCGAGCTGAGTTTCCGACCCATATAATCTCCAGCAGAAAGACTATCTACTTCCACCTCCATAACATCATCTGCCTCAACGCCTACCTCAGCCCATCTGCTGCTGAAACTCTCATTCCTGCCTTCCAGACTTGACTATTGTAATGGTTCCCTGGATGGCCTCCCATCCTCAACCTCCCATTCTATAAACAGCTCATGCAAATCTCTACTGCTTGTAACCTATCCCGCACAGGTCCTGCTCACCTATTACGCCTGTGCTCCCTGACCTACATTGGCTCCCCGTCCCCCAGTGCCTCCAATTTAAAATTCTCATCCTGGAGTCCGTTCATGGTCTCACCCCTCCCTTTCTCTGTAACCTCTTCCACCTTTACGTTCCTCCCAACTCTCTGCTCCTCCCACTCTGGCCTTTTGACCATCATCCCCGCCCCTCCCCCCGCCGACCACTTCCCACTCACTTTGACCCGACATTGGTGGCTGTGCTTTCAAGCATCCAGGCCCCACACCCTGGAATTCCCTCCCTACATCCCCCCACTTCTCCATCTCCATCTCCTCCTTTAAGACCCTCCTTAAAACCCATCTCTTTGACCAAGCTTCTGGAAACCCTTTCTTTGGGTTGGTATCCATTGTTGATTGATTACGCCTCTGTGAAGTGCCTTGGGATGGTTTTCTTCTTAAAGGCTCTATATAAATGCAAGTTGTTGTTGAATGTGTTAATCATTTGTGCACTAATATTCAAAAGGCCTCATTTTATAGAATAGATAATTGCATCTACCAAAAAAATAACATGTTTTTTTGTATCCTGGCAGTAACTTATGAAAACCTGTTGTTTGTCTGTGTGACAGTGGTCACGTTTCAATCTGGCTCCTGATATTAATAATACCCCCTCGCCCTGCCAAGCCTCCTTCTTTTCAAGTACTGCTCCATTGCTGATAAACTTAAGGGCCATTACATTCCATAAATGAACACAGAGCACCACTTACCCATACAAGGAGCACGGAGACATTGTCCTGGAAAATAGAGACCATCTTGAATTCATTTTTCACTATTAAAATGAAACATGAAGCATTTTGTAGACAAAAACTGTTCGAATTTTTGGCCAGGAATGTAAATTTCATATTGTTCCTCAGCGACAGGAATACCAGGTAAGAGTGTGCAATTTATTTTTTATATTATTGTTTTAAGAGTAATAGAATTTAGAACATAGTAGCAGACATGACTTCATCCTAGTCTGCACACAAAGCCAGAGCAACAAGCAGAAAATGTGATATGTTCCAAATATGTTATTAGGGCAGATCAACTGATCCTGTACTTCCAGCGAGGTACAATGTAGCCCTATCTCTGACCCTGCTCCAGGACAAAACAGCCCGCTTGATTGGCACCCCATCCACCACCCTAAACATTCACTCCCTTCACCACCGGCGCACTGTGGCTGCAGTGTGCACCAGCCACAGGATGCACTGCAGCAACTCGCCAAGGCTTCTTCGACAGCACCTCCCAAACCCGCGACCTCTACCACCTAGAAGGACAAGAGCAGCAGGCACATGGGGAACAACACCACCTGCACGTTCCCCTCCAAGTCACACACCATCCCGACTTGGAAATATATCGCCGTTCCTTCATCGTCGCTGGGTCAAAATCCTGGAAGTCCCTTCCTAACAGCACTGTGGGAGAACCTTCAACACACGGACTGCAGCGGTTCAAGAAGGCGGCTCACCACCACCTTCTCAAGGGCAATTAGGGATGGGCAATAAATGCCGGCCTCGCCAGCGATGCCCACGTCCCATGAACGAAAAAAAAAAAAAGCTGCATGCTGGAAGAATGGGATTGGTAAGCTTATCTTATTGTCGCTATTTTGCTCTTCTGAGCTTTCCTCTCTTATTACACTCTCCTACACGCTCTTCCTCCTTAGAAAGAAAGAACGTGCATTTATATAACGCCTTTCACGACTTCAAGATGTCCCAAAGCGCTTTACAGCCATTTAAGTACTTTTGAAGTGTAGTCTCACTGCATTCTCCTGTGTCAAAATCAACATTCATCCCAGTGTCTTCCTCAGGCTCTCAAAATTACAGACTTATTAAACCCAGCTTGGTATCACCCCTAACCTAAGTGTCAGCTAGGCCCAGCGGTAGCACTCTCACCTGTGTGACAGAAGGTCCCGGTTTCACTTGAGCACATAATCTAGGCTGACACTTCAGTGCAGTACTGAGGGAGTGCTGCTCTGTCGGAGGCTCCTCTTTCAGGTGAAATGTTAAACAGAGGCCTGTTTTGCCTATTCAGATGGACAAAAGATCCCGTGCCACTATTCAAAGAAGGGCAGGGAGTTCTCCCACTGTCTTGGTCAACATTTATCCCTTAGTCAACACCTCCAAAAAAAAAAGATTAACTAGTCACTTGTCTCATTGCTGTTTGTGGGACCTTGCTGTGCGCAAATTGGCCTACAAATTAACAGTGGCCGCACTTAAAAAGCAATTGGTGAAGTGCTTTGGGATATCCTGAAGATGAGAAAGGCACTATGTCATTGCCAGTTCTTCCTTTCTCAAACTGGCAGCCGACACATTCACCCACTAAACTGTCAAGGGAGGTATTAGTTAATGTTTTGAGAAGCATCAGATCTTAATCAATTTTTCTGCTCGTGATGTTGATCCTAACTCAAATCCAGCTTCACAAGTCAGGGATTATTCCCCCAGGCGCTACAGGCAGAGAGATTTATCACTGTAATTCCTTTACTTTATAAATTGCCAATGTAATCTTTCAGCAATAGAGTATAACTGCGTGGTTCAATACCTCATTGGTTGGTTCATTTCCCAGCTGCAGATCTCGGCTCTCAATCAGATACACATATAATTAATACATAGGCAGGCTGGATAATTCTCAGTCCAGCCCAACACCGAATGGGAGTGGGGCAACTTTTAAGGAGGTTGTGAAAAATGGAAGTTTGTGGACAAAAAATGGATCCTGTTTTTTTTTTGAACGTCCCAGTAAAAGAAGAAAGGTTTTAAGAGGGAGGAGGGAAGAATAAACAAATAAATAAAGTGCTTGCATCTTAAAGCAAATACTGCAAATCCACCGTGGGAGGGAGAGCAATAAAAAATAAAATAACGTGAATAACTGGAATTAAAAGGTTTTGGGGGAGTAAAAGTTATTTGCATATTGATCGAGTTTTGTAAAGTGGTAGCTGAACGGTGTTGGGGCTGAATTTCCTGTAGCTCTAGCTGGGTGTATTGGATTGTCTAGGCACAGCAAATAGTGGGAAACCCGATGAGGAGGATCACATGGGAGCCCGCTTGAGCTTTCATCATGGATGGAAGATTGGCCTGGCTCCCTTACAAACATCCAGTCACCCCATCCAATTTTCCTTTATGTGCTGCACCCAGGAAATCCAATAGATTGCAGCAACAGCAACAGGAAAATCTACTCCCTTCTTTCTGTGAGGCTTGGGTCAAGGAGAAGGAGAAGGCCATTCAGCCCCTCGGGCCTGTTCCGTCATTGAATTAGATCACGGCTGATCTGCACCTCAACCCCATTTACCCGCCTTTGCCCCATATCCCTTGATACCCTTACCCAACAAAAATCTATCGATCTCCGTCTTCAATTGACCCCCAGCATCCACAGTCTTTTGGGGGAGCAAGTTCCAGATTTCTACTACCCTTTGTGAGAAGAAGTGCTTCCTGATTTCACTCCCGAACAGACCACCTCTAATTTTAAGATTGAGCCCCGTTGATCTAGATTCCCCCACCAGAGGTGATGGTTTCTCTTTATCTACCCCATCAAATCCGTTTATCATTTTAAACCCCTCGATTGGGTGACCCCTCAATCTTCTTTCAGTATCAGCGAGGTACGTAATATTTTGACCTTGAGTCAGTCATGTAATCTATTGCTGCATGCAGCAAATGGGTGAACCACTGTCACCTTTAAGCTCTATTGTAAATGAGTAGGGTTGCCAACCCTCCAGGGTTGTGCTGGAGTCTCCAGTTATTAAAGATTAATCTCCTGGACACCGCTGCGAGCAACACAGGAGAAAAATCATAAGGGCGTTAAAATAATATTGTGTGTTTTTTTCATTTTCTTTGAACACTTTGATTTATTAGTTATTAAAATGTTGGAGATGGGGAAAAAAAGGTCTGTTTGACTGGGTGGGGGCAGAAGATCCAACCCTGTAAACTGGGTAAAATTAAAAACAATCCAGGTCTCGGACAACCTGGGAGCAATGCCATGGGAGATCTACCAGCAGTTTACAAATAAATATTTCTGAAAAATTGTCACTTTCCATTTGTGTTCTCGAGCCTAAATAGAGCTGGATTGCTACACTCAATCAATTAGCATTCAATGGCTGAACTGCTCTGTAGTCTATCCCTGTTTGGAAATGTTCCAGAGGTAAGGCTTTTAACACATGAGGATTAAAGTCCTTTTCTCCACAGTTTCACACAAATTGGCCAGTTGTCATATCTAATATGATAAAGGCACGTCATTTTGGACTCTGAACACATTTCCTCCCCTGGGAACAGAGCCAAGCTGTCAACAGCTCTCAAGTCCCCTTACAGACCATGACCTTTGATTGTTCGTTCCCGTTTGATAAAGTGTTAACATTTTAATTTATTTTTGAGTGTCTCTTGACACCACTGTGTCAGCCAATGAGTTGGAGGCACAGCGAGACTTACGGCAGGGCTCACAGCAAACAGTCCATTTTAGCAAGCAAAGTCTATTTACAGAGTCTATTTAAAAAAGAGTCTACAGCAAACAGAACTCATGACCAAAACTACAGCAATGTCTCCCGATAAAAGCAGGGTGATTTCTCCAGCAATGAGTGGAGGATAGTTACATACAAATTATGTCCATAAAGTCAAGTAGTGCGGTCTGCAGGCACGATTGACAGGGGGAATTACCCAACCATCTCCATCCCGGCCGAGAATAGTAATGTCACTACATGCAGCCGATTTATTTTCCACTAACTGCAGCTCATTAAGCTGAAAACGACACTGGGAAAGGAGACGTGTCCAAGGCCAGAGACAAATCGATAATGAAGTTCTCCATTCCCAAACGGGGAAGCACAAGAGTCCAGAATTGGAAGAACGTAGAGTTCTCAAAGGTTTGTAGGGCTGGAGGAGTTTACAGAGATAGGCCATGGAGGGATTCGAACATAAAGATGAGAATGTTAAATTTGAGGTGCTGATGGACTGCTCAATGTCTTGTTGTTGAAAATGGGAAATGGTACAAAAAGCAGCACCATGGAATGATAGGACTCAGGACTGTTGCTGCAGTTCCCCACACAGTCAGCTCTTGAATTCAGTTGTATCCCATTGTGGGCTAAGTGGAAGCCAGGCAGCTCCCCACGGGAAGAGAACAATACCCTAAAAAAAGAATAGTTCTGTTTTAACAGGGCTCTTTCACTTGTCTTGCCTCCTAATGACATCCCTTTCCCTTCTTTTGCTGGACAACAAGAAAAGGAGATGGAACAGCATTGAATCTCAGCTCAGCCAACAAGCCACAGCTGGGGAAGGCCATGAATGGAGACCCAGAGACTATTGGGCCTGCAAGTTTGCCCAGAGCTATGGATGAAGCCGAGACAAGCTCCAAATGGCCCTGGATTGTATTGTGAAGGGTATCATCTGAAAATAAAACTCAAAGAAAATATCTATCAGCTCTTACCTGACTTCATCCAATTTTTTTGTTTTAATATTCCTGTTGCTTAGACTTACATTCTTGTTCTATGATTTGCACTGTGCACATTCTCAAACAGTCCAAACTGTTTATGTTCTACAAATTGCTTCATGTCTCATGTAATAATGAAAAATTTAATTCAAGACGGCCTCCCTATTATCTGTGACAATGTCTCGGTGCTCCTTGTATGGGCAAGTGGTGTTCTGCATTCATTTATGGAATATAGAGGCTCTTAAGTTTATCAGTGATGGAGCAGTACTTTAAAAGAAAGAGGCTTGGCAGGGAGAGGGGGTTGTTATTAATGTCAGGAGAGAGAATGAAAACGTGAACCCTCTCACACAGACAAAGAGCAGGTTTGCATAAGTTACTGCCAGGATTAAAAAAAACTCATGTTATTTTTGGTAAATGCAATCGAGCCAATTTTCTGAGTTTGCGGTGCTGGCAGGGGCCTTGCTCACTGGCTGCGCATGTCAGGAAATCATGGGCATGTGTCCACACTGTCTGTCCATTAATGGAAAAAAAAAGAACAACTTGCATTTATATATCGCCTCTCACGACCTCAGGATGTACCAAAGCGCTTTACATCCAATGAAGTACTTTTGAAGTGTAGTCACTATTTTAATGTAGCAAACACAGCAGCCAATTTAGCAACAGCAATGTCCCACAAACAACAATGAGATAATCTGTTATAGAGATGTTGGTTGAGGGATAAATATTGGCCAAGACAACAGAGGGAACTCCCCTGCTCGTCTATGAATGGTGCTATGTCCACTGAGAGGGCAGATGTGGCCATGGTTAAACATCTCATCTGAAAAATGGCACCTCTAGACAGGACAACACTCCCTCAGGAGTGCACTGGTTTGTCAGCCTAGATTTTGTGCTCGAATCCATCAAGTGGGGCTTGAACCCACAATCTTCTAGACTCAAGAGGCGAGAGTACTGCCCACTGAGCCACAGTTGACACCTAATGGAGACAGAAGTGAATGCAGATGAGGTTTTCCCTCAGCAGCGTAAACGTGGTGACTCAGCTCCAACATCCCTCCTCCCTCACTGTGTTGAAATCAAGGTTCATTGCACTGCCTTCTACCCGAACCTCCAAACTGTGGAGCTCCTCATCTCCCTCAGTTTTCCTCATACAAACTGAAGCTTTTTAACACTCAAGATCGATGCCACCTCCTGATTTTCCTCAGTAATACTGTGCATCACATGGCTGGTGCATGAAGAGATTTTTTTCTCTCTTTGTTTAATATAGGGATGGTTTATAAGTGACCAGATAACACTAGCATCAAGATAGTATTTGGAAAGCGACCTGAACCCTTTTGAGCTAACTCACCAGACCCCAACTGTCCCAAGTTCCTGGCTAATACTTTTGGGATTGAAATTTGGCGTTTCCAAATCTGGCCTCAAATATCAAGGAAAAGATTCAGACTGGAGTTGCCCCAATGGCTCAGGTTCAGTTGTGAGGCTCGCTGTGGTTAAATACACTCACTATGTAGATCCATGCATAAAAAACAAAAATGACTACCCCAGTGAGGCACGCTTTTCGCTCTGGACCGAGCCTGGGGATATCAAAACCAATTGCAGCGTCCCCGCCAAAAACTCCGTCTGAGACTGGCTGCTCTAAACCAAAGATTGTGCCGAGTTTTAGCCAGGCTCGTTGAGATATCGAGATGCCAGTCGGATGACACCAGCAGTTTTTCCAGTCGATATATTTGCAAATGTATAAAATCAATGTTGAACAAGTTGTAATATCCAGTCTCCAGCACCAGGTGGCAGCAACGTGACCCTGCTGCTCACTGAGCCTCGGTTTTAGTCCGAACACTGCCCACTTGCTGCATTATCCAGTTATTAAATACAGTTTATAACACTGCAGAAGAGCAGTTTACAGATATGACCAACTAACCATTTATTTTAATTGATTTATATTTTAAAATCCTGATGCTCTCTTGAGCATTTATCTGCATTTAACTAGATTGCAGCGAAACTGTACAGTATATTGAAGCTAATTAGATATGTAACCAAAAGTCTAATTCTTTGATACACCCTAAATTAGAGTAAAAATTCCATCCACAAACTCTCAATTCAATTTATTGAGGCTGTTTAGGACTTATTAATAATTCATGTTTAATTTTGCTCGGTTCTGCTACTTAAATGTAGTAAGCCATTCATTCTGCATTAATGGTTAATGATGGGTTATCTCTTTGCTGGTTTAAGTGTTTCTTTGTCTCTTAAACTGAGGGTTAACCAAGTAACTGTGATCGGGTGAAGACAGGACGGTGCTCGGCTGCGATTCCCTCCATGGTTGAATAGTCTGCAAACACTCACAGTCTAGGCTCAAATGTGAAGAATGTTGACTGAGGAATCTGCCGCTGCGCATGAAACTTTGACCCAACGAGAGTCAGTGCCGACAGGAGAGGATGGATAGAGGAGAACATGAATCAGACTTCTGGGGGATGTTTGGAATTCAAAGACCGGGTGTTAGAAGCTCATCGACTGACGAAGTACTGGCTGTCTGTAAGCATCAAGCCATGCTATGAGACTCACATGTTCCCTGGGCCATGCTATGAGACTCACATGTTCCCTGGGCCATGCTATGAGTCTCACATGTTCCCTGGGCCATGCTATGAGACTCACATGTTCCCTGGGCCATGCTATGAGACTCACATGTTCCCTGGGCCATGCTATGAGTCTCACATGTTCCCTGGGCCATGCTATGAGTTTCACATGTTCCCTGGGCTATGCTATGAGACTCACATGTTCCCTGGGCTATGCTATGAGTCTCACATGTTCCCTGGGCCATGCTATGAGACTCACATGTTCCCTGGGCCATGCTATGAGTTTCACATGTTCCCTGGGCTATGCTATGAGACTCACATGTTCCCTGGGCCATGCTATGAGTCTCACATGTTCCCTGGGCTATGCTATGAGACTCACATGTTCCCTGGGCCATGCTATGAGACTCACATGTTCCCTGGGCCATGCTATGAGACTCACATGTTCCCTGGGCCATGCTATGAGTCTCACATGTTCCCTGGGCCATGCTATGAGTTTCACATGTTCCCTGGGCCATGCTATGAGACTCACATGTTCCCTGGTCCATGCTATGAGTCTCACATGTTCCCTGGGCCATGCTATGAGTCTCACATGTTCCCTGGGCCATGCTATGAGTCTCACATGTTCCCTGGGCCATGCTATGAGTCTCACATGTTCCCTGGGCCATGCTATGAGTCTCACATGTTCCCTGGGCCATGCTATGAGTCTCACATGTAACCTGGGCCATGCTATGAGTCTCACATGTTCCCTGGGCCATGCTATGAGTCTCACATGTTCCCTGGGCCATGCTATGAGTCTCACATGTTCCCTGGGTCATGCTATGAGTCTCACATGTTCCCTGGGTCATGCCATGAGTCTCACATGTTCCCTGGGCCATGCTATGAGACTCACATGTTCCCTGGGCCATGCTATGAGTCTCACATGTTCCCTGGGTCATGCCATGAGTCTCACGTTTTCCCTGGGTCATGCTATGAGTCTCACATGTTCCCTGGACTATGCCACGAGTCCCACATGTTCCCTGGGCCATACTATGAGTCCCTCAAGGTCCCTGGGCCATGCTATGAGTCTCACATGTTCCCTGGAAGGAGGAGGCTTTGTAAACATCCCCATCCTCTTTGATGGCAGAGTCCAGCACCTGAGTGCAAAAGACAAAGCTGAAGCGTTTGCAACCATCTTCAGCCAGAAGTGCCGAGTGGATGATCCATCTTGGCCTCCTCCTGATATTCCCACCATTACAGAAACCAGACTTCAGCCAATTTGATTCACTCCAAGTGATATCAAGAAATGGCTGAGTGCACTGGATACAGCAAAGGCTATGGGCCCCGACAACATCCCAGCTGTAGTGCTGAAGACTTATGCTCCAAAACTAGACAAACTGTTCCAGTACAGCTACAACACTGGCATCTACCCGACAATGTGGAAAATTGCCCAGGTATGTTCTGTCCACAAAAAGCAGGACAAATCCAATCCGGCCAATTACTGCCCCATCAGTCTACTCTCAATCATCACCAAGTGATGGAAGGTGTCGTCGACAGTGCTATCAGGCGGCACTTACTCACCAATAACCTGCTCACCGATGCTCAGTTTGGGTTCCGCCAGGACCACTTGGCTCCAGACCTCATTACAGCCTTGGTTCAAACATGGACAAAGAACTGAATTCCAGAGGTGAGGTGAGAGTAACTGCCCTTGACATCATGGCAGCATTTGACCGAGTGTGGCATCAAGGAGCCCGAGTAAAATTGAAGTCAACGGGAATCAGGGGGACGACCGTGGCTGGAGTCATACCTAGCACAAAGGAAGATGGTAGTGGTTGTTGGAGGCCAATCATCTCAGCCCCAGGACATTGCTAAAGGAGTTTCTCAGGGCAGTGTCTTAGGCCCAGCCATCTTCAGCTGCTTCATCAATGACCTTCCCTCCATCATAAGGTCAGAAATGGGGATGTTCGCTGATGATTGCACAGTGTTCTGTTCCATTCGCAACCCCTCAGATAATGAAGCAGTCCGTGCCCATATGCAGCAAGACCTGGACAGCATCCAGGCTTGGGCTGATAAGTGGCAAGTAACATTCACGCCAGACAATTGCCAGGCAATGACCATCTCCAACAAGAGAGAGTCTAACCATCTCCCCTTTATATTCAACGGCATTACCATCGCCGAATCCCCCATCATCAACATCCTGGGGGTCACCATTGACCAGAAACTTAACTGGACCAGCCACATAAATATTGTAGCTACAAGAGCAGGTCAGAGGCTGGGTATTCTGCGGCGAGTGACTCATCTCCTGACTCCCCACCTTTCCACCACCTACAAAGCACAAGTCAGGAGTGTGATGGAATACTCTCCACTTGCCTGGATGAGTGCACCTCCAATAACACTCAAGAAGCTCAACACCATCCAGGACAAAGCAGCCTGCATGATTGGCACCCCATCCACCACCCTAAACATTCACTCCCTTCACCACCGGTGCACCGTGGCTGCAGTGTGTACCATCCACAGGATGCACTGCAGCAACTCGCCAAGGCTTCTTCGACAGCACCTCCCAAACCCGCGACCTCTACCACCTAGAAGGACAAGGGCAGCAGGCACATGGGAACAACACCACCTGCACGTTCCCCTCCAAGTCACACACCATCCTGATTTGGAAATATATCGCCGTTCCTTCATCATCGCTGGGTCAAAATCCTGGAACTCCCTTCCTAACAGCACTGTGGGAGAACCTTCACCACATGGACTGCAGCTCTTCAAGAAGGCGGCTCACCACCACCTTCTCAAGGGCAATTAGGGATGGGCAATAAATGCCGGCCTTGCCAGCAACACCCACATCCCATGAATGAATTAAAAAAATGATGAGTAGCACAGCTGTGTGAAATCAAGGTGTTTGATGACAGTGCAGGTTGGAGATCTGAGGAAACTGGCAGAAGGCACTAAAGGTCATGGAATTATCTTGAACGTTGGAGCTAATAATTAAATCGATCACGGGATAACCAAAGGTCAGTGAGAGGGGAGGCAGGCAGGCTGTGTCCGTTGGCTTCTAACAGACCTCCTGGTAAGCCACATGTACCATTTTCGCTTGTTGTACACAGGTACGGAGAAGACCCTCTGCTGAGACTGTATCGAATCTGTGGCCGCATTGTGCTTGGTTTTCTAGCTCTTGATTTATTACAAAGAGGAATTTAAAGTGTGCGTCAGTGATTGACGTGTTGTGAATGAGCTACACATGTCTTTGCAGTGGGCAAGAGAATTCCTCCCTCCCTTGAAGGACCGAACTCCTGGTGACTCCTTCTGCCTTCCAGTATCTCACCCAAGGGACCATTCTTCAGCTGTGAAACTAGACAGTGTCAGTAGGCTATTCTGCAGTGGAGGGCATCATGGCTGAGACCAATCCTGCTCTTACATGATGTCCCCGTGCACATGCTTCCCAGCAGGAGTAGGAACCCTAGCTGATATCAGCTGCCTTAGTATGGACCACCTGGCGGTCTCCTGGTCAACATGACGTAGATACTTGTTGCGTTTGCCATCTGTTCCATTAGGGGGAGCTGCTTTCCCTTTAATTGAATAAAAATGTTCAAACCAAATGTCTTTCTGCATCTGTTGCAGTCCTTCGATATTTTAATTCAGTGCAAAAATACAAAGCAGAATAACTGAGTTCATGAAATGTAGGCTCCCAGTCGGTGACTGATCTTCATTCTTTGCCGAGCAACTGCCTGTGTCCCTTTCTTTGGGTGAGATATTTTGGGTTACCAGCTGTCAGTTCTTTAATATATTGCTGGCTGTTTTAGCTTGTATCCGTGCACTGAGGCACAGAGGCCTTTTTCTGTTATTCTGGGCCTTTCCTCCTAATTGCCTTGCCAGTGTTTTTGACTGCCTACCACCTGCCCTTGAACTGACTAATAGCTGCCAACATTTCTTTCAGTCTCTGCTGTGATTCAATCATTTTTAATGAGGTACGAGACAACCGTGCTGTGGTCCTCATACCTGCAGTATACTCCACGGTGAGGGCTCGCTTTACGATGTGCTGGTCAACATCTACCCTTTTATGGAAGCAAATAGCTCATCATCTCAGCTCAGGGTCAAAGTGTTCTGCATAATTTAGCTTAATACTCCATCGTAGTTCTGAGAAAGTGCTGCATTGTTGGAGGTGCTGTCCTCCTGATGAGGTGTTGAGCTGAGGTCTGTCTGTCCAGATGGACATTAACAATCTCAAGGCGCTATGAGCAACTTGCCAAGGCTTCTTCGACAGCACCTACTAAACCCGCGACCTCTACCACCTAGAAGGACAAGGGCCGCAAGTGCATGGGAGCACCATCACCCTCCAAGTTACCCCCCAAGTCACACACTATCCCGACTTGAACATATATCCCCGTTCCTTCATGGTCGCTGGGTCAAAACCCTGGAACTCCCTACCTAACAGCAATGAGGGAGCACGTTCACCACACGGACTGCAGCGGTTCAAGAAGAAGGCTCACCAGCACCTTCTCAAGGAAAGCTAGGGATGGGCAATAAATTCCGGCCTTGCCAGTGACGCCCACATCCCTAAAAAGAATAAAAATAAACTATTCAAAGAAGAGCAGTGGGTTCTAAGGATGTCTCGGCTGGCATTCCTCCCTCAACCAACACCAGATTAACTGGCCTCACTTTCATTGTCATGTGCGGGACGTTCCTCTTGCTAAATGGCTGCCACATGACAACAGTCACTATGCTTCAAAAGTATTTCATTGTGTGAATTGCTCTGTGACATTTCATTGTATAAATGCGAGTTATTATTGTATTGTCAATGAACAGCCATTTTTTTTGATGCCAAGGGTGGAAATTCAGTTTTGATCCTTGGTAGCCAATTAACTTTATCAAAAGCCATAGCTTGCTGAAACTTTGTCGCTCAAGTAATGGAATCCTGTGTAATTGGCAAGGGTTGCTGCTTCTAATGGTGACGACCTGAGAGGGGGAACCAACTCTGGGCCCTGGGTCGGAATCCGGCCTAGAATGCTCCTCTGTTTGTTGGCTTTTAGGCTCCTGCATAAAATGAGTTTGGGACATAGAATCATAGAATGATACAGCACAGAAAGGAGGCCATTCGGCCCATCGTGCCTGTGCCGGCTCTTTGGTAGAGCTAACCAATTGGTTCTACTCCCCTGCTCTTTCCCCATAGCCCCGGCAAATTTTTCCCTTCAAGTATTTATCCAATTCCCTTTTGAAAGTTTCTATTGAATCTGCTTCCAACACCCTTTCAGGCGGTCCACTCCAGATCTCAACAACTTGCTGAGTACATTTTTTTTTCAAATGTCACCTCTGGTTCTTTTGCCAATCACCTTAAATCTGTGTCCTCTGGTTACTGACCCTTCTGCCACTGGAAACAGTTTCTTCTTATTAACCCTATCAAAACTGTTCATGATTTTGAACATTTCTGTCAAATCTCCTCCCAAGCTTCTCTGCTCCAAGGAGAACAACCCCAGCTTCTCCAGTCTCTCCACATAACTGAAGTCCCTCACCCCATTCTAGTAAATCTCTTCTGCACCCTCTCTAAAGCCTTGACATCCTTTCTAAAGTCTGGTGCCCAGGATTGAGCACAATACTCCAGCTGAGGCCTATCCAGTGTTTTATTAATCTCAGTTTCTAGCGGGGAAGAGCCCACAGCACATAATTGTCCCTAAACTGGCATTCTGGCAATCTCACAGAGAGCTCATAGGACTGGTTAGTTTGGTAATGGAAAAATGTCACACTTGTGCAGTTGGGGAAGTCTGGATCTGACGTATTTTTTGGGTCAGAAGAAAGTGATTAATTGTATCCATGTGATTTATATCAATTAGTGTTAATTGTATTCAGGTGATGGGTATCAATTGGGGACTCTCTAGTGTCCATTTATATGAGAGCTTATCTAGGGTGTGGAGTGTGTAATGTTGAGCTCTGCGAATAAAGGCTTGGAAGCAACTGAAGACCAGGCTCTAGTATTCTCTCCTTCACCACCTGGCTATCCAATTTATTACACTTTACTCTGCATCTAACTTATACTATAGCTCACCTGGGAGTGTTTGATGAGCAGTGTAGCCTAAGGTTAACTCTCATCTAACTGTGCTATAACTGACCTGGAAGTGTTTGATGCTGACACGTGAGGAGGAGGGGGTGGGGTGGGGGGGCTAAATGGGAAGTTAATGGGGTGCAAAATCGGGCAAGGTGTGAGATGGGCAGCTGATCTAATCATGTCAGTTTCCCACCAGCCGGGTTAGGCTAAAATTAGCCCCCTGGGTATCTGAAATGGAAAGAGTTCCATTTTTGAAGACGAAACACAAAATTTACAGCGGAATGTGAAGAAAATTAATAGTAAGATCGGAATACGTGTTAGACAGCTGTGTGGTCTCGAAATAAAAAAAACCTTGCATTTATATATATCTTATCACATCCTCATCCTGATGACATCCCAATGCATTTCATCCAATGAATGAAGTGCATTTGCTGTTGCTATGAAGCCAAACACAATAGTCAAATATGATAGCCGACTGCAACAGGAGTGACCAATTAATCTGAGTTTCTTTTGGTGATGTTGGTTGATGGAGGAAAGTTGCTCGGGGGAACTCCCTGTTCTTCATCAAATAGTGCGGTTGGATCATTAACGCTCACTTGAACGGTTTACATGTTGTTATGATCTGGAACGCACTGCCTGAAAGGGTGGTGGAAGCAGATTCAATATTGGATAAAATCTTGAAAAGGAAAAATTTGCAGGGCTATGGGGAAAGAGTAGGGGGGGAGTGGGGCTTAATTGGATAGCTCTTTCAAAGAACTGGCACAGGCACAATGGGCCGAATGGCCTCCTTCTGTGCTGTATGATTTTATAAACTGATGTGAGAAAATGACATTGAGCCTGACAGATGACTGATGTCAATGTTGGATCAGTGGTGTTGGACCTAAAGCAGAGTGACAGTGATGCTAGCCGATTATACCCACTCTGATCGGCTGGCACGTTTGGTGAATCGCAGAGAGTTTTTTTTCCCCTTTATTCCCATTTTGCAAGTTTCCCTTCTTTTTTAGTCATTTTTACATCCTCCTCTCTTCTTCCGACTGATTGGCTCCTCCGGGACCTGGCTCTCTGCTCGGGTTTTGCCTTTCTCTGCTACCACTGGGAGACACTGACCACTAGCCTTTGTTTGCACCTCGCCATTGAGCACAGCTCAGACTGGGAACTGAGTGGAATGGAACTGGAACCTGTGTCCTTCCCCGCACCCTGTGCCAATGAGCCCCGATGCCAGCCTATCCTGCCAACAACTGATAGAACTTCATCCCGACCACTCCAACAACAACTTGCATTTATGTAGTGCCTTTAACATAGTAAAATGTTCCAAGGCGCTTCACAGGAGTGATTATCAAACAAAATTTGACACCGAGCCACGTAAGCAGATATTAGGACAGGTGATCAAAAGCATGGTGAAAGAGGTAGGTTTTAAGGAGCACCTTAAAGGAGGAGAGAGAGGCAGAGAGGTTTAGGGAGTGAATTCCAGAGTTTAGAGCCTAGGCAGCTGAAGGCACGGCCGCCAATGGTGGAGAGATGAAAATCGGGGATGCGCAAGAGGCCAGAATTGCTACAACATAGAACCATAAACACAAGGCTGGAAATTACTTTTAGCAGTGCTTGTGGATGAATGTTTAACATATTAACTTTTCTTCTCTTTTTCCACCTGATTTGACATTGAATTGACCCACTCTAATTCACCTTCCTTCTCAGTCCTTCCTGTTTATTTCTCAATCCTTAAATCTTATTGGTAAAGGAGATACTGTTTGCCCCATCGTTCACCAAGGTCCCAGATGCCCCATTGCCCTCTCCGTTTTCAGCTCGCACTTCCATTAACTCACAGGTCAAAACATTTTTGAGCTGATGGGTGCAGGATAAAAGTCTAACTAACCGGGTATGCCGCAAGATGCCCCGTTCCAGAAAATTCCGGCCCATACTGGTTTTAGTGATGTTGGTCAGGGCACCAGGGAGAATTTCCCGGCTCGTCTTCAAAATAGTGCCATCAGGTCTTTTACACCCACCTGAGAGGGCAGATGCAGCCTTGGTTTATCATCTCACCTGAAAGACGGCACTAACAACAGTGCAGCACTCCCTCAGTACTGCACTGGGATTGTCAGCCTAGATTATGTGCTCAAGTCTCTGGAGAGGGGCTTGAACCCACAACTTTCTGACTCAGAGATGAGAGTGCTACCCACTGAGCCACGGCTGACAACAGAATAGAATAATAACATGGGGTCAACTTTAATCCTACCCGTCTGGCAAACCCCGGGCACATGGGCTGTTAAAATCGAGCTGTTTAATTACCTGCTTGGAACTTTCCTCTTTCCACCGCCTGTGACATTAACCTAAGGGCTGAGGCTCCCATCTAAAGCAGGCGGGTGCCTCATGAATTTATGCAAATAGGGGTCCTTATGTGTCAACAGGACCCCAATTCCATTTTAACCTGGGCCTGAGTGGGGAAGCTGCTGTGACTTTCTATCCATCCAGGTGAAAGCAGCTGTCGGAAAGGATGAAGAGGCCCAAAAGGTAAAAGGTAAGTCAGAAACTTTCCTTTGTGGGGCCGGGAGGAGCAAAGAATGCTGCTCTGGGCCCCACAAGGAAAGTGGCGACCTCCCCTTCCCCGGACTCGTCCCCGCATCCGATTCAAAGGGAAGCAGGGAGTTCCTCCAGTGTCCTGATCAATTTGTCCATCAACCAATACTACCAAAATCATTTGCTGCTTGTGGGACCTTGCTGTGTGTACATTGGTTCCTGTGCTTGACTAAATAACAATAGCAACTGCACTTCAAAAGTAATTAATTGATTCAATGTGCTTTGGAATGTCCCGAGGACATAATAAGGTGCTAAATAAATGCTGTTTCTTTTTTTGTAAACAATTTTACAACACCAAGTTATAGTCCAGCAATTTTATTTGAAATTCACAAGCTTTCGGAGGCTTCCTCCTTCCTCAGGTGAATGTGAGGAAGGAGGAAGCCACATTCACCTGAGGAAGGAGGAAGCCTCCGAAAGCTTGTGAATTTCAAATAAAATTGCTGGACTATAACTTGGTGTTGTAAAATTGTTTACAATTGTCAACCCCAGTCCATCACCGGCATCTCCACATCATGTTTCTTTTTTTAACACATTAGTTGATCTCCTGTCTTCCTGTAACTATCCCTCCACTTGCTTTCCACTTTCTAATTCTTTCTCCCAGTCTTTCTCTTTGTCTTCCACTCTTTCTGCTTTTCCTCTTTCTCTGCCTCTTGCACACTTTCTCTTGATGCTTCTTCATTTGCCTTTGATTTTTTTCCCTCTTTTTTTTTCTCTCTCTGTAAGACTGTCCTTTCCTCCACTTATTCCTTCTGTATGTATGCTCTTTGCATCTAACAAGTTATTTCACTGTTATTCAATTGGTGTCTGTTACCTTTTTATTGAGATAGAATGGAGCAGTGGGCGGGGCCTACAAACAGAAAGTCCCGGCATGCACTGTGAATGGCCAGTAAAAGAATTTTGAGGTGTGTGCAGTTTTCCTTTAAGAATATAAGGCCTTGGATTTCTGTGAAGGTCTCCCACTGTAACTTTGGCAGGAGATTGGGACGACAGGCTGTGTGGAAATTCAGGACCTAAATCTTGATCATTGGATCCTACAGTGACTGACCGTCCTACAGCTTTTGAAATAACAGTGCCTTCTGGACTCAGCTTGGAATAGTTGGTATCACTCTCACCTCTGAGTCAGAAAGTTGGGGGTTCAAACCCCATTCTAAGACTTAAGTACATAACACAGACTGATACTCCAGTATAGCACCGAGGGAATGTTACATTGTTAAAGGCGCTGTCCTTGGGTGAACTGTTATTCCAGGTTCTGGAGATATAAACAATCCCACCAGCAGTGCGTGGAGTTTTCCTTGTGTCCTTGTCAACACTTGTCCTTCAATGAATACTAGAGAAAACAGATTAGTGGATCATCCATCTCATTATTTGTGGGGGCTTGCTGTGTGCAGATTGGCTGCTGTGTTTGCCTACTTAATTTTGAGTAATTCATTGTCAGCGAAGCAACTTTGAGATATGTCGCAGATGCGATAAGGTGTGACCCAAATCTTCCATTCTTTTCTTTTTTTCCACCATGGAATATTAAAAAATGACAGGCACATTGCTGAGTGACTGTGAAGGGAAATTTCAAGGAATATTCCGTTTTCAATGTGCTCCTTAATGAGAAAATCAAAAGCCGTGATTTTAAATAAGTCTCTAAAGGAGGTTTGCTGGTCCCATGAAAGAGTCTCAGTGAATAATGCAGGATTTTTAAAAAAAACAATCATTTGGAAGCATATGTTCCTATGCAGCACTGTGCTGTAGGACTGAGTATGGATTTACTGGCAGCAACTAAGAGCATGAATCATAACTCTGTGGGCGGGTACTGACATATCGGCAGATGGTTCCCTGCTCACAGCCAGTGGGAAACCCTCTGTTGTCTAATTAAGACTCCGTGTCAGGTTATCTGTTCCACATCATTGGCTACCAAGGGCGAGAGAGGAAGTACCAGTTCCTTTCTCCGTGTGATTTTTGCAGTATAACATGGCAAGTAGATCCTTCACTCAGGTAAATACTGGCCTTCTGTTTGTACTTTTTTTAGCTGTGGAGAATTGAGAAAGATCAGTGTGAAGAGGAAAGGGAATTTATTTAAAATATTAATATCACTGAATGCATAATGCATTATTATCTGTACCATTTTTTGTCCACCATTGTGACTTAAAACTTATAAGGGTAGAGTTTCTGCTTTGGGCGCAATCGGGAAATTGCTTCCAGAATGCACTTGAAATTGCGCTGGTTAGGTTACAGTTCAAGCTTGATTCATCACAAACATAAAATCTTCCATGAATCATCGCAATTGGGCAGCGCAATAGAATGTAATCGTTTCTTTTTTTGTCCTTGATGCATTTAAGAGTGGTGACCTGGTGCAGTTTTATTAATACAGCTGAAAATGGGTTTATCACCAAAAATAAGCATTTTTAGTAAAAGTGTCCAGTAACCTGATTCAAAATCACTGGAAATGACTTAAAAAAATTATACTGAACCATTTACTAATTTCAATGGAGCACACTAGATAGTTTCTTTTTCTGTTTGAAACAGAATTTTTTTTTTGTAATAATTTGCATTGGAACATAGGAACAGGAGTAGGCCATTCAGCCCCTCAAGCTTGTTCCACCATTTAACGAGATCATGGCTGATCTGTATCCTAACTCTATTTACCCGCCCTGGCTCCATATCCCTTAATACACTTGGCTAGCAAAAATCTATCGCTCTCAGATTTAAAATTATTAATTGAGCTAGTGTCTACTGCTTTTTGTGGGAGGGAGTTCCACACTTCTACCACCCTTTGCGTGAAAAAGTGTTTCCGAACTTCTATCCAGAATGGCCTGGCTCTGATTTGTCCCCTTTATGTCCCCTTGTCCTAGACTCCCCCACCTATCTACCCTATCAATTCCTTTCAAAATCCGAAAAACCTCAATCAAATCGCCCCTTAACCTTCGATATTCCAGGTAATACAAGCCTAGTTTGCAGGTGATTTTTTTTCGCTCCCCTTCCTCCTCTCCTGGCAGGGTACGGTGCTACAGATACCAGTTGCCTCACCCAAGTGGCCATTCTTCGTGTGTGAGTCTTAACGGTGAACTTTGGCAGGTTGGGCAGTGTAACAGGTGCCCTCGATCCTGTCCTCAACCGCCATCGACACACCCGCCCTTTCCAGCAGGAAGGGACTGAGAACGTGATCAGGAGCAAAATCCTTCTCTTCCTTAACCCAAGGACACTGAGGCCAATGATAGTGCTCCTTTTGCCACTTCAGCTGAGGTCATAGAATCATACAGCACAGAAGGAGGCCATTCAGGGCCATTGATTCATTTAAGGGGAAGCTAGATAAACACATGAGGGAGAAAGAAATAGAAGGTTATGCTGATAGAAGTAGATGAAGAGGGGTGGGAGGAGGCTTGTGTGGAGCATAAACACCAGCATGGACCAGTTGGACCGAATGGCCTGTTTCTGTGCTGTAAATTTTATGTAATTCTATGTAATTCAGCCCATTGTGCCTGTGCCGGCTCTTTGAAAAGTGCTATCCAATTAGTCCCACTCCCCTGCTCTTTCCCATAGCTCTGCAAATTCTTCCTTTTCAAGTATATATCCAAGTATAGATCAGTTACCTCGGCACAAAACAGGGGGTCAGACCCCGAAATTTTCCTGCTTTGTACGGCTCAGTTGCTCTCTGCCTTAACCAGCGGAGCTTTTGGAAGTTTGGTGACTTTTGACTCTCAGTACTGAAGGAGCTTGCTGATCAAGGTGAGGGATGTTAGTGATGGGCAATGGAACTCTTCTCATTTCATCCATCCAGTATCAGTAGCAAATGCTCCCAGGTCATGTATGGTTTAGTGAGAGGTAGAGTAAAACCCTGTCATGTTAGCACAGTTGATGGATTTCTCAGCCCTGGAGTTGGAACGTTGGAGGTTCAAACCCCTGTGTGGACTGGAGTATCTCAAGTGGACACTCCACAAAGTTCAAAGAAAAGGTTGCCTTACTGGCATGGCAGTACCAACCAGGAATTGGTGGCACTCAGTTTTTATCCCAGTGATTTAACGATCTCAGCTGTGACTGTGACTGAAGCCTAGACCCTCGAAGAGGAGCAATTTAAAAAGATTTATTTTACCTTTGGTCCCCTCACTGAATGTTTCCAGGACAAAGGGGCTCAACTCCCACCCTGGCCTGAGCACCAAGGCCGCATTTTCCGGCCTTTGGGGGCAGTCAGGCATTGGAGATGTGGCCCTGATGGCATAGGCACCCACAGAACTGGATGTAGATGAGGTGACCTCCCACTGACCCTGCATATTCCGGTGGGGTCAGTGGCAGAGGTCACTGGCGTAGTTACTGGGATCGTGGGCCGAGGAATTTCAGGGCCTCGGTGTCAGCAGGTTATTCAAACCTGGGATTTCTTTTTCAATGTGTTGAATCTTGAATGAATTTGCTCTTGAACGTACATCTACCTGCAGCTGAACCCGATTGACTGACTGTCCAAACACCTGCTCTAACCAAATCATTGGATAGTGATCGGCAATAGGAACCCAGGATGATCTTTGGTTCTTTCTCTCTTTAGCCCATTGACACTGAGGCCAATTGTAGCATCTCCAATTGCCAAGTGGTTTAAGAAGAAGGCCCATCAAGGGCAACAAGGAATGGGCAATAAATACTGGCCTTGTTAGCACCAACCTCATCTCAGGACTAAAAAAAACTATCTCAAAGCACTTCACATGCAATTAATTACTTCGGATTGTGGTGACTGTTGCTATGCAGACGAACGCAGCAGCCATCTTGCACATTTATGATCCCACAATCAGCAAGGAGATGAAGGACCGTTTAAATTTAGTTAAGGCTAGAAGGTGAGCCAGGCCAGCAGGTGAACTTCCTGTCTTCTTCAAATAATACCATTTGATCTTCAATATTTACAGGAACAGGCAGGTGGAGCCTGAGTTTAACACCACACCTGGAAGACAGTGCTCCCTCAAAACTGAGTTGCACTGTCAGCCTCGATTATGAGCTCCAGCACCTGGTGTAGGACTTGAACTCTGGGCTTTCTGAGCCCAAGGTGAGAATACTACCAACTGAGTTAAGCTAACAATTAATCAGCACAGATATGGGAATATGGGACCTCCCTGCTGCACTTTGTATGGCACAGCACCACAGCAACAATAACTTGCATTTATATAGCGCCTTTAACATAGTAAAACATCCCAAGGTGCTTTACAGGAGTGATTATCATACAAAATTTGACACTGAGCCACATAAGGAGATATTAGGACAGGTAATTGAAAGCTTGGTCAAAGTGGTAGGTTTTAAGGAGGGTCTTGAAGGAGGAGAGAGAGGTGGAGAGGCGGAAAGGTTTGGGGAGGGAATTCCAGAGCATGGGGCCTGGACAGCTGAAGGCACGGCCGCCAAGTAAGCAAGGTATTTATTCAGTGAGTAATCTTGGGAGAGCTGGGGATCCTATTCCATAGTACACAAGCCCAGGCTTTAGCTGTCTCATCCTTCAATCTGATGGTCATTCGAAGTGTCGAAATAGAAATAAAGTAATAAAAATAAAAATTTTCGGGAATGATGAATTGTTCACCAGACTTGATTATTGAGCAACCGCCAAAAGGAGAAGAAAAAGATCAAGAGACAAAAAAAGGAATCAATTGTGCTGAGAGGCTTCAAAGAAAGTTCAGTGCAGTCAGTTCCATTTTGAGTCATGGCTTCATCTCATTTTGCTAAATTTGTAAAGCTCTTTCATCTTTCCACTGCAATACATTACATTAGATGCCAGCTCAGTGGTAGCATGTTCGCATATGAGTCAGATGGTTGTGGGTTCAAGCTGCACACCAGAGGCTTGAGCACATAATCTAGACTAACACTTCTGTGCAGTACTGAGGGAGTTCTGCGCTGACAGAGGTGCCGTCTTTTGGATGAGACGTTAAACTGAGGCTCCTACTGCCCTCTCAGGTGGACGTAAAAGATCCCATGGCACTAGTCAAAGAGCAGAAGGGGAGCTGTCATGGTGTCCTGGCCAATATTTATCCCTCAACCAACACCTAAGACAGATGATCTGGCCATTTATTTCATTGCTGTTCATGAGATTTGCTTTGTGCAAATTGGCTGCCGTGTTTCCTGTATTAAAACAATAACTACACTTCAGAAGTACTTCATTGGCTGTAAATCACTTTGGGACATCCTGAGATTGTGAAAGGTGCTATATAAATGCAACTTCTTTCTTTCATGTGCACTTGGGTACAGTTCCCTCATATGCTGCCACCTGCATAATTAATGTAAGGAATCTTACAACACCAGGTTATAGTCCAGCAAATTTATTTTAAAATCGCAAGCTTTCGGAGATTATCCCCTTCGTCAGGTGAATGAGTGAAAAGGTTCTCAAATCGCATATCTTATACTAGGCTGGGACAGCATCACACCAATCAAAAGGTGTCGTTGTTGTTCAAACAGGCCAGTCACGGAGAACAGCATGTCCCAGTACACTGGATATACATTGTGTCAATTACACAGACAGACAGAAAGAAACCCAAATGGCAGCGAGAGAGAGAGAGAGAATATTAAAAACATAACCCCACCAGCAAAAAGGGAAAAAAAAGTTATGTTTTTAATATTCTCTCTCTCTCTCTCTCTCTCTGCCATTTGGGTTTCTTTCTGTCTGCCTGTGTAATTGACACAATGTATATCCAGTGTACTGGGACGTGCTGTTCTCTGTGACTGGCCTGTTTGAACAACAACAACACCTTTTGATTGGTGTGATGCTGTCCCAGCCTAGTATAAGATATGCGATTTGAGAACCTTTCACTCATTCACCTGACGAAGGGGATAATCTCCAAAAGCTTGTGATTTTAAAATAAATTTGTTGGACTATAACCTGGTGTTGTAAGATTCCTTACATTTGTCCACCCCAGTCCATCACCGGCATCTCCACATCATGCATAATTAAAGGGGACCGAGAGCCATTGGGAGAATACTTCTTACTCAAAGTAATGCCTTAATATTGGTACAAAAACATACATAGCATTATTGTTCAAAAGCCCCTCAAATTTTCCGCCATTTAAAGTCTCCTTCTGTCCAGTGACATCAATGATGGGAAGGGACCATCTGCGTCCTGATGCAACCCTATTTATTTTAATGGGAACTACAAGACTGACCTGGGAGCTTATCAAGAGTTGCCCAATCTGGAAAAGTATACTACTTGCAAAGCAATGTTATCCGATGATTCTTTGCTTGTAGCAAAGGGGAGTGGCTCGCAGCAGGGAGGGTAAAAGAGAATCATTTTTTTTGTTTCTAGGTACAGCACAGGAGGAGGCCATTCGGTCCATCATGCCTGTGCTGGCTCTTTGAAAGAGCTATCTATTTAGTCCCATTCCCCTGCTCTTTCCCCATTGCCCTGAAATTTTTTTCCCTTCAAGTATTTGTCCAATTCTCTTTTGAAAATTACTATTGTATCTGCTTCCACCTCCCTTTCAGGCAGTGTATTCCAGATCATTACAACTCACTGCATTAAAGAATGTTTCCTCATGTCACCTCTGGCTCTTTTGCAGATCATCTTAAATCTGTGTCCTCTGGTTACCGACCCTCCTGCCACTGGAAACAGTTTCTCCTTATTTAATCTGGCAAAACCGTTTATGATTTTGAACACCTCTATCAAATCTCCCCTTAACCTTCTCTGTTCTAAGAAGAACAACCCCAGCTTCTCCAGTCTCTCCACATAACTGAATTCCCTCATCCCTGGTACCATTCTAGTAAATCTCTTCTGCACCCTCTCTAAGGCCTTGACATCCTTTCTAAAGTCTGGTGCCCAGAATTGAACACAATACTCCAGCTGAGGCCTAACCAGTGTTTTATAAAAGTTCAGCAAAACTTCCTTGCTTTTGTACTTTATACCTCTATTAATAAAGATCAGGATCCCGGGTGCTTTTTTAACAGCCTTCTCAACTTGTCCTGCCACCTTCAAAGACTTGTGTATGTGCACCCCCAGGTCTCTCTGTTCCTGCACCTCCTTTAAAATTGTACCATTTAGTTTACATTGCCTCTCCTCATTCTTCCTATCAAAATGCATCACTTCACACTTCTCTGCATTAAATTTCATGCTATGTGTCTGCCCATTTTACCAGTCTGTCTATGCCCTCCTGTTACTATCCTCCACATTGTTTACTACATTTCTGAGAATCATATCATCTGCAAACTTTGAAATTATACCCACTATACCCAAGTCCAGGTCATTAATATATATCAAAAAGATCAGTGGTCCTAATACTGACCCCTGGGAAACACCACTGTATACTTCCCTCCAGTCTGAAAAATAACCGTTCACCACTACTCTCTGCTTTCTGTCCCTTCACCAATTTTTTATCCACGCTACCACTGTCCCTTTAATCCCATGGACTTTAATTTTGCTAACAAGTCTATTATGTGGTACTTTATCAAATGCCTTTTGAAAGTCCATATACACAACATCAACTGCACTACCCTCATCAACCCTCTCTGTTACTTCATCAAAGAACTCAATCAAGTTAGTCAAATGAGATTTTCCTTTAACAAATCTATGTTGTCTTTCATTTATTAGCCCATACTTTTCCAAGTGCCAATCAATTTTGACCCAATTATTGTCTCTAAAAGTTTCCCCACCACTGACGTTAGGCTGACTGGCCTGTAATTGCTGGACTTATCCCCCTCCCCTTTTTTGACCAGGGGTGTAATATTTGCAATCCTTCAACGTTTGAAGCTTTTTAAATTATTGGTTGCTACTTTTCATTAACATCTGTTGGGCTGTTTCATATTTATGGTGATTTTTTTGTGCTCATCGAGATGTCAGTACAGAATGGCCTTTTCTCATTCCATCCATTCTTGCATTTTATTTTGTTGTGAACATTGTGTTCATCAAGGTGAGGGATATCAGTGCTGGGGAATGGAACTCTTAACATTGTGGATTACACACAGCATCGTTAGGTGCAAAGTAAAGCTGTATCTGCATGCCTCAGAAAAGTATCTTCCATTACATCAATGTGACATTGTTCCGTTTCCCACACCCAGATATCCTCTAGAATTGCCAATTTAGGAGCAGTTTTCAGCTGTGGGCCCCACGCCCACCACCAATTGGAGTGAGCCAGCCCAAGCTCATTTCGCCCAATATGCCTACAGTCAGCAGACAAAGAAAGCTTTTGTGTTGGGGCAAATTGGAAGATAAAGGTTTCACACAGGGAGCTATCAGAACACAGAATTCTTTACCACAAGGGGCCATTGAGGAAGCGATAATAACATCATTTCAAAGGGAATTGGACAAGTATTTGAAAGGGAAGAATATAAAAGGTTATTGAAATAGCTAAAGATGAAGCTGATAGAGACCTAGAAATCTTAGCAGATTCAATGCTAAACATGTCCAACCAATGCAGAGCAGCAGTCAACAAAGTCAATAAGATGTTGAACTATATAGCCAAAACAGCAATATGAGTCAAAGGACGTAATGATCAAACTTTATAGTGCTTGGGTCAAACCACAATTTGAATACTGCGTCCAGTTCTGGTTGTCAAGAAATAAGAGAGATATTCAAGCACTGAAGGTAGTGCAGGGAAGTGCTCTAAGAGTGACCCCTAAGGTCATGGGTCTGAGATATGAGGAAACACTGCGGAAACTTAGGTCCAAGATATATAAGATTGTTAAAGGTATAGAAAAGGTTAACCTGGAATATTAATTAATTATGAATTAAGTAGACCTGGGGGACACAAGTTTAAACTAGTAAAAGTTAATTTTAGGACTGATAAGATGAAAACCTTCTTCACATGTAGAGTGATCAACTTGTGGAATAAACTTTCAAATGGAGCAATGGAGACAAAAACCCTGGAATCATTTGAGGAACAATTGGATGCTACAACGGGGGAGGGGTATTAGGATCTCTCTGGATGGATGAATTAAGATGGGCTGAATGGCCTTCCTCGTCTGTAATTATCTTGTGAGATGGGGGCAGGCAGGGAAATGGAATGAGAGTTAAAAAGCGAGTATAGGCAAAGGCAAGATTGGCCAAGTGGTCTCTTTCTGTGCTGTAATTTCTATGATATATTTCATCAATCTAGGCTGCATTTGAACCCAGGTCTCAGAAAAAAAATTGGTACTGTCTAACCTCCTGCATCATGCAGATCAACACTGCTAATAAGCTTGTGATTGAATGCATTTTTTATTTGTCTTGATTGTTCACACCAGTGTGATATCTCCTTCAGTAAATAAAGTGGTTGTTGGTGAATATTTCATCAGCAGCAAGGAGAGCCATCCCAGAAGTTAAAATCATGAAATGTTTTCTGCATTTAGTTAATATACTTATTTATTCCTATCATGGGGATACCAGTTATATAATATCTACTTCCCAGGATATTGCTTCTGGCAATTTAGAGTTAGTTAATGCACACTGTGTATTAAAGCCTGGTCCACATTTAATACAATGAAGATGTGATGCAGAAAGCAATTTGTCACAATTACCTTCAACTTATTTGTGTAAGCAACATTAATAATTATGTACTATCTATAGATACGCCCATGGCTTAATGTCACTGATCTTAGCTTTACTGTCACCTACACTAACTCATTCTTTCCCAGGACCTTAAGATGCTTATTTATTGTTTGAGTTAAAACAATTTTTCTCCTTCCCTTTACTCCCCTGCCCTTCTTTGCCCTCCTCTCTCTTTCCTCCAGTTCATTCCTCTCCTCGTCACTCCTTTTCTTTCCTTGTCGCCTTCCCATCTTTCCTCTAATTTCCTCTCCCTTCCCCTCCCCTCCTCTCGTGTCCTCCCTCTCTCTTTCCCCATCCCTTACCTCTCCTCTCCTTAATTTCCACTCTCTCGATCTCTCCCCTCCCCTGCACTCTCCATTCTCCCCCTTCCCTGCCTTCTACTCCTGCCTTCCCTTTTCTCCTCTCTCCTCCCAATAAATAAGGTCACAATACACCCAATGATATCGCCCGATGTCTGATTACACACGGAATATGATCATAATTGAAGAAAGCTGCATTAGAAAGTTTCGTTTCATATTTTACCATTAACTCCTGATGCTGAAAGGGTAAAATGCATGCCCCAGTGTAGCACTCAGACATACTGACCTAGGGATATCCCAGTCTGTGGTGAGTTAGCTGACCTCAGTTGATTCAACAGCTGGGGTGACATAATTGGCCTCAGTATCCCAGGGCTGGATTGGGGGGTGGGGGCATGGATAAATCAGTCACAATTCTTGCTCCTAATCACCATCCAGAAAGCCCCGCCCTGCTTAAAGAGTAAGAGCTAGGATGTCGGGGTAAGGTCGTAATTGGGTTTAATCATGATGCCTCCCATTACTGAATAGCCCACAGACATTCACTGGCCCAGGCTCGCAGGTGAAGAATGGACACTTGGGTGAGGAACCAGAGGGCGATCGGTGCCCCTGGAACCCGTACCCAGCAAGAGTCAGCGCCCTCGGGGAGGGGGGAGGGAACTGGAGGTGGAGAATACGAGGAAATAATGAACGTCGTTTCTCAGGAGGGGCCAAGATGTGAAATAGGCTGAACTTAGGTGAAGGGGCAAAGCTTAGGGCTACGCTGAGAACGCATCGCAGTCGATTGCTGCAGTGTGGGAAGTCTCTTTCCAGCTTAGGCCTGAAGGGAATGAAAGAGAATTTTCAATTAAATTCAGCCTCATACTTTGTGTTAGTTAAGTCCAGTGGAAATGCTGTGTAGGTGGTTGGGCTGACAATGAAAGATATCATTTTAGTATGAAATGTAATTACCCGCTATTAGCAAGAATGGAAATTTATCATGCCAGGATCCATTGAAAACCCTGTTCAGCGCTAATGACGGACTCCGGGAGGATATTAACCTCTAGGCCTGCTCGATGTTGGAGGGCTGCTAGGGGCACTGCCTCTTTGCCCCTGGGTTAGAAAAGCTGGGGAGGGGGGTGGTGGAAAATCACCCATGGTTCCTGCTACTGATTGCCATCCAGTGACCCCCTGCTGGTAATGCACATGTGTGGCAGTCGGGTGAGGACAGCAATGGACTTGACTGTGATGCCCCTCTTGGTTGAGCAGCCTGCCGCCAAACACTGTCCTGTCTCACTCATGAAGAATGGGCGAGGTACAGGGAGGCAACCAGTACATGTGGAGCTTTGCGTCAAAAGGTGTCAATCCTTTAAGGAGAGGGATAGGTGCAGAGGGGAAGGGGAGAAATTTGGCAGTAAAACAAGGAAGAAAAAATCATCAAAATGATATTACAACATACCAGCTGTTGATTAATGCCAATTTTTACACAGTGGGAATTTGTCATTGGACTCCCATCGTCACTCTGTGGTATTAACAATGTAAGTTTTGCCCCTTTGGTAGTGTGGGAAACCTGAACTTTTGTGGGCCCTGAGACCTGCTACCTTTGCAGGCCTCTGTCCCCATTGGGTCACCAACGAGATTGACGTCACACTATGAGGCAAAACATGGAGAACGGCTCACGCACAATGTGGGCCTCTGCTTGACCTGCAATGCAGCAAGGTAAGAGCGCCAGAAAAAGGATCAGGAAGTAAACAAGATCACACATAAAACACTGCAAAATCTTCGCGGGCATGAACACATTCATTAGAAACAATTTTACAACACCAAGTTATAGTCCAGCAATTTGGACTATAACTTGGTGTTGTAAAATTGTTTCCAATTGTCAACCCCAGTCCATCACCGGCATCTCCACATCATGACATTCATTAGACTGAGTAATGGGCCCTTGGGTTCTGCCATATATTCATTTCTGTCTCAGCATATTGCCTCTGCTTTTGTAACTCAGTCTCTTCCCTTAAGGCATCTTCCAAAGCTGTGCATGGATTGGTTATAATCCAGAGTAACCTATTGTGGAGGAACTAAAGGACAGGAGTAAAAAATTAATGAGCCCCAAGGAAGACTCGAACTTTGATAGATTCCCCCCTGCTGCCACATTAATATGTGGAATAGATTCCAAGCTGTGTTGAAGCTGTGTTGACTAAGATCTTAAAGTAGAACAGCTGGATGAATATCTAGTTAGGAACAGGGTTGAGGGTTTTAAGAAGTTCAGATAGCGATGATTTAATGCCAGGCTGCAGGAGGTGGAGCATCGTAGGCCTGACCATGGAAGTATCATGTCATGAGGTCAATGGTCAAGGATGAGTGATTAGGATGTGAGATAAGATGGATATTGGGGGTTTTTGTATGATTTAGTTTTAGGGGACGGGGAGTAACTTTGCAAAATCTTTCCTCAGGAGGTGAAATGGATTACATAGTTTTTTTTTAAATTGAGAAACCTGGGTAAAGGGCCAAGACCCATAATGCAGGACGCCACCATGGGTTAAAAATGTAACAGAGTAGACGAGGTAAATCAACAAGTAGTGGTTTGATGATACCAAGCTTGGGTTTTCAAGGGCTGCAGATTGTAGGAGGAAGGGTGGAGTGAGGAGGCCTACATAACAACAGTCAAAATTGGGGGTACTTTGGACTTTGGGCAAGAGTATAAGACAAGCGTTAGCAAATCAGCCGCACGTTGTACATCTCTCTTGATTTCCATTGACTTCAATAGAAATGAAAATGGGGAGAGATGTAAAACGGGTTGTTGATTCACTATCACCCGTTTTACACTATCGCACAAAGTCAAAATTACTCTCATTATGTGAAGCACTTTGAAGTGTTTCTGAGAGGTATAATAAGGTACGATACAAATAAAAGTCTTTCTTTTGATTCTTTCTTTGTAATATAATCATACGGACACTCAGTGTTAATGCTGCTTGAGTCACATCAAAGACACTCCTCACCTACCCCAGTGCTGCTTCACCAAATTGGCTTAGGGGAAACCCAACAAAAGAAAATTGAGATAGTTATGATGGCAGGTCAATGGATCCTTGCTGTTCCAGGACCTGAACTGCAGCTTTAAAGGGTCTCTGTGTTTAATCGAATGTCTCTTCCACTTTCCAATATTACATGACTAATTAAAGGTTTGTTCATGGTAATTCTAGTCTCATTCTGTTCCACACCCTCAGTCCTTGCTCTTCATTGTAATTACTAATCTGTTAATTGTTTGCTTGTCTGTTGGGAGTGTAGCTGCTGTAAATATAATAGTCACAGCATCTCGGGCAGTCTGGCTGGTGTCCTATTACTGTAAATATAAAAAAGGAAAAACACAGCTTCTTTATTGCAGCATTGATTGTGCCCCTAACCCTAAGTATATAATAAACTGCAGAGAATCAGCCATATGCTTCAAAAGGACACACTGCAGTGTTGGTTTTACACAATATAGCAGGTGGCGATAATAAAGATAGTGGCGATAGCTGGAGTGCTGTTAACGTGCATTTCTTGTGGTGTTAACAGGACATCTCAACATAAATGGGAAGACCTTTGTACAGCTGACTGGAGCGGAAATCCGCTCGCCATCTGGTATATTGATCTTGGCATCCTGCAAATTTGGCTACAGAGAAATTCTGCAACACTAGATTCAGATGAAGTCCTTTTGTCCCATTTCATCTCTTCCTTCCAAGCCTACCGTATTCCCATTACCCCTTTTGACATCCATCTGAATAGACATTCAGGACTTTATTTTAGAGTGTCATTCGGAAGAGTAGCACCTCTGATAATGCAGCACTCCTTGAGTACTACAATGGCATGTCAGCCTAGATTATGTGCTCTAGCTCTTGTATGGAAATTTAACCCACAATCATCTGATGCAGAGGTGAAAGTGCTACCGACCGAGCCAAGCTGGCATTATGTACTGTTGCCAATCACTTGTATATGTGCAATAACATATGTGATTTTTAAATTTTTGTTGCATGTGAATCTAAAATTCTGCCAGTCTGTGCTGAGTTAGGTGTTGTTAGCTGGGGTCGATAGGGACACTAACTTGACCTCAATCTCTTTGGACGATGGAGATGAAAAATATCACCCAAGGTTTCTGTTCCTGATTACCTTCCAGTGGCTGCTACTGGAAAGTGCATCTGTGGGCATCAGAGGGAGAAGAGCACTGGGCTTGTTTGTGATGCTACAACGGTCAGATATTCTGCTGAAATTCACTGTCAATCTTCCCCAATGTCTTTTGTGGTTAAAATTTACCATTCAGTGTATTCCTGATCCAGAAAGACCCCAGGTTTGTTTCCTGCTCTGTGCAATGACGCAATGAGCAAAATGGCCTCCTTCTGCGTTGTAAACTTCTATGGTTCTATATTAGCAAATCCTAATCTTACATGAGAATATTGGGCGAGGACACGGCTCAGCTGTAAAGTCCCACACAGTCAAATAGCCTGATGGCACTCAGCGTTTGGCGTTGCATACGAAGGATGGGTACTTGGTGATGCATGTGGAACCATACTCCAGCAAGGATACCCTTCAAAGGAGAGAGGAGAAAACTAGAACAAAGATTCTCTAACTTGGGGCTAAAACATTGCGGAATCGAGGAATGTAGGGCTGTGGATCATTCTTTTCCTCTCAGTGTCATCTGTTCTCCAATGAGGCACCATCTTCATGAAATACAAAACATGGTCTATAATTAAGGATAGGGTGACTGAACACCTCAAGAATTTTCAGTTAATCAGAGAGAGCCAGCATGGATTTGTGAAAGGTAGGTCGTGCCTGACAAACCTGATTGAATTTTTTGAAGAGGTGACTAAAGTAGTGGACAGGGGAATGTCAACGGATGTTATTTATATGGACTTCCAGAAGGCATTTGATAAGGTCCCACATAAGAGACTGTTAGCTAAGATGGAAGCCCATGGAATCAAGGGAAAAGTACGGACTTGGTTAGGAAGTTTGCTGAGCGAAAGGCGATAGAGAGTAGGGATAATGGGTAGGTACTCACATTGGCAGGATGTGACTAGTGGAGTCCCGCAGGGATCTGTCTTGGGGCCTCAATTATTCACGATATTTATTAACGACTTAGATGAAGGCATAGAAAGTCTCATATCTAAGTTTGCTGATGACACAAAGATTGGTGGCATTGTAAGCAGTGTAGATGAAAACATAACATTACAAAGCGATATTGATAGATTAGTTGAATGGGCAAAACTGTGGCAAATGGAATTCAATGTAGACAAATGTGAGGCCATCCACTTTGGATCAAAAAAGGATAGAACAGGGTACTTTCTAAATGGTAAAAAGTTAATAACAGTGGATGTCCAAAGGGACTTAGGGGTTCAGGTACATAGATCATTGAAGTGTCATGAACAGGTGCAGAAAATAATCAATAAGGCTAATGGAATGTTGGCCTTTATATCTAGAGGACTAGAGTACAAGGGGGCAGAAGTTATGCTGCAGCTATACAAAACCCTGGTTAGACTGCACCTGGAGTACTGTGAGCAATTCTGGGCACCGCACCTTCGGAAGGACATATTGGCTTTGGAGGGAGTGCAGCGTAGGTTTACTAGAATGATACCCGGACTTCAAGGGTTAAGTTATGAGGAGAGATTACACAAATTGGGGTTGTATTCTCTGGAGTTTCGAAGGTTAAGGGGTGATCTGATCGAAGTTTATAAGATATTAAGGGGAACGGATAGGGTGGATAGAGAGAAACTATTTCCGCTGGTTGGGGATTTTAGGAGTAGGGGGCACAGTCTAAAAATTAGAGCCAGACCTTTCAGGAGCGAGATTAGCAAACATTTCTACACACAAAGGGTGGTAGAAGTTTGGAACTCTCTTTCGCAAATGGCAATTGATACTAGCTCAATCGCTAAATTTAAATCTGAGATAGATAGCTTTTTGGCAACCAAAGGTATTAAGGGGTATGGGCCAAAGGCAGGTACATGGAGTTAGATCACAGATCAGCCATGATCTTATCAAATGGTGGAGCAGGCACAAGGGGCTGAATAGCCTACTCCTGTTCCTGTGTTCCTATATTTCAAATGTGTGACATCACTGCAGTTGATATAAAGACTACTCAATTCTTCAAAGTGTCAAAATTTTAAAAACGCAATGCTCTGGAAAAGATATTGCGTTATGTTGAGACAAGACTTTATTCAACATTTCACATTCCTTCAATTGGATCAATGTAACATAAAGAAGGGATGTTGTACCTTCAACTCCATTTATTCAATGCCGAAGCGACATGTAGAATCCCTATACTTACCTATTTGACCAGTAAGATTACAAGACTCATTGACATTTGCTAGCTCTTCTCTTGTGTACACTTTCGACATGAAACAAAAGAAAAGTACAGGAGGCAAAGTGAAGGAGGCAAATACAGTTTTAAAAGAAAATATAGTTAAAGGGTCATTATATTTTCCTGAATTATCTCATGACCTTACGTTCTTCAAAGAGAGATGCCTATACTGTTCATGGTGTCACTTAGTTGTCCCTTGTTACAGAGCTTCTTACCATAGAAATGTGGTTAGAGGCAGCCATTTTCTACAGAACTCTCCCATGTGACAAATTGACATTCCATTCCTGGGAACCATGAGCTGAGGGTACGGCTTCTCATTTATGAAGGCTGGAACTTGATGATGTCAGCTAAATCAGAGTTCAAAATGACAGCCCCCAATCTGCTTCTGATTGAGTCAAAAAGCTGTGCATTCAAGCCCCATTGCAGGACTTGGACCTACAATCTGGGTTAATGCGCCAGCACAGCAACGAGGGAGGGCTGCATTGTTGGAGGTGCCCTCCTTCAGTTGCAATGTCTACCTTTGCTGATGGTTCAGGTGGATAGGAAAGATTCCATGGTGCTATTTGAAGATGAACAGCCATCAGCACCAAAAACAGAATAACTGGTCATTTATCTCATTGCTGTTTGTGGGAATTTACTGTGTAAAAATGGCTGACACATTTACCAATATAATAACAGTAACTGCTCAGTATAATTTATATTGCCTTGAGAAGGTGTGTGTAGCACTTTGGGGCATTTCTGAAACACGTGATAAGGTGCTGATTAAGTGAAGGTTCTTTCTTTGTCTAACCAGTAGTTCAACACATTAACAAGGGGCAATAAAAAGACACCAGCAAGTATCCAGATGCCCTTCTCCATCACATTGAGGGGTTATGGGGCAATTTATTTAAATACATGTTCTCTTTTAAATAATGTAACTTTAAAATGGTATGTTAGAAAGGACATTAAGGAGTTGATACTGGTTCCCTTTAGCTTTCTCACTCTTTAGTAGCTAATGTAATTACGCTGCAGTTCATGCATATAAACACTGCATTAATATTTAATATATCTTTTATCTTGTTCAAGCAGTCTTCAGGTGTCAGCACTAGTTAATGAAACTGATAATGAA